>NC_135790.1:27891716-28197716 GCF_051106095.1 Pogona vitticeps | reverse complement strand
CAACAAGGTGTACCAACCCATGTTCTTCCATCAGTCTAGGTTAAAGACTCTTAATGCCTGTAATTTGAAGTGGCTTAGATGACTGGGTGGTTCGGTTTTGTTTTTTTAACGAAGCCATGTTCAGCTGTGTCAGCAGGACAAAAAGAGAAAAGTGCCTCTTTGAAACTTAACCAATTCATTTTAAACCAGGTTTTGTAGACTCCAAGTGCCTTTCCTGGATGTACGGAGTATAGCTCTGGCTGTATTCATTCCAGGAAGTCAATAGTAATCCAGAAAACACTGCCCTGTAACAAATCTGCTGGTTTTAATGGTGCCCCAAGAGTCTTCCTTAAAAACAAACAAACAAAAAGTTAAGGATATCAACAGTGCCCTACCAACAGTAGGAAACCATCGCAATTAAAGAGACCATCCATGTTCAGAAGTACTCTTGTCTCTCAGGATCTGATTATCTAGAATGAACAGCTTAGGAAAGACCAAAACCTACAGGTGAGAATGAATGAAGAAAATACACTTTTGAATTGGACTGCCAGATAGCTCAGTGGGTTAAGTCTCTGGCTGTGGAGCTGAAGGTTGGGAGTTCGATTCCCCACTGGGCCTCCTTGACAGGGGTTGGACACAATGATCCATAGGGTCCCTTCCAGCCCTTCCGTTCTAAGATTATTATAATTAAAGCAATGTTCTTGCAAGGTCTTAATCCTTACCTCCCAACTCAATATTCCACATCAGAATTCTGATCGGTATATACCTTTACTGTGATCTAAAGCTTTCAGATGGATTAATGTTTTTATTAAGTAGAGTTGCTCCGTTTTGCAATATGAAGGATGGCACGGATAATCCCTTGCCACAAACATTTATTTGAGTTACCCAGCTTTTTAAAAATTGGATCCTTCAGCTTAGCAACATTTATGAAACTTGGACACGTAGATCAGCAGGTGGTTTGATTAATTTCCATAACCTGAAATAACTTTTCCCCTGGAGTGTTTGAAACCACTGCCTTGAAGTATGGCTCACAGGCCCGCTTATGCTGTTGTCTTCGGAAATCATCATTATCATCTTCTTGGAAGCACAAAGCTGGGAGGGACCCTCAGAGCACCTCTGCTGTCAGAAACGAAAGGCTACTGCTGGTCTCCCTGGAGCATCTTAATTGAATCCTCATGTAGTCGTGGCATGCAAGTAGCAGGTGGATAGACGTTTGATTCTCTCATTTTGCAAATAAATGCATAAAGCTATTTTACATGCAAGCAGGTGGACAGATGTTTGTCACTCTCATTTTGCAAATAAATGCATAAAGCTATTTTCCATGCAAGCAGGAAGACAGAGAGCAAGATTTTGTTCAACACTTGCATTAGGGAAATGAGCTCAAAACGCCCCAGGCAGGGGGAAAAAACCAAGGAAGATTTTGTTTATGGATTAGAAAAGGACAGACCTCTTGTTTAACACAATCCCCTGATTCCAGATATTGAAATTATCCTTCTAAGCAATAATGTCATTATTGTTTAATGCTTTTGCATCCAGCTGGGTGCTCTCCTGAGTCACACCTTTGCAACCCCGTGAGACGGGCGGGCAGCTGCAACACTCATAAATGTGCAAATGTAATCGGGCTGTAGATGCCATCCAGATGTGTTGCCTACTCCAGCTCATGGCGTCCAATTGTTATGAGTAGAGCCACAGCTTGGAAAAGTGACATGTGAGGACAAGACCTTCCAGAACAGCCTCAGATCCCCTTTTCTTCTCAGATTGTCACCTGCTCTGCAAATCAAAAAAAGAAGAATGGGGCCAGGATTCACCTCCTTCCATTCTCCATTACAGTTACCTGTAATTAGTTACTTTGGGCAAATTACTATTTGGCACAAAATTTCCCAGTTACTTTCAAAACTCAGTTTTGAAGAGGATGTTTCTTTAATTTTGCTTCTTCATTTATCCAACATATCATCCAACTTTTTTTTCTTTGCAGCACCCAACACAGCTTGGCAGATGATTTAAAAAAAAAAAAATAGACATGCTTTAAAATAGACAATATTTCTGATGGGGATTCCCCCCCCCCAATTTTATCTCATTCTCTTATGAATCCTACTTCCTTTTTTAAAAAAAGTAATAGAAAGCAATGAACAGTGAAAAATGCAAATCAGCCCATTATTTTCAGCATTGTAAACAGTAATACGTTGGGTTATTTTTCAAACATTGCAGCAACTAATAGGGACAAACTACTTTTAAAATATAATTTTCCAGGCTCTGCTCTTGGGAAACTCAATCCTGTAAGGAGCAGATGTCATTTTGTTTTGTTTTGTTTTGTTTTAAACCCACAAGCATTTGACCGACACATGCATATATTGTCAGAAAACCTCTGGGCTGAGAATCAAGTTCTTTGGTTCTACCGCAAAGAAGCCTGGAACAAATGAAAGCAGCAACTCCTCATATACCAAAGGAATATGACCAAAGGCTGGTAACAAAAGCAGAAGTGGGAAAAAGCAGCAGGGGCTTATCTTTTCCAGATGAAAGTTTTCACTGGAGGATTTTTTGGCTGCCAATTTATTCTGCAGATTAAAAACCTTACAAACATGTATTCAACCAGTATTAATATAACCATTTCTGGAGGTATAAGAGTCACTGTGTAAAAACATTTCCAGGCAACTATGCCTGGGACTCCTAATATAACCAGCAGACTGTCCTAAAACATTTACTGTAGGTCCAAAGCTAATGAGTTCCTGTATATATATTCATTGCAGGAGAAATGTGTCATGAGGTATTTTACAGACAACCGTTTATAACCTTCTGAACAGGGCCAATAGAATCCCTGTTCAGTATTAAAACTGTAAATTGACTTTACAGTGTGGTCGGCCACAACTGAAAATTCCCCTCCAATAGGCTGAAAAAGTCAGCAAACTCGCTCCTGCCTCTTCTGATTAGGCATTTGTCCATGACGGCATGCCCTTCGAAGTTACCTCGTTTAAAATATAATTGCTTAAAAAAAATTCTGAGCTCCTTTAGGCCAAAATTCTATTTTGCATTTCTTGGTCATTTTATATGTCTGTGTGTTGAATCTGGAAGAAAGGCTTCAGTTAGAAAACTTCAAGGCATAACTAGGCCTAGCTCTGCCCAAGCTTCCTGTTCAGAGAAAGCATTCCCAGCTCTCCCTGGGGCAGGAACAGGAAGCTAAGGTTTCGGAGCCTTTCAGTTTAGGCTTTCCTCCAAGGCGAGCCACATTTAGTTCTCTGTCTGTCGGATCAAATTCCTAGAATGGAGAATTATGGGATTTGTGGTCCAGAAAATCCCAAAATCCCACCCCCGTCAAATGCCATAAAAGTCCAGGAATAGGAGTCCATTCGGGACAAAATCTTCAAAGCTTTAAATGAAACGGCTCTTGAAGTTAACTGGTAATTCCATCCGCAAGGAAGAGTGAGAATCTTCCCATTGATACTTTCAAAGACTGTGGTTTTGGTCATTGACTGCACCTAAACGTACCTTAAATTTAGCCTCCACACTGGAACAGGACATGCTTTAGAGCTTTGGATGACTCAGGAAAGCCATTCTTTGAATTCTAGGGTTCCAGATGCTCCTGGAAAAAGATGGACAGGGAAGCAGAGTGTTCTGTGGCTACTTCCTGTAAAAGTCATACCTGGAGAAAAGTGAACAATGAATCACCTGATGTGTAAGAAAAGAGTCCCGGAATTACTGGTTTCCTCATCAGCTCTTGCGTCAATGGTAAATCTTAGTCTTTCCACTTTTGGGGCCACAGCTTCCCTCAGGCTCACTTAGGATGTATCGCTCAGGGTCCTGTGGGTCCAAAGAGCTTTATGCCTGCTCTATGGGGGATTAGCAAGCTGCTGTTGAAATTGGAAGAGGAGATTCTTGTGCGGTCTTTCGAAAACTCTTCAGTTTTCAAAACTGATGTACTGAACAACTGGCAGTAACTTCTCTCTGTTTGCACATCCATGATTGTTTACCCATCTTCTGAGTTGGTGTCTTTTGCTTTCACAACATACACTATTTTTGGCAAGATCAAACTTTGTTGTTATCCATTGATGTGTTCATTGTTCCGGTATTCTTGTTGACTTATTTTTTTTTAGTCCTTGGCAAACTGTCCTGTAGCTGTTTTGTTACTGAGATTCAGGCTCTGAGTATATGCATGAAACAGACATGAAAGCAACAACATGGTTATCCCGTTTTAATTTTCTCACATTTATTCATGGTTCATATTGAATTGGGAAGGAATGTGAGAAAGAAATGCTGCAGGTTAAGCTCATGTTTTTTTCACCAGCTCTAAGAATGATAGGTTATTCCCTTCCTTGAAATATGATGATACTTCATACATGCAGAGCTTCGAAGTAGCCTATTAGAAATAGTGAGTCACCTGCAATAAATTCTTTTTTTTTTCTCCATAAGACAATATATGACCACACTCTATTACAATTGTAACTAGAGATAGGCACTGGTTCATTTTTCGGCCAAACAGAAGTTTGGTGCTTCCCAGCCCTACCTCCTCTGGCAGATACCCACTGAAAGGCAGTGCCCTGGCTCTTCTGCCCTGCCTCCTCTGGGCGCCACCCCTGAGTGGATACCTGGGGAGAAGATGGGGATGGGAAGTACCAAACATCCGTTTGACCGAAAAACAAACTGCCATAAACTGCCATAAAGGCAATTCGTGCCCACCTCTAATTGTAACCCTACAGTTCTTGTACAAGAACTGTAACCTTTTAATTGCTGTAATAGTTACAGGGGTGTGGCCTCATTAAATAATGGAGGAGGATTATCCCATAATTGAAATGCTTTTTTTTTTTTTGAGAAACATGAACGTGGTCTTAGTATACTAGTCAGATGGGCACCCAAAACCGACAAGTGAATACACTAGTCATGAAGTCTGTTTCACATCCTGCAATAGCTATGAAAGGGTTATATTTTTAGACAGCACAGATGCATCCCTTACGTTTGTTTCCTCGTGCATAA
Source organism: Pogona vitticeps (assembly GCF_051106095.1). Classification (NCBI taxonomy): domain Eukaryota; kingdom Metazoa; phylum Chordata; class Lepidosauria; order Squamata; family Agamidae; genus Pogona; species Pogona vitticeps. Next base: position 28,192,772 of record NC_135790.1, on the reverse strand, counting down.
ATCACATAAGGAGAAAGGAGAAAACTGAAACAAGACTAAATAAGAAAGAAAGGAAAAAAGAAAGAAGCATTCTGCCTTAAAGCATTCCACTCCGTGCATCTAAGCATCAGCGTCAGTGAAAAATGGCCAGATAACCAGTTAAGTATCCTGACACAGCTGCGGTGTATATATCTTGTGCGCAAATGCTGAAAATGTCACCAGATCTCAATCTATTGATTAATAGGAAGTGGGAATGTATCTCTGTGACACTACAGTATCTATTATCCTGTCACTGTAAGGGTATAGAGCAGTGGTTTCCAATCTTGAGAACCCATACATTCTTGGACTGCACCTCCCAGAAGCCCTTGACAGCACAGCTAGTGGCGAAGGCTTTTGGGAGTTAGTGGGTCCATTCCCATTAATCGTTAGCTAATTTTCAAGAATCCAGCTGTCAAATGTGGACTCTGCATACTCCCAGGGTATAGAGAGAAGCTCTTCCATTCTCTAGCTGGGACATTAAATGGATCTTGCCTAATGTCACCCTCCAGCTATAATCTGCTTTGTTTCTGGAAACTTCTGGAAGGAAGGGAGGGAGGGAGAGAGGGAGGGAAGGAGGGATTATGAGATCCTTAGGGTGGTGATTTGACTTTGGTTTCATATTCCATGCACCATGACCCAAGGGAAGAGATCAAGGTCACAGATCAAGATCAAGGTCACAGTTGTAGTTTATTTTTTATTATTTACTTTTATTTATTTTATTTATTTCCCACCTATCTGGTCAGGTCAAGACCACTCTAGTTGTTTCCCTAAGGCAGGGAAATGGATTAAATTTGCTTTGCTTTGCTTCTGAATCCATTAATAATCCCTGGGAAGGTTAGATGCTGTCATACCCACTTGATGTGCATATTCCACTCAACTGTTTTTGAATCCAATTGAAGGAGGCACCGAGTGGATTAACCTTCAAGATTAATGCAAACAGCAAAAGTGCAATGATGGTAATGAACTATTTTGGGGGACCTTGGGACTAAAACAGCAATTAATTGCTTTTTTATGAGTAAGGTTCTGAGCCCTGTCAAGAGGGCCTGCATTTTTCAAAGCAGCACGGCAAGAGGAGTGAGATTTTGACAAAGTCATCCTACTAAAATGTTATTTTCTACATAGCTGTGAGAAATATATTTGCATCCAACCATCCTACTGAACAAACTACAGGGAAAAAATTTGCCTGGACCTCTAAAACCCAGGTGCACAGCAGTAGCAATTTTCAGCAGGTTCCTAATTTAAGATGATAAATATATGCAAGAAGGTTTTAGCGGCTGATTGCTTTCTCCTTTGCAAGACTGGACTGCGCCTTTCTTCCCCGTACGGTGGCAGCCTAGTACATTCCTTCCCTAATAATAATAATTTGCATTGTATTGCAGTCAAGCTGGGAATTTATTAGGCTAGATAAAGCTGATGCTTATCCACATGTTCTCATCTAACTGCATAAAGGGATCTGGCTTCCATGGTGTGCATCGGAGAAGGGAGACCGGCGTAGACTTTGGTTCAAACAAAGCCTCTGCTGGAGAGCAAAGGGAAAATAATTATTTCCATGCAAGAATATAAAGTTCAATTGCCAGACGTGAGTTACTTCCCCGTCAGAAACTGCTGGTGTTTGGTGTAAAGCTTTCCGAGTTTGTGACTAAATGCATTCCACGTGGGGGCCAAAGACTCAGACCAGTCTCAGCACATTTCTAGAGGAGAAGCCGTCTAACTTGTGTTGCAAGAAAAACATCTCGCAACAATATGAAGGCTAACAAGTCTTATTTGGCGCATGATCTTGTGGCCCGAAAAGGCCAAATAAAATCTAAATTCTTTAAGGGGTTGCTGGATCCTCTTTCTTGTGTCTACTCTCTAGGTGGTTAGATTGGTCTATTTAAAACAAACACCCACATTCAACCACCATAGTAGGGTGACTCTACCTGTGGGCCAACCAAAAAGGAAGAAAATCAGGGGAAAGGTGTAAAAGCTATCAAAGTCACACAGCCCTTCCCTCAGGCATAGTGTTCCAAAATACCCCAGTCATATTTGGCCAGCGCTGAGGAAGCCATGAAGTCATTAACTACCAAGGGAGGTCTTGAATCTAGAAATATATAATTCCACCAGCTTTTCTGGAGTCAAGTGTGCCAAAAAACTAAGCTACACTTTTTCTGCAGTGCATGCTTCACCTCTCACTTTTTTGATCCTAAGGCTTCGTTTCTTCCCCTGTTCTCAGCAGTGAATATTAATAGCCATGAGAATATGTTATCGCAAGTTACAAATAGACTATTTTAAGTGCTGCTTTTTAGCCAGATTCGTTCACTTCCACTTTACCATATGTTAAGCTCTGTTAAAAGGGGAAAGAATGCAACACTCATTTCCTGGGACAGCGGGCTAACTTGTAAAATGGGAATATGTAGCCGTTAGCCTTACAAAAACAGTGCAATGAGTAACAGGAACCAATTGCTGTTGAAAAGTAACTTATTCTGCTGCAATTGCTGGAGACAAGTTATTCTTCAGAGTGTCTCATCCATCGTCATCTTCTTGTTTCTCGTGCAGTTACTCACTGTTGCTCAGGAATCATTCAGCAACAGCGTTGAGGGCCTAAAACCCAAACTGGTTGTGTGTGGGGGAGCAAGGAAGGTACAAGTTGAACTCTTCATTGCTGTGGTGCTGGTTTGGGGAATTTTGAAACAAATTTGGGCAATCAAGAGTTTTCTAGAAAAAGACACGAAAAATATCAGCTCTCTTGTTTCCAATCACGCCAGCTGCTCTCCAGCTCTGGATGGGTCCCATTTTCTGTCTGGTTGAAATCTCATTGGCAAGCTCTCAATAAAATTCATTTTAAATGAAATTTTAGTAGCATAGGCCATGGGATCCCCTCCTTCAAACTTAGCATTCCTCATTTCAGTAATCATCACAATTTTTTTTAAAAAAAAAATTGGGTCCCAATCTGCATTACTTTACTGACCTTAACTAATTTTGAACAAGATAACAAGTTCTGTTGCTGAGCTATTCCTTTCCCTTAAAAAAAAATCCACCACAACAAGAAAAATCCTGTAATATAACAAGCCTGTTTTATGAAAGCAGCCAAAACTGTCATTATACAGAGTAGCAAATTATGTTGTGTTTAGGATTTATCTCCTTTGCTGTCGGTCCTTGCTCAAGGGAGTTTTGTATCAGAGAAAGAAGGACTAATAACCAGAAAGATGGATGTTTTCCCATTTCCCCAAAGAAATGGGTTGCTATTCAGAGGCAAAGCTTCAAGAAAAGTTTTCTACCTTCTTTGACCCTTCCTAAAAATAAAAAAACAGCTGGCTAGGAGCATCCAGGAGTTGGTTTAAGTATCGGGAGGACACCCATCTGGGCAGGTTTGTGTATGAGGATGCCAGCTTCTCTGTTCTCAGGTGGTGAGAGCAGAGCATCCTTTGGAGAGAAGGACCTCATCTACATCTCCAGATTCTAGTAGTCTGTCTTGTGTTTTTTTCCTAATAAAAATATCAAATGGACCTTTGAACATCTGGACATTGGGCATCCAAGTGTTTAAAACCTGACCCAATTTTAGCAACAACCTCCACCTGTTCAAAATTCCATTGCATCCCAAACAATCAAAGGTATAAGACCCTGATGAAGAGGTTGATATCTCCCTGAGCCTCCAACCACAACAGTCTCACTTGAGAGATAACTGACGTAGCAAAAACTAGTGTCAGCATGTATGTTTTTCACCATTCTTAAATGGTGCTGTAGGCTGGTTTCTGTTTTCATCACTGCTGCAAGAGAGGAATGTGACTACCTGGCTGAAAACTTCCGGAGCCCCAAGGCCACTGTGGCTAAGGCTTTCTGATCATTACAGCAGTTTGAGGTACTCCTTTGAGGGGATGTGTGTGTTTAATCCTGCTCTATAGGCATCCTGCATAAGAAAGGGGAGACAAGAATAATTCCCTTTGGCTACACGAATAGCTAGACAATCAAGGACATAAAAAACACACACACAATGTTTCACTGGTGGGAAACCCATTAAAAACTTGGAGACAGCTGAGGGAATTTTGCTGATTCTTATTCAAGGGTTATAATGAATGTTAACTCAAGCGTATTAAAACGTGCTAGGTGTTTCAATCTTGTTCACCATGTTAATTTGAGCTGACTGTCTTACTTATTTCTGCAGCAGTCTCCAGACAACAAGGCCTGTAACACCGATTTGTTTCCAGAAACTACTCTCTGGACAAATAAATGCTCAGGAGATTTGCCAGTCTGGAAGAACACCAACACAGGTTATCGAAAAGCTAGCACCAAGGTTGCCGGACTGTGAAAAATCAGGAGAGTGTGAGATTGGTGAAAGCTATCAACGGAGAGAAACCTCTGTAGCAAGAATAATCCATAGCAAGACCGGGGGAAGGTGGCGAAAATGAAGGGGCAGTGCTTGGATAGTCATCGCCACCAGGGCTGATCAAGACATTTTGTGCCTCTTTTGGGCACATGGATGCCAGCTCTTCCACCAGGTCAATCTTGTGTCACTCTTGCCAGCAGCATGCCTCGGGGACAACTGAGCCATCAGGAGGACATTGTGTGGTGGTGCTGGGAGCAGCTGTGGAGTCCAAGGGTCACAACTGAGAGCTGTCGTTGATGCTCCTTTACAGACCTTTGCCAGTCATTTGATGTTGCCTAACGTTAGGGCAGGTTCTGGTTGGCATGATCATCATTTTTGGAAATGGCATAAAATCCGATTTGGATATGAGAAGGTGATATAAATCTCTCAGAAGGACTGCCTTTCCCCTTATGAGCCACCAGGTTTTAAAGAAGGTTTTTAGACCCTAGTGTCTTCCAGGGATGTTTTTCTTAAAGAAAATGAAACAGGGGCTTTTGGGTGGATGCTCCTAAGGTTGTAGATCTTCCTTCCAAGGGAACAGAATGGTGAGGAATACTTGAGTTTGCATGGCAATCTATGTATCTTTAGCATCCGTTTCTGTCATGAAGCAAAGCAAATCACACAAATGACATAATCTGCAGAAGATGCATAATTTTGCTCGAAATGTGCAATCTGCATTAAAAAGTTGAGTTTGTAGTACAAGAAAAAAAAATCTCATTCTCCTATGGAGTGAGGAGAACATTTTTGGAATCTCTTCTCCTTCTCTGTGATTTCAAGGCAAAGACTGAGCCTACGAGGCCAGTCCTCTTGTGGCTACATAGCTGATGCTTACATGGCCACTTCAAAATCACAGATGTAACTTTTTGGCAACCAATGTCAACATACGTTTGGCTTTAAAGATTTAGGTGTGAATTCCAGGAGCTGTGAAACATGGGGCAGCATATCGAAGAGACAAGAGTGCTTCTGAGCATGTCTTAAATTGCAGGCTTTGAAGATATGAGAAAGAAGCCCAAAATCTAGTCCTGAAGGGTTGGGAGCATCCAGTCCTCTGAGATGTTGGGTCCAAAGCAAAGAGAATGGACCATAAAACCTACTGCCAAAAACCTGATAATAACAGAAGTGGCAAGTGATAACATTGTCGCCGCCTCGTCCTCTGGTGTGTGTGTGGAGGGGGTTGAAACCTTTGCTTCCCTGCCCCAAAGAGGAGGGTTTTAGTCCTTTGGGAGCTGGCAAAACTTCAGCCTGACATGTCCTATTACTATTTTTCACAGTGCAGACAGCACATCCCATTAGCAGCCCTGGCTTTCACGACTTGTCTGCCATATGCTCAGCGATGGATCCGTCAGCTTTTTACACTGAGTTTTCGTCACCCATGCCTTCCGACTTCACGGCGAGGGCTGTGCCATCTTCCCTATAATTGAAGAAGGGCTCCCTTTCTTGGCTGCTCATTTCTGAGGCTTCATTACTTGAACAACCCTGGAACGGTTCCTTATGTGCATCTTGGCCATGCCAAAGGACAGAAGGAAGCAAGATGAGACATGCCGACCGCAACCCATGATCTTGGGAATGAAATTCCCAGCATGTCCCCAAAAATCTAATCAAACGTGGTTACTTTCTGCTTGTAATGAATTAGACAGAGCTGCAGGAAATGCTTGGATAGACAAACAGTTTTTAAAATGATCTTCCCATGAGGAATAAATTATTGGCTTTTTTTGCTGGAAGCTCAGTGGTATTTCAGGAGTGGTGGTAATTAATTAGGAGAAAGAAAATATCTCTGATCCTAGCATATGCTGAACATTTACAGAAAACATCTGATGCTAGTTGGAATGTTTATAGTCAACGCAAGAATGTGTGATGATGATATTACACTGAACACTCCCCATCAGACCTGCATTGTTTATAACTCTTCTGTGGCTGCTAATAGATTGGATTTCTACCAGCTGTCATGCTGAGAGTTAATTTAGCCCCAAATGGTAATAAAACCTGTCACACTTCTAAGCAAAATTTCAGGCCTGTAACCATTATTTACCTTGTTACAGAGAGAAGTCCAGATGGACCATCTGAAGAGACGAATCTGAGGGCAGTCTCTGGCCCAGATCTTGGGGAATGTGTGGAAATTTCCATTTCTCTATTAAAATTATGCAGACTGTTTTTATTACTATGGAGAGATAATTAGAACTAGTTCCAGTGCTATGTTGCCTTTCTGTCAATGCTATAGACAGAGCACACACCTCTCCATATTCATTCATTCATTCATTCATTCATTCATTCATTCATTCATTCATTCATTCATTCATTCATTCATTCATTCATTCAATTTGATTTTTATTCTGCCCCTCTGGCTACCAAGGCCACTCTGGGCAGTTCGCAACACAATAGGACAGTGTGTATCCTTAAAAGTGTTTCTCTTCACAGCAACGTTATGGGGAGAAACCATAGCCAATTTGGGTTAAGCTAGGGTTTAGACAACAGGACATAGCTTGCACACCATTATCTAACGTGAATGGGTAGAAGATGCTTATTTATCTCAACACAAGGTTTCTGCAGCTCCTCAAGATGCAGATTAGCTCACTTTTGTTTTGTGATTGGCTACTGGGATGTAAACACAGCTTGCATGTCTGGTTAATCAGGCATGGCAATATTGAAGATATTAGTCCCTGGCGGTATAATTTTCTACCACCTTCTAACTGAAAAGCTGGCGTCTTCTGTACCTTGGTCCTGAAGGTGAGTGGCTGGCTCAAGGTCAACATGGGAAATCAAGCCATTAGAGGTCACACCAGAAACTGGATTTCAGGCAGGACCCCTTACCCATTGGCCTCCTTGTGCAATCACCGATGTCAGAATTCTGAAAAATGATCCTAGTGTTTCTCAGTTCCCAGACAACTGGAAGCACCACTATTCACACAGCTGTACTCTTGATGTTCAACTTCAGGTGGTCTGGAACAAACACCAATCTCTTGTTTCATGGCTACAGTGAGCAAAATGGATAAAAATCCATGTTTCTTCCAGAGAGTGGGGAGGAACACTCAAGTAGAGATGTGTGGCTCTTTTCAAAATCAGAGACAGAGAAGGAGCATTTGGTTGCTGCTGGATTGACCAACAGTCATCCCAGCCAAGAAAGACCCCTCCCAGGAAAACAAACAAACAAACAAACAAACAACTCTTAAAGACAGCATACAAAGATTTCTGAAATTCCAATAGTGGCTGTATGCTCTCTTAATCCAGATTAGCATGCATTTAGTACCAGCAGTAGCACGTGTGTGTGTGTGTGTGTGTGTGTGTGTGTGTGTGTGTGTGTGTGTGGAAGACACTGCTTGTCCGAGCAGGTGCTTTTCCTCACCACCGTATCTTCCATTTAGTGTGCGTTGCTTTCTGATTGGCTGCTCAAGGCTTGATGCAAGAGAGGCATTCTGGGCAACAAAGCTTTCTTTTACCAAAAGACTGAAATGTGTTAATGGTAGGGAACACACAGTTTTCTTTATGTCTGGTTTGATCCCTAGTTCTTTAGCGTTTTCCCTCTACATCTTTTTCTTCACTAAACAAGATGAATATAACAGCTCAAAAAGCTAACCATCCACTGGCACACACTGTGCATATAAACACAATGTGATTCCTGGGCTCAGTTATTGTCGTGGATGTGGCATCAGATACTACAACTTCCAAGTGGGGGAAGGCTATCTCGTGTCAAGAAAACATCTTCCTGTTCCCGAGGATGCACCTCTTGCATCAGGCCTTACGTTTATCCAGAATAATGGCTCCCTTCTGGCTATCTGGCTATCTTCATTACTGCTAGGACTGTAGACTCACATCTTATCTCTGCGAGGAAATACGGTACACAGCCTGACGAACATCCATCACCCAGAGGTATAATGGCAAAAGGATAAAAAAAAGCCACACTGTTATCTACGGACCTTGTTAACAAGCACTGGTGATGAGGCTTTATCCTTGAAAAGGAAATTAATTCCCCTCCCCCGCAATTTTTATTGCCAAATATAGACCCTCAGTTTCCAGTCAGACAATCCATTTGATAAAAAGAGTTGTGGCCCACAGTTCAGGAGGTATAGGAAGGACATATACTTATTTTTATTCATCTATCTGTCGCTGTTTATCTCCCTTTATTGCTTTGTCTTGAAACTGCAAAGAAAATGATTTTTTTTAAAAAAAAGCAACCATGATTTCTGTTTAAATTTGCAAAGTTTGTCAGCTGAGACTATGAAAAGAGAGTCTGCAGGAAATCTGGAGGTGCCAACAAGGGATAATGAATTATAATAAATCTCAGAGTTGTAAGTATCATGTAACTGGACCTTCCCACTGCCATTAGAATGAAGAGTCTTTCCCCCAGAAGCCACTAGAGAGTGTGGTTCTCTTACACAACCTCGAACCTTGTTTCTGCCCCCATTTTAAAAAAAATCCTTAATTAAAAAAAGGAATGATGTCCTATTCCCTTCCAATTTTGCTAAAAAGTCTTCAGAAAAATGGTTGTCAAGACCAGCTACAGTTGTCCACCACTTTGGTGATTCCCTTCTTGTGGACAACAGAGGTCCAGGAGTAACAGCTGAACCTTCTGAGTTGTGATGATATGATGGTTGTCTTTGGATAGCTAAAGAAAACAAAAGTTGATCAAGCTTTGTTTGCTGCTGCAGTTCAGGACAAGTGGGATCCAGACCAATGGATCTGAATTCTAAGAAAGAGGATTCATTCCAGCTAAAAATTAGGAAGAAATTCCTTGGGGTTAAGAGCTACTTAAGAGTGGAATGGACGGTCTTGGGCCACAATGCATTATTCTGCATGGATGGCTTTCAAAGCAGAGTTTGGGTAGCCTTCTCCGACAGATGTTTTCCTGTGAATTTCTTGCATGGGTTGGGCTAGGCCACCGTTGAACTCATTCCTAGGATTCCATAATCCTAGGCATAATACACATTCTTCCTCTCCTCTTGACGGCCTTTGGACTTCTCTCGTCGATATTAGTTTAGCTTTCTCTTTTACCTGTTTCAGGATTTCTTGAAGCTACCTCTCTCATGTGTGGTTTTTTTTTTTTTTGCTACTTGTAAATCCATAACAAGAGAGAGTGTTTGCTGGTTGAATGTGTAGGACAGCTGCGTGAAATCTCCATGCTCAGTGCCAGCGTATTTCTAAACATCAGTTACAAAATGAACCAGAGAATGTCACTGCCTTCACATTCAGCTTTGGGTGTTGATCCAGTCTAGTGAGACTTTCTGCTTGGTTCTACAGCATTCCACCATGAAGAGTAAAAGCAACTCTTGTTAATGAGATATGGAAAAAGGCATGACAACCTATAGAAATAAGGCCATTAGGGGCAACTGCTCAATGCCGCCACTGCATTACTGAACTAGTAAATCAAAATGACCATATCGATTTCCACACATGAGGGAGAAATCAATAGAATGCAAAGCAAAGTGATTTTTACAATCCTAAAATATGGTGTCACCTCTTCCTGAGCTTTCTTATAGCACTTGGAACTTCCTTTTTCTCCAGAATGATAGCATGGCTGCATTCCTAGGCCAGTCTCCCCTACCTGTGCCCATGCAGACATGCCATGTAACAAAAGAGAATGCATAGGACTGCAACAAATGAGACACACAGGTCTAAACGCATGGCATGTTTTTCTGAGTTTCTGAGCTGCTGAAAGAAATGACAGTAATAGGTGGGCTTCATGCTGCCTGTTACTCATGGCAAAATTAATACCTTTCTTTACAACGAAGCAGAAAAAGGGATATTAAGACCAGGGATAAAAATATAATAAGCATTGACCCAGAAGGGATGCTGTTTGGGCAGAAGGCAGATTATCTCCAACAGATGGAAAGGGCAATAAGAGAAATTCCTGCTCAGCTAACTCAGGCCAAGGTTAAATGAAGCCCTGGGCAAATGGACCAATACAGATCCCCGCTCGCCAGGAGTGGAATTGGCTAAAGATGAAGACGCTCTAAAGTGGAGAAGGCAGGCAAACATTCGGTCTGATGAGAAACCCAACACAGAAAGGTTCTGACCCTAGAGCGTTTCTGCTGGTGTAATATCATAGATTGTGCACGACCAAGGATAGCGCAAGAGGACTGTTGTACCAGTCAAAAGTGAGGGGTGGAAGCATCCCCCCCCCCGGCAAAGGAAGAAAATCACAGAAGGACTGGAGATTTTCTTTATTTGCAAAAAAGACCCTTGAACAGAGGCTTGAAATCGCTGCCACTATCACTCCAGTAGGGTTGTCAAGATGTTTGAGGAGTGGTTTCTCATTGCCAACCCTCCCTAGTGAGTTTCTGTGGCTGGGCAGGGATTCGAACCCAGGTCTCCTGAGTCATCTTTTAGCACTGTATCCACCACACTGCCCAGGTTACCACTAAGTGGTGATTGGGGTGGCATGATCTGTAGCACCTTACTTAAGCTTTTATCTGCTTTCTTTTAAAACCTAGCAGACAGTGGACATGCATTTTAAAAATAAACAACGGTTAGGGATGGCGGATGGACCAAATAAGGAGGATGCCTCATGCCTGAAGTTCACTCTGGCCACTGGTCACTGATAATCACAACTACATAAAAACGTAACAATCTGCAAACTATTTTTTAAAAACTGGTTCAAAATGCCAGATTTTAGAAGATGTGTCTTTATGAACACAGAGAGCATGAGGACAAAGAGAAACACCAAAGAGGGTGCGTTCCAGCACTTGGGAGTGACCTGGGCAAAAGCCTTTCCTTACATACCTGACCAGTAGCGCTTCACAACTAGTCCCCTGTTGGAAGCTGCATACTGGCTCCATAAACAGGAAATGCAGCATCAGCAGTTGGAGGACTAAGTAAAAACGGCAGTTGTGGCTGAGGTGTAGCCACAGTTCCAGACTGCACAGGCAGCTCCAGGTTGTGGTCTTGGTAAACCTGATCAACTCACAATCAAGCTACCAAAGTAAAATGAGATTGATGCACTCATCAGAATATAAACTCTTCAACGTGCATACATACAATTCTTTATTAACTCTTAGCAGATACATTGAGAATGTTCTAACTTAAGGCATTCTGGCATGGTTTGGGAGTAGCTCTGTAGCGAACAAAAAAGCTCAACACAGAACCATTAAAATTGCCCAGAATATCATCGGGCTCCAGCTATCAACCCTGGATGACATCTTCACATCCCGCTGTCTGAGGAAGTCACACAACATCCTGAGAGACTCTGCCCATCCTGCTTACAACTTTTTTAAACTGTTGCCATCTGGCAGAAGATATAGAACAATTAAGACTCTGTCCACACGTTTTCTGAATAGTTTTTATCCCAGAGCTATAATTGCAATTAATAATGACCTTAAAGACCACCAGTAGTGAATAGTTGGACAGTGTTACTTAGCCTGTGGTGTAGATGTTTGTATTCTTAGTGGGGGATTTTCAGTGGGTGGGGAGTGTCTGGGGATTTTTTATGTGTGTGCATGTGGGTCTGGTCCTTGGGTGTCTGTGTGAATTTTGTTGAATGGGTATACTATGTATATACTTACACTGACTATTTATTTATTTATTTATTTATTTATTTATTTATTTATTTATTTATTTATTTATTTATTTATTTATACTTATCTCTGTTCTAATCAATATTATTTAATTTCCATAGCCCTTGGAGTTCTGATAGTAAATCCTTTCTTTATCCAACACCTTTTCCTTCTCTGTAATTTGCCTTGATCTCAAACTTACTTACTTACTTCCTCCCCCCCCCCCCTATTCTCTCATCCCAGGGATGTTGAAAGAAGAGGGAGGCAGCTGAGCCAATTCCTTGAAGAGAGTTATGCACCACTGGCTTCCCAGAAGAGGTGCCAGTGTCAGGCAGGTCAGCTTTTCCTTCTGAACATGCAACACGACACATCTAGAGACAGACAGACAGACAGACAGACAGACAGACAGAGACTCCACCCTTCTCTCTCTCTCTCTCTCTCTCCTGCCCCTCCGGAGTCTCGCCGCGTCTCCTTCCCTCCTCCTCCTCCTCGTTCCTTCTGGCCAGGAGCTGTCCGCTCCGCTGGTGCTGAAACCGCTTCCCGACCGCCGCCGCCGCCGCCGTGGTGCTGAAGAGAGGCGCGCCGCCCGCCGAGCTGCCTTCTCCGCCCAGCCCTCCGCCTCTTGACGGGGAGGTGGATCTCCTCCGAGGCTCCCGCTGCTTCCGAAGCCCTTCAGGACCGGTGTCCAAAGGGCTGGCTCATCAGCTGAGAAAAACCCCTTTCTCTCCCTTCTTATCTTTTACCCCCCCCACTTTATCCCTACCGCCCCCAAAATGGAGTTGAACCTCGTTTGCTTGCTGAGACCCTCAAGCCAGTCCACTGGGGAAGTTCAAGAACCCGCCTCTCGCTCTTGAGGCACCAACGTGAAGCTTTGCCCAATGCATGCCGCTCTTTGAAAGAGTTGAAGCTCTTTTTTACTCTCTCCAGGAAAGAGGTAAAGGGAAAACCTACAAGGTTGGCATTCACACCCCGTCACCTGCCTTATTTGGGGAGTTTCTGCTTGACGTTGGAGCCTCTGCTTCTTGGCCGGGGGCGAGCAGAAGGTCCCAGAAGTGTTCCTGTCATGACCTCTTCTTGCTTGAGTTGATCCAAGAGATGAAGTTGGCTTTCTGGTTGGCGATCCGGGAGTTGGTGGACATGGGAAGCCCTCTCGCCGCTTTGGAAGACTGAGAGGCAGAGAGGCAGTCTGGACCCCAACCGTGGAAAGTGGTGGATATACAACAGAGCAGGAGAAAACATCACGGTCCTTGTGGGTGATACTCTTCTCTTATGGCTTGAAGGTAAAAAACATATTCTTCATATTTTACCTGCTCTGTTCAAAGTAGCAATTCTGCATTGAAAGTATAAAATGCACCATGTTAGATAGGAGGGATAAAGTTTTTTTTTAAGTGAGGGAATGCACAAAGGCAGAAGGAGTGTGAATTGACCCATTCAAAGAGAAAAAGCTGTATGTTGGACAATAATATCCCCAGAGAGAAGAAGTGAATACATTTTACTTGGAAAAAAGAGAAAGCTGCTTTCTATGGGGTCATGTTCTTCCTTTTAGGTCCATCCAGTCTTACAGTGCAAGTTCTGGCCGGCAGCAACATTGGCTCTTCAGTTTGAGGCAAGATTCCTTCTTAGCCTCTACCTAGAGATTCCTGCTTGGCTTTCAAAATCAGATGAGGTTGTAGGCATTCAGAATGCAGCCCTGATACTTAGAAATCTTCTCAAGAAAGAAGAGGTGGAGGAACTCATCTGTGGAAGACCTCCAGATTTTAAAATCTGCAGAGATGCTCTCTTGTTGATTTTTTTTCCAATGGAAACATCTTGAGGGATTTTCATTCTTGCAGGTTCTCTTCCAATAGAAAACGATCCCTTCTTTTGTACAATTGCAGGGAATTAATTCCTTTTGGGACAGATGGACAGGTGGATAGGTGGTTTTGGAATCTGCCATAATGAATCTCTTTCGGTAACATACAAAAAAGAAAGATTGTGTTTCAATGGGCACGTCCTGAGTGCAAGAAGTGCATGATGAGGTGAGAATGAAGTGAGAGAGAGAGAGAGAGAGAGAGGAATGAGAATCATTAGAAGGACCTTTTGCGTCTTTCCAGGATTAGAGGCAAAGTTAAGAGGGTAGGTGAGGCAGAACCATTGATTAAGTTTTGATCCCTGGCAGATGAATATAGAGGGACTGTTGCAGTGCAAAGAGCTTCATCACTGATTCATCTTTATTGCTATTAATCACTTGCATAGCATTGTCAAACATGTATATATGGCAATTGTTTCTTATCCCACTTGCTCCCACTACACTAGGAGATTGATTGTCTCTGTTCCTGTTTTGCAGACAGAAAACTTGAGTTTTATGACCAGCGGGCGCCTGAACCCTGTTGCTCTGTTGCATAGCTCACTTATCCTCTTGGGAAATCCCTGGGATGCCTTTTCATTTTCTTCATCCCCTGGGTCATGGATCTTGAATGGCCTTAAGGCTGTCTTCCCTTTGAGATGTTTCTTCCCATAAGGAATTTTTCATTTCTTTTCCCACACTAGCCACCTCCACCATCTTCTAGGGCCCGTTTGCATGGGTTCAACCTTCTGTGTCCTGTGACACAGCCACTCCTGGGATTGCTCTGGGTGAATAATCTTATATCTTATAAACTTATATCTGTCAGGATTTCTCAGGTTCCGTTGTCCTTATGAGCAAATGGCTAAAATTACTGAGAAAGTTGGTTAGCCCAGAAGAGGGCAAGCTAAGTGGCTAATTTAAAAAACAGATAAATTAAACTACTATCTCCCTCTTCTTACAACAGCTGCGTCCCTCACTCTGGAAAGATTTTGGTACATTTCAAGAACATTGCTCATTTGTTTCGTATAAATATCATTAATTACGCCAAGGCCTTTGTGATATGTAATTTCCTATTTACGTATGTTTCCCCCCTAAAAAACCCAACTCTCTATAGGTTGCTACTAGCAACCCAGGAGGAGATGGTTGCTCTTTTTCTCTGTCCATAATGGTTATATACTCAACAGAGTCTGCTTCATTTATTTCCCAGAAGGAATGTGGGTTTTCTCTACACACCCGCCTACAGAAAGAGAGCTTCTCAGGCTTCTCTTTTCAGTGTTGTTGTTTTTTCACACAAGCACAGTGAAATTCATGTAATGTTTTGTGTCCGCGACAAATTTTCTGAAAGGACATGTGAGGCTGGTTTGGTTGTTGCTTCATTTTGGGTGCTGAAGATCAGAAATGGACCAGTACGTTGAAGCATAGGAGCACTTGGTGGCCACCAGAAGCAAGGTGATGAACGGACTATGAAACACAGACATTTCAAAGGGAAACTCTGATAACACATTAATGGAAGGAGGTGGTACACCTCAGAGATTCTCTCTAGATCTTTTAGGCTTGACCTAATGAATGAAGACAGGTTGTGGAAAACTCTTGTCTGTTGCTATAAAAAAAAGTAGCCTCTCAAGCCATTATGACCAATGATCAGGGCTTATGGGAACTGGTGTCCCACACACACATACACATCTGGAATCGAATAAATAAATAGCCAGATTTTGCTTCTCTGAATTAACATTCCCCTCGTGTATCTGCACACAGTTCTCTTAGCTTGGGCTGACAGGTATAAATTAAGCATTTTATCTCAAGAAAAGAGGCAGCTGAGCAAGGATGTGTTGATAAACGGTGTGAGGGAGTGAGGAGAGAAAAAATTATTCAGCCTCTCAAAATACCAACAGTGGGGGCCACCCACAGAAAGCTGTGGTCAGGCAGCTTAAGACCAAAACAGGGGAAGGGGGAATGTTTTAGAGGATAGATAACTGATAAGATCCATTGTTACCATGAAGGTTGAAAGGATTATACGAAGACATACAATATATGGAGGATTACCGTAACATGCTCTACATGGGGCTTCCTCTGGGAAGTGTCCAGAAACTTCAGCAGATCCAAAACATGGCAGCAAGATTTCTAAATGGAGCTGGTTAGAGGGATCACATAACCCACCCACCCCAGTACAGCAGCTCCATTGGCTGCCGATCCATTTCTGGGCACAATTCAAAGTGCTGGTTCTAAGCTATCAAGTCCTAAACAGTTTGGGTCCAAGGTATCTCAAGGCCCACCTCTCCCTTTATGAGCCTGCTCAGGTGTTAAAATCATCTGGAGATGATCTTTTGATCCCCCCTCCTGGTGGGGACACAGAAGAGGCCCTTCTCTGTTGCTGCTCCCAGACTCTGGAACTCCCTCCCACAGGAAGCCAGCCTGGCCCCATCTTAGCTGTCCTTCCGCAAGTAGGCAAAAAGACCTTTCTCTTCAGGCAAGCTTTCCCTCAGTGAACGGCTGCCTGAGTGAGGTTTTTAAATGGATGATTGTGCCTTACTACTTTGAATCTGTTTTTAGTATTGCTTTTGTTTATCATCATTTACTTTGATATTTGTCTGAGCCTTTTTAGTGTTTGTATATTTATCATTTTTAGATATAAATATTGTCTTTTAATGATGTAAGTTACCTTGGGACCTTCTTCAGGAAAAAAGTGGGGCAGAAATGTTTTAAATAAGTAATTAAAATAAGCGGAGTCTAGTGCTCTTAGTTGCCACAAGCCACTGAAGTCCACCACTGACTGCATGCTTATGGCAATGATGGCTATCAGATATTGTGAGCTACCAATGACCTTTCCAACTGATTCCTTAATAACTAGGCTTAAAGAATTGCAAGGTTCCCAAAACCTTGTATTGCTTGCTGCCAATTCCCTCTGCACTCCCTTTTAATTGCAAAACGTCCTGTGAGGACTTTGCCCGGCCAGGCTGACCTCCCCACACCTCTTGACATATTTCAAGAAGCCTTCAGATGGGCTGGGGAGTCAACTCTCTGACTTCCACCCCTATTTGAGCCACAGGGTGCTGAACACCCCCTTTAGCCAAACCTCAGACTCTTGTTGAACTTCAGCAAACCTTCCATTTATGATAACAACGATTCCTATAACCTGTCTCTTGCAGCACAATAATCCTAATAGGTAACTAATTAAATGAGGACACGCAGGGCTGCCTTACACAGCAAATCTTCTTCAGGCAACAGCAGCTAGTTCAAGACTTCACACATTATTAGAATGTTCTCCATTTGCCTACTAATTACATCTTCTAATAACTGTAAATATTGTTGTCATTAAGTTCTCAGGGCAGCCAAATGAGGGTCAGTCAAAGCAAAGGGGCCCTGTTAGCATCTGGTGAAGTTTTTCACTGCGTTAGTCTCATTCACCATGTACCAAAACAAGAAAGACAAGAAGAGAGGTCCTTTCTGTGCTTCTGCGTGTTGCTTTTCCAACTAAGAGAAAACGGACTCTTGAGCTTTGTTCTAGCGTGATTGTTCATGGGTTATAACCCAGGTCCTCAGCTTCATGGAAGAGAACCTTAAAGCTTCTGGTGTATGGGCTGATGGGAGGAGGTGGGAACAAGAAAAGTTTCGATACAGAAGGCAACAATCCCATTCTTAACTGCTTTCTCTGGAGACATTTCAAAGAGAGTCCTTGGCATGAGGAAACGGGTCACCTTTGGAGAAAGGCAGGTTCAGAGGGACAAGAACACTACTTGATGGTGGCAACATCAAGTGGCATGTTGAATGTGTACATGGCCCATGGGACCACCATACCCCTGACAAGAGACCAAAACAGAAATAGAGTATCATGCGCACAAGCAGGTCTTTTCCCGCTGCCTTTTTAATATATGTCAATGCCCATTTTGCCTGATTTTGTCTGTTCTGACTGCTGACAGTAGTACACCAAGAGCACAAGCAGAAAAGGAGCTTTGCCATCACCTGTCAAGAGCAGGTGATTTCTACCTTCTCGAGACTGAAGGTAGGCATCCTTCAGTCTCGAGAGACTATGGCAACGTGCTCTGAATGTCTTGGAACATTGAACCCAGGACCCACACAATATAAAGCACAGACTCCTCCACCTTTGGTCTATTGAACTCTCATCATGCAAGACCTTGTCTGGTGTGCAAATCAGGGATCATGTGCAGCTGTGAGCCCCCTATCACCACTGCATGTAAGGAGGCCTTTTGATCGCCATACACTGAACTGCCCTGTCCGTTGTGAACTGGTGGGCCAACTCACTGGATTGGCAGAGCTTTGTCATTCATTTCCTGTGATGTGATCAGACAGATCTCTCGGTCGCATTTAGTCTGCAGGAGCCATTAGCATATACACCGAACATTGCCAGAGGAGAGAAAGGGCATTTGGCGCATTATGAGAATTCATTATTAACACTAAGAATTGACAAACAGAAGGAAAGCTATATGCCTTTCTGGATGTGCCCTAAGTTATTACAAAGGCTCTGAACTGCTAAATAGCTCAGTGGTTTATGCATCTGGCTACAGAGCCAGAGGTTGAGAGTTCGATTCCCCACTGGGCCTCCTTGGGAGGAGCCGGACCCGATGATCCATAGGGTCCCTCCCAGCTCTGCATTTCCAAGGGGCAGGATTGCAACCACATTTCACATTTTCTCTACAACCTACATTTGAACCTGTAAGCAAGTTAAAAACATGTTTAGGAGTCATCTGGCCTTTCTCACCAGATTACTCCTAATCATGTTCAAACCCACCCATAAGCTCAAACATAGGTTGCAGAGAAAATATGACATGCCATAGAAATGTTCCCCCTAGAAGAAGAAGGAGAAGGAGAAGGAGAAGGAGAAGGAGAAGAAGAAGAAGAAGGAGTAGGAGAAGGAGAAGGAGAAGGAGAAGGAGAAGGAGAAGGAGAAGGAGAAGGAGAAGGAGAAGGAGAAACGGTGTTGTGCCTCATCTGTAAGTGGTAAGACTGCACAAACAGATGACAAAGTTAGACATGATAGAGTGGCAAAATTTGTGCACTGGTCATGAGGCAAAAAAAAAAAATGACTTGCCAACCTCCAAAACCCATGGAAACATCAGGTAGAGAAGGTGTCAGAAAATGAGGAAGTCAAGATCTTGTGGGATTTCCAGATCCAAACGAATAGAACACCTTTAACATAACACACCAGACGTAGTAGTAATAAGAATGAAGAAATATCTGGATAATTGATGTTGTGATGAGCAGTAGCAGAAGCAGAAATAGTATTGTCTCTTTTCATGAATTCATCCTTAAAACACTGGTCCTCTTCTTATTTCTTTCACTCGTTCCCCCATCTTATTTGCGAGTTCCCTGCCCCAGGAAAGACACAACTGTACTCACTGTTGCTTATCTCTTCCTCATTCTCTCCTCCCCCTCCTCTCATTTTCTAGCCGGCTCACCCTTTCCCTTCCACCTAAATATCTGGGGGAGGCAGGCACATGGAAAACCCATGTTTGTGATTAGCCCATTCAGAAAATGTAAATGCAGTTGCTTTCATCTTCGGTGCTGTGTGGCGTATCCGGGAGTGATGGGAGAGAGAAAGCTTGACAAGATGGAAAGCCATAAGAAAACAAGGGTGCCATCACAGTGGGTTGCCCTGAAGAAGCTCAGTGATATTTTCTGAAGCAGTTCTGGGAAAGAATGACGCTGTGTTGATCCACAGGAATGAAATGCATGTCCAGATCTCAAGGTGGGCCACATTTTTCTTTAGATCAACCGTGATTGCACAAAATATCCAAGGTCTTCATCAAGTGAGATGCTTTTAAAAAGAAAATATGAGGAGCAGAATCTTTTTCTTTTTTGCCTTTGTTAATTGTAATTGCACATTCCTACATGGATCTCGAAACTGTTCATGGTCTGGTTGTTGGAATACAGTACTTTGCTTCATGAATGAGGTTGCAAAAGCTGGTTGTCTTGTGTTTGTGCTTCATGGTTCCAGCAGCAGGAGATGGCTTTGATTGCTGAAGGTCTGGTCCAAATGCAGTTTCCGGCACAGTAAGGGAGTTCTTGGACTCTGGATAAGATTTAGTAGCGATGTCTGATGTGTTCCTAACTTCCATACTGGTTTCTCTTTGAAGCCGAAAGGATGTTATAGATGTATCTAGATGTTAGGTCAAATGAGACCTTGTGTTGAACCAACAGGGGCAGGACTAGCTAAAACGATGCACGATATGGAGAAAGCAGAAAAGGCACAGATATGGAGAGACATTCAGGCCAAGCAGACATTGAGAAAGACCATTTAGTAATACGGACCATGCTGGTTAGAGAACGCTAGCTGAAGAAGTAAATTTTGCAAGCTCTGATGTCCACTAGGTTAGGTAAAGGTTCCCCTTGACATTTAGTCCAGTTGTGTCTGACTCTAGGGTGCGGTGCTCATCCCCGTCTCCAAGCTGTAGAGCCAGTGTTTTGTCCATAGACAGTTTCCGTGGTCACGTGGCCAGCGCGACTAGACACGGAACACCGTGACCTTCCCACCGTGGTGGTACCTATTTATCTACTTGCATTTACATGCTTTTGAATTGCTAGGTTGGCAAGAGTGCACTAAGTTAGTTGGTGGTAAATGGGAAGGTGAGGCTTTCCTGGAGGAAGTTAGAGGAATCCTTCTTATTTAGAAGAAGTCTCTCTGTGGATATGGAGTAACCGGGTGTCATGTGTGTGTGTATATATCTCCCTTTGTGCTCTGCTCTTCAGCTCCTTGCAGGCACCTGTTTGGCAAGTGGGAAGCTCTGGATCTCATTCAGCAGTCTTTCTGCATGTGTGAAGCGAGTTCCCTGAGAAATTATTCCAATGGAAAAGATTTGTATATTGCTACCAGGGACTGAGAAAAGTTCCTTTTTTGGACTGCAATTGCTGGAATGCTTAAAAATGGAACTTTTACCAAGCTTTTGGTACTGCTGTAACAGAGATTCACATCTGCGAGGGCCACATATTGTGGCAATAGCAGTGACACCAGTAAACCTTTTTATCCTGCTTTTTTCCCCCTGCTGCTCACATTAGCTCACAAAAGGAATTAATGATCCATGGGGGCACATCCAGTATTCAGGCCATGTTGCAAAGGAAGCAATTGCATGAAGGAGGGGTGGTTAAAATCATTAAAAGCACAAGTGAGATGAACTATGACAAACCCGTCAGGAAAGGGGTTTGATGCCACCGGCAGCCAATTGCTTTGCAAACCAGCTCCACATGAAACAGGATCACTGCAGATTATGGAGAGACCGACTTTGGCAGCCAGCACCAATGAGGATAAAGACCTTTATGCTAGCCCTCAGTTTGGTAACAGTTTTTACTCCTGTCCCCAAATTGCACCAGATCCAGGAATCACAGAACTGTTCCTCAGTATCCCATCATGCAAAAAAGCAGACAATCAATTTCCTCTCTCCCTAGGGCCTCATAAAATGCTTTTACAGTTGGACTGGAGCATTTTAAGCCACAATTAACTCAAATTGGCTGCTTGATCCTTCCCCCACACACACACACACTTTCCTTCCTGAACTCCACATCACTTGTAAAACAATTAAATCTTTTTTCCTGTTTTCCCCCCAATTAGTTTTGTTCTCAAATGAGGGACTCAAAGTCTACATTGCCTTTCCTATGCAAATGAGGGAAAATGCAAATGACAGCGAAGCCAAGGATTTACAGCCCAAGCAAACTCTAACAAAGTCCAGCTGTTTTAGGCGGTACCTTCCAAGCTGCTGTTTTGATGTCGCAGGAAGAACGGTCAGCCTCTGAAGTCTACTCCACTGCCCACCTCACATGTCCTCATGAGTGGAAGGGAGAGAGACAATTTTAATTGCCTTAAGGTGAAGGAAGGGAGGGCATTCGTACAGAAGCACCCTCACGTTGTTGAAATCACCTGTGTTTTTGCCCTTGCCAAGATTTCGTCTGAAGAAGAGACTTTGAAATACATTTGCAAAATAAGCTGGCTACACACAACATTATCTACTAATGTCTCGAGCTTGTTTCTCTTTTGAAAGCATTTTAGAAATCTTTCTTTTGAACGGGTTATGGGTTAGTGGGAATAATTGTACACACAGTGCTTTTAGACACATAAACACAGACACACACACACACACACACACACACACACACACACA
This sequence comes from Pogona vitticeps, assembly GCF_051106095.1. Taxonomy (NCBI): domain Eukaryota; kingdom Metazoa; phylum Chordata; class Lepidosauria; order Squamata; family Agamidae; genus Pogona; species Pogona vitticeps. Next base: position 28,170,995 of record NC_135790.1, on the reverse strand, counting down.
CACACACACACACACACAAATAAAAGAGCAGAAAGACAGACAGTGAAGACAGAGTTCCACAAATCAGGAAGAGAATCATTTGGCAGGTAAAAGGCCTGTTATGAAGTATCTTTAAATGTTTCATTTGCTCTCATGTTTTTGTTGTGGTTGACAATGAGATGGTTGCATTAGTATATAAGCAGCATGCTTCATACGCATCAACAATTAGGGGATATGTTGAGAGCTCTCTGTCCTCCAAGGAAAAAGTTATTGCATCTCACGGGAGGTGAAGGGCTGTGATGCAGACAACCGAAGAAACAGCATGTTGTGAACTTCGGGAAGTGGGGCAGTGGCAAGATGGAAGCTGCCTAGAGGTGGACGCCCTTCCTAGGAGGGCTTCTGGCCTTCATTAAATGCAGAGTATTTTTTTCTAGATATGGGTATCAGAGGATAGGCCATGCCAAGGTCTCCCCCTTTTCAAGGGAACTTCTGCCCCAAGTCTGATGCAGGGGTAAGGAACTATAAGAAGGAAGGAAATCAAGGACTTTTAATTTGCAATGCCTGGACACCCATCTCTGAATCAGGCAGAAAGACCACCTCTTCGCTGCCTTCTCCCCTTGAGAGATGCATTGGAATCCTCTTTAAATTAGACGGGGAAAGTCCCTCATTTTGAACCCCAATTAACAAATGCAATTTTACACACATTGGCACTGTCTCTTTGGTGGGAAGGGAGGGATACATGTCCTCTGTTTTGGTCCTGTGTTGAGTGGCCATCCTCGACCTTTCCTTGATGTAGGGCACCAAAACCAGATGCCCTGTTACATTGCTGGCGTACGTTTGCCTCCACTTCTGCTCTGCTTGCGTATCCCCCCCCCCCCCGTCAAGCCGATATTACAGAAGCAGCATAAGATTTCCATAAAATGTCATCGTACAAAAAGGCTGCCATTGTAAGAAAAACATATCTGGGTCACCCTGTCCCTGGAGCTTCTTGGCACTTAGAAAAGTGGAGACAGCTAAACAATCAGGTAGAACACATGTAAAGTAGGATGCACATCTAAGGAGTCTTCAGTGTGCATCTTGTCTCATCTGGGTAGGCGGCTGTATTGGATACAGAACCGCTGGAGAACTCAATGGTTGAGGTCTCTGGCAGTGGAGCGGGAGGTCAGGAGTTCGATTTTCCACTGGGCCTCGATGACCTAGAGGGTCCCTTCCAGCTCTGTATTTTAAGATGATGCTGATTTGGGGGTTAAATCTGCAAAGACAGAGTTACCTTGCTAATCTTAGCATTAATTATCCAGAGTTCATTGGAGATCCTTTCTGTGCCATACCTTTTGTTGAATAGTCCCTGCATGCCATAACCCGAAGCAGCTCTGATATATATTTACCAGCCAGTCCCCTCTCCAGTCGCCAATGCCTGGCCTGTCGGCAGCCCCAAGGAGACGCGTCCCTGGACAGAGGCCTGCTTCTCCCACCGCAGAGCATCATAGGAAGTGCCAGCCTCCCTTCTAGACGACGACCTCCTTTGAGGCTCAACCCTCTCCTTCCGGTTTCCCCCTTCAAGTGCCTGCCTTGTGCAGATTTGGAACTGTTGCATCTGTTGGGCTGGTGTGGATAGGAGTAGAATTCTGGGGTCAACAGCAGAAACAAAAAACGCTTCCTTCTGGAATTTTCACTGGAAAGTTTCTTTGAGACAAATCAACTCTCGTTAACAACCAAACCTGAGAGAAACTGGAACGGGGATAAAAACGCCGTTTATTAATTTTTTAAAATTTTCAACACCATCAAAAAACTGGTGTGAGGCTTTTTTAAATAATTGCAACCAACTGAGAGGGTGTCAGAGCACATTTCGGGCACAGCCTGAGTGCCCAACCTTGGCATATCATTTAGCTCATGATTCGTTCTGCATGCCTCATGCAGACGTGGCTCGGATTCTGGATTATTGCCTTTCACAAAAATCTCAGAAAGAACTGTCCAACATGGAGGACACACCAGCCATGTTTGGTTTAAAAAAGGACTGGTCTTTCTTATCGTATCTTTTTTTCCCTTTTCCCTTTTCTTTAGATCTTAACTTCAGCAAAGAGCCTGTTTCTTAGCACTTTTTAAACTGCTGTCAGCTATTGCTATTATTGATTCGTGTTCTTTTTACTGGGCTTTATGAGCTACAGCAAACTGCCCTGGAATTGTTTAATTGGAGGAAATTGTTTTTTTTTAAAAAAGGAAGTCAGCTTTCTTCCAAATCAATGCTCTTGGGACAATTTTTTTCATTTGTTCCTTCACTGGCTTTCTTGTCCCATGGATGGGGCTAAAATGAATTCCCTGAGGGAGAAGCGCCAAACTGGTGGCCCAAACAGATTGTGAGAAAATAAGCAGCCCCAGAATTCCACAAGCAGCAAACTGGGGTGATTGCCTGCATGGCATCACTTCCGGATGATTTTTTTAAAAAAATGTGTCCCCTTTGAACATTTATACCCCACCTTTCTGCTTTCACAACCGATGCTCAAGGCAGAAAGGAGGCTGAGCAGCGAGACTCTGAAAGGTGAAGGAAGCCCCCTTTAAAAAGCCAAGCATTCACCTTCCGCCGATTTTAAAAAGCAGCCCACGTCACAAAAGGTGTTTTTCATATTCTGCTGTTTGAAAAGACTTTGCTTTCTGGGTCTTTGCTTGTTCTTTTTTTTTTTTTTTTTTAATATCCCAATGATTAATCTCTGTAAGCTTCTTTTGCTCTTTTCACAATACCACCCAAGGATAAAAATAATAATCAATAACCACAAACTGCAGAAAGCTTTTAAATTCCAGACGGCTGTGGAATTTAACATCGAGATGCTGTACGGTGTCTATTCTATGTTGGTTAGGAATGCTGTTCTCGTTTTCCTAATACGCTGCTTTTGCTTCCCTCTTACCTGAGATCTTTGCTGTGCAGAGGAATACCCTGTCCCATAATGAAGTTGGAATGTTTGCTCCACTGGGTTGTCTTAACCCTGCTAGCTCTTCCTGGGAGTCGCATCTTGACTTCCCATAATGAAAAACATTACTGTTCCCATCTGACGTCCATCTCGGAAAGAGTATCCACTCCCCAACTCTGGGAGGGAAGGTTTTTCATGAATATATGGAGCCCTGCTAATGACTTTTTGGAATTAACTGGAGCCGACACGAGTGAATATTAAATTTCCAGTGAAGGAGGCAGGACAAGAGCGGGGGGGGGGGGGAGAGAAATCCAGTTCCATTGTTTTGCTGCTTGTGATATATTAATATCCAGCCTGCAGAAGTACCGACTTAGCAAGAATAAGCTATGTAAGTGGCTGTTATTATAACCCTGCCCTGCCCTGTCAAGTCTGTAGCTCCAGGGAATGAATGGACACTGCAAACAAAACTGTTTGCAAGTATTTGTTTCTAAAAAAGGTTATTTGGGATCCGGAAATGCTCGAGTCTGTATAATGCAGCACGCAAGACAACATTGAATCATCCCCCCAGACCAACTGTTCCTATTAGCCTGCAGTGCTTGCTATTGACTTGTAGCATTTCCTATTTGGCCATTTAAAACATTTGTCAATGTGTATTTATTAAGACACTCCTCTAGAGTTTTAGAAGTTAAATCTCTGAAGCAGGAGTAACTGCGGGGGGGGGGGGGGTTATATAAATCTGTAGCAATGGGGGAAATGTTACCTCTGTTACCATTGCATGAATGCTCCTCCCTCCCACATAGGATTCTGGCCTAAAATAATGATTATGGGCTAGGTTTTCTTGAAAGGCAGCCTGCTGCGATGGATACAATGGGCTCAGTTCACTTGCCAGTCCTAACTCCTGTTGAATGTATGGGCCCTTGGAAATCATTGTCATCCATCACAAGTGTTTCTCAGCTAATTCTCTAGACAGCAGAAAAGCTAACAAAATATCAGTTCCATGGGGTGGATCCTGAGTAGAATTTACACAGGATAAAGGGTCGTGAATTTCCTGGGGAAAACCAAGACAACTTCTGTTCTGGTGGTAAGAGTTTAAGATTCCAAGGGTAGTCAGGGTCCTGAAACAGCATCATCCACAGCTGGATGGAGAAAGCACGTTGCATGCAGAAGCCACCAGGCTGAAGCCCTTCCATCTCCAGGTTAAGAATGAGAGAGGTTAGAACCTTTTCTTTCTGCCTTTGTTCACAAGAAGTCAGGTAGACAATACTGGGCTTATAGGAGCAAACAATTTGATTTCACATATGACCTCCTTCTTTGCCCTAGTGTCCTATTCTCTGCTAAGGGCCACAGAGACTTAAAACAAATACAACCTTCCCGTTACGCGCAACTCCAGAACTGTTCCTGTTGGACGACTCCACGACACAAAGTCATCTTCCAGGGGAGCCGATAAAGAAAAACCTTAATCCACTGAATTTATTTTGTGCAGGAGCCGAAAGTACATCTGCCTTAGCTCTGTACCTTGAACAGATTCCCTGTCGCCTGAGGGACCTGCCCTCTTTGAAGCAGGCCTTTGAAACGATCGCCATGAAAGGGCAAAAAATTGCTTCTCTTGCACTCAAGGCCCCTTTGGTGGGTTAACGAAGCCAGGACGTTGGAAGCCCAGGAACGTGGCCGTTAGGATACAGGCAGCCCACAGATCTTAATTACACCTCCTGGTCTTAATGAGCTGAATGAAGACAAAGGCTGAAGCCGTGTCTACAGTTCCTTTGGCTCACACCCAAATCCTGGTATTGTTCACACATTGAACTGGGTACACCAGGGAGGGCAACGAACCCCATCTTCTGTCTGAGGCAAAAAGAGAAGATGGATCCTTGAGATAATGAGGAAGACCCCACTGTTTTGCTTCTTAAGCCTTACCTGGCATTGAAGGTTTGAGGTTATATGCAAATAATTCCATGAGAATGTTGCGTTTAGGGGAGATAATTGACTATATCTGTAAATAATTTTTTTCTATCCCTTGGTTGTTTAGTATTTACAGACAAACCGGAATCACTTGTTCATCTAGAGTTGGCGATATCTGTCCTGGCCTCTCTAGGAGGACCTTCACGGCTTTGTGGTCCGTGGGCGTCATTTAACAGGCAATCGTGTGTGTAATTTGGTGGTCAATTGGCAGCCTTTTCTCTTCCTCACCCTGGCACAAGAGTAAACCAGGCAGGTTTGTTGTGCCAGTGCATGTTTTTGGACAGCTGGCAACTCTAGACTGAAAGACAGACACTGGGGTTATGGGGCTGACCCCAATGGAGGTTGCGGGTGGTAGAATCTAGTGCATGCTTACTCAGGAGTTAGTCCTATTGTTCAACAAGGATTCCAGCTAAGAGTGCATGGGATTTAAGTCTTAATCAGTTTTGACCTGCTACAAATCCATCTGGTGTGATGTGGCATGGCGTGTGTGTCAGAGAGAGAGAGAGAAAGAAAGAGAAGGGGAGAGAGACTGCAAGACAAGATGAAAGATCCTCAATTAGGGATGTGAACATTTTTTTGTTAAATTTCTCATTCTCAGTTGAGACATTCTGTTTCAACATGTTGAGACAGGCTGTCAAGATGTTGCTAACATTAGTGGGAGTTCTCACCTCTACCAGGAGAACGAGACCAGTGCCTTTCGTTTTCCTGCCTCAAGGCTTCCACTCTTTGTACAAAATGCCTCTACATAAACCTAGTGCATGTTTCCTGTGCAAAGCAAAACATCGGTACTCAAGAAACACTGGAGGACCATGTGGCAGATCAAAAAAGATGCAAGCAACCCATTCTAGACTTCTACCTATTGAAAAATATCCATGCTGCGAGTTAGCAGTGCAACTTGTGTATAACTGCCCCATCACACGATTCCCATAAAGCTGACAAATGCACAAACTCTAGTTGAGGATGCCAGAAAAGACCTCAGTGACTCACAGGCAAGGAAAAAAAATTCTTAACTGCCTTTAATTATGCTGCCCAAGAATGAGAACTCCTTTGAGAAACTCAAATCCCACTGCTTTGAACTCAGTGGGACCATTGTCTCTGTAAATGGCAACTTCTGAGCATTCTCTGATGCCAGGGAAGGGGAGATGTCATCCCTATTTTGTCTATCTTTTAAAGGTTTCTGGGAACATAAAAGGAATCTTGCTGGCATAGCATCCTGTTTCCAGTCTTGGCCAACCAGATGCTCACCAACTGGAGCATCGTTCTCTCATCTCCTCCTCCCACCTCCTGCCATCAAGCTATGAGCCAATGGAGAAAAAAGTGTCTGTTTTCCTGCACCTTTTAATGGGTTGGTGCCTGGGCCCTTTTTTCCAGATCAGTTTGAGCTATGGCAGGGCTGGGGGCCTCGTTATGCAGAACACAGACCCCTTGTTTAACACAATAGGTTGCCATTTCTGCAAGCTGCAGAACATTGAGGCTTATATAGTAACAGAACTCTTTGGATGGGTCTTGCTTGAAGGAACACTATTAGTCCCAAGTTAAAGAAGAAACCTCCTCTTGACTATTGGAAACAACAGGAGAGCAACAGAATAACCAAAGCGCTTCATAAGGCACCAGATGGGAGCTCCTATCTTGAGTGGAATCAGGAGGTCTCATATGGTCACCCCTGCCAGTTTGTGTCCTGTAAAGATGTGATCAGATGGCTAAAACAGACTTTGACAACAACAATATTTTAGAAATCTTTTGCAATTTCCAGTATAACCCACAGATTGGCTTTTAGAAGTCCTCTTAAGATGACTCAACACCTGTAGAATAACAAGGGAATACAAACTGGTAGTAGAGACAACAGAAAATCAATGTCCAGCCAAAAGATTACTTTCCGGCAGAACTTACTGCTTCAGGAAATCATGTTTTGTGTTAGGAAATTTGGATTTGCAGACCGGGGGCACTCTTGTCTCTTTTCACGTGACCTTAATGGATTGCCAAACCAGACTAACATGAAAATGCCTTTCAACAGGTTCTACATTTAGGCAGGGGGGAAAAAAATCAGATGCACACAAACACAGGGTTGGAGATCCCTGATTGGTCAGAGCATGTGTGAAAAAGATCAAGAAGGCCACAAACTAAGTGTGAGCCAATGACATAATAGAGAGACACTGTTTCCTTCAGTTTTTAGCAAAGAGAGGAGCTGCGACACAGAATGAAAAGGACAGGAGAGGCTTGTCTGACATCACAACCTCCTGCAAACATGCTCAACACACACCTTTTGATGCTCAGGCCCTCTTGAGGATTGCAACCTCAAGAGCAGAACTCCAAAGTCTTGATCTGCCTTCATGATCTTGCACGTTTGCCTGCAGATCAGCTTTCATAGTTGCCAAGGCTCCCCCCCTTTCACCCCAGTTTCAAGATCAAAGGTATCATCTTAAATTTCGTCTCCCACCTGACACCTCTCTCTACCCCCCAGGAAGTGGTTGATGAAAGCACAAACAATTTTTTAAGCTTGCAGTCCAGAACATCTCCCCAGATCACAGGACAGATTAGGAACAAGCACATTCTTCGGGGTTTCCTCCCCCCAAATCTTCTTTATGTTTGGGAGAATCTGACTTGAAAAGCCATCAATATCTCGCTCCCTCCCACTCCCGCTCTGTTAAGTCATCGCTCTGATTTTATAGACAGTTCTTTAGAAGAAGCTTGACAGGTGATGGTACCTATTCCAAGAATGACTATAGAAATACCCGGCCATTTTGCAAAAATCTGAATACAATAGAAAGAAAAATGCTACTTGAATGGAATAAAAGGAAGACTGCTGCTTTTTTTAAATCCTACTTTGTTTGAAATCAGGATAAGTTTCAAACTATCTAGGGCTATTCCAAACACTTTTAACAAAACCTGTTATATTACTCAAGGGACCTTTTCCAGCTGACCTATGTGACAATTCTCAACCTTTTTTTTTTGTTTTGTTTTTGGCCAAGGCCATAAAGACAATATAAAAGAAATATAGGTCAAATCAGGATTGTATAAGATGCATAACAAACTTTCTAAGGTGGTGTGTGAAGAATTGTTTCCAGTCTGTGGCCCCTCCTCAATGGTACTCATTGAGAATGGCTGACCTTCTGGGCCTTCAAGCTTAATTTCATATATTTGAGATATAAAGACAGATACAGCTATAGATCTATGACTTTCATAAAGAAACAGATCAGAAATAGACTAGTCCATTAGAGACATGAGAACAATCACTTTAGAGACCAGAAAGAATGAATAAAAGAGTGATTATTTAAGAATAAGACAGGAAACAACATGATGTGTTGCTATAATTCCAGGGAGGTCATTTTGAGGATAATATTGCCAAAAAGAATGGGTGAAATATTTTTCCCCACTTTGGAGTCATGGAATTCATATTCTATAAATGTCAGCAAACACAACTGATACACACATACCCTACAATCTTGCGCTGGGTTGGAGCTGATTGTTTCTTCAGCATCTTCTCTACTTTCCCATAGTATAGAGCAGCGGTTCCCAACCTGGGGTCATCCAGATGTCCTTGGACTAAAACTCCCAGAAATCCTAGCTGGCACAACAATTGGTGAAGGCTTCTGGGAGTTGTAGTCCAAGAACATCTGGGAACCCAAGACTGGGAAGCACTGCTCTAAGGGAACTCTTTTGAATCATGCTTCAGTATACCACACAGGGGTTTATCTGTGTCAAACCGGTGATGCAGATAAACCCTTGTGCACATGGACCCAAAGAAAATGGGAAACGCAACATTTCTTGTCTTTTTTATTACTATTGTTTTAAGGGAGCCACCTTTTTAGCGCTTGAGTTCAAGGGATCTGACTCATGTTATGGAACAAGAGCCGAGCACTTTCAGAGGGTGCAATTATCAAGAAACGAGCTGCTAGGGTTGATTAAATATTATGGCATCTGCACGTGGAGTTGTAAAAAGGTTTTCCTCCCTCTTTGGAGCCTCGCACACTACAAGCATTTTTGTGCACTTAAGGGGCTGGAGGCACAGAACTGTCCAAAATGAGCTGTGCACCAGAAGTAGCCCCCTTCCCTCCACATAATATACCTGGTGAAAGAAGAACAGATCAATCAAAAGGCAATAGAAATGGACTCTATATTGCTTGCTTGTACACCAGCCAGAGCAGTGTGAATTTACTCATCGGGAGGTATATACTACATTAAATAAATATACAAATAATAGGGTGCAGCTTCTAAAATCAGTTTGATGTAGAATATCCAGGCAAATTATGCATGTTGTCATAGGGTTAGGATACAAAGCAACTCAAGAGTTGTCTAGAGCAGGGTGATGAATCTTAGGCGCTTTGGATGTTTTGGAATAAAACCCCCACAGTACTTTGCCACTGGCAATACAGGCTAGGGATTCTGTGAGTTGGTCTAGATCGGTTGAGGTGTCTTGCTCCAAGAAAGAGCGACCAAGATGGTCTAAAACTCAAACCCTAGGAGAATGGTTAGTGGAGATGGGCATGTTTAACAACAAGAAGAAATAACTAGAGCGAGCTAGTTTTCTGCTACTCCAGGACCTAAATCAATGGATTTGAAAGAATGGTGAATCCAAAAACATAAGTGGGAGAATAGAATTCAGCAGTGGAACAGATTATATTGGAATATGGTGGACCTTCCTTTATTGTAGAGCTGTGGTTCCCAACCTTGGGTCCCCAGATGTTCTTGGACTAAAACTCCCGGAAACCTTCCTCACTAACTGTGATGGCCAGGATTTTTGGAAATTGTAGTCCAAGAACATCAGGGGAATCAAGGTTGGGAGCCCCTGTTGTAGGGGTTTAAAAAGAAGCTGGATGACCGTTTGCCAGGGATGTTTCAACTGTGGATTCCTCTGTGGCCAGGGGCTGAAGTAGTCAACTTTTGGCTTCCTTCCCAACTGCAGAATTTTATGCTTCTCTGATTAGAGAAGGGTACTCCAGAATCTACTGAAATGTTGCCAAGGAAGACTCACTGGATCAGTCCTCCGCTTGGAAGCGGTGCAGCGCTGCTCGCAAACAGGAGGCTGACTGTATTTACTCTGGGAGCCTTCTTTTTGCTTGATCGGCTCCTCTTTCCCAAAGGACCTCTCCACACCTTGAGAACCAGCTTGTCTGACGATACTGCAAAATACTGAAACATCCTTTGCAAGCAAAGGAGGGATGTATCGAGCGAGAAAGCAAACGCCCAGCTGGTATTTAATGGCCATGTTTTAATATTTAAGCTCCAACGATGTATAAATGTCAGGTCTAGCTACAGACTGTTTCTCGTTTGATCTAATAAAAGGGGCTTTGGTTCCCATGGCTTATCTTAAAAAGGTACTTTTCATAACCTTTGTCATCAGTCTATGTAGAAAATACAGGTTTATATGTATCCATGATGCACCTTCTGCTACTCGTTGGCCAACTATCTTGGCTGGAGAGCTCCATGGTTTAGATATCTAGTTGGGAGTTTGATTCCCCACTTCGCTGTGAGTACAGCCAGCTTATGTGGTCTTGGACAAGCTGCACACACCCAGGGTTTCCCCAGAAGAAGGGAATGGTCAACCACTTCAGAGTACTTTCTACCTAGAAGACCCTGGATCAATCTCCCTCCCTCTGACTTATATCCTCACTTGCCTCCTTCTTGTAGGCAAGGGGATTCATCTTGTTGCCTCGGAAGAGGGTGAGGTGTCTTGTCATGCTCTCCATAAGGGAAGGGAACCAGAGCATCTGTGTGCAAATTAAGTAATTTACCCCAATCATTCCTTGAGGCAAATAAGGCTTTGAACCAAATAATGGAATTTGCAGAAGGAGACAAGAAAGCCATTTTGTTGCACCAAAACCCTCCGGAATTTGTGCTTCATCTGTGCAAAGATGTGTATTGACCCAATATTGCAACAGATAAAGACTCAGTAAGTCAACAACCTCCATGAGTATGTGTATAACCAGATCAATATTGTCTAGGGGAAAGGGATGAGAGCAGCCATTTGGAGGTACACATCGATACACTGGCAGAGAGAGAGAGAGAGAGATTACAATTCTGAAAATCAGAATTCAGGAGCAGGGCAAAGCAGGACAGAGCAAAGGAGAGGAAGGAAAAGAAGAAAGAGCAGAGCAAATCTTCTCCTGCTTAGCAAAAATCTGAAACCCACCGCATTTCACCTCTGTCAGCTGGCGCAACCATCTCCAAAGATCAATTCAAAGGCCATTTCATATTGTAGTTTTGATACCTCGAAGGCGAACTATGCCACGTAAGGCACCAGACAGGAAATGCCCCATTGAGATTTATCACAGCTCGTCCCTGTCAAATAAGTTATGGGGAGAATTACTTGGACCTCTACCAAGCACTCTTCTGGATTATAGTTAGTGAACAGGGGCTGAAAAAATAATATCAGAGTTTCTTCCAGATATAGGATGTGCAACATGTCTTGTTTGGTGTTTGGACTCATAGAAGGCACAGAGACTGAAATTGGCAGAGCTTTCTCCAAAGTGGCCTCCCGGCTGTGGACTTCTCTGCTATGAGAGATCAGTATAACCTCCTCATTAACTTGGCCTTGGGAATTTTTCCAGAAATGGGGACCGGGAGAGTGGGGAAACTCTGATTAAAATGGGACTTTGTAAAAAAAATTGCTTTATTTTCTGCCCTTTGTCTAACTTCTGTGGCTGGGCAGTTTCTTCCCCCTGCTTTTTTAAAATCACTGCTCAGCTTTTTTTTTTTTTTGTACTATATCATTATATATATGTTTTGTTGCTCTTTTTAGTTTGTAAACTGGTGCTTAACATTAATATGAAAAAAATAACATATATATAGTTCATTAAAGAGATACATAACAGAGGAAGCAAAGCTTCAGCCACCTCCGTGTAGCTCTTTAAAAAATCTGAAAGATGAGGGTTTTTGAACTATTTTATCTTTACATCAACATTTTTCTTCTGAGAGACAGAGTGATCTACGGATATAAAAGATTACTTCCTAAATTCTCTGTTTTTTTTCCTTTGTCTTGTCTGGGTTTGATAAGATTCGTGATAAGGACTTTGCCAGCTCCTCTGAGCATCCTCTTCCCCAGGCGAGAGGCAGCCAAGGGTTTTCTCATTGAGGTCTCTGTGACGATGCATGGCCTTTAATAAGTATCACACACACCACCCATAAACACACACAGAGAGAAAGAACAATGGGTGACTGTTATAAGAGACATGAATATCTCCTCTCATGCTTCTAGTCTATAAAAGCCTTCAACAAATCAACAGACTTTGTCATTTGCCCATTTCTGTTCTTTGCTTAAAGCACTATTTGCATCGAAGCGCAATTTTGCTTAATTTGCACCCTTCCCCTGCAAAATCCTTCTTGGTTTCTTTTTTTCTCTTGTTGACTTTGCAATAACATATTTCATTTTCTCATTCACTTGTGATGAAAAGGCAAGTGATGACTTCCTTCTCTAGTTTTGGCCAGGAAGGATTTCTGCTGAACCATTAGCCACAGACAGAGGGTCCTACTGTAATAATCATTTCCCCTAGTGGGACATGTTGTTGCAACATGGCATGTTCCCATGTAATGTGAAGACTCTTTGATGCTTATCTTGTTTTGCCCAGGTACCAGCTTGTTCTGACTGTCAGCATGCTCTTTTCGGCAACAGCCGGGTTCTACCACATGAGTGGATTTACTACACTCTTTCACTTTTATGTATTTTTTAAAAGGCAATTTCCTGTCCGAGAGCACAGTAACATTCCCCCTTTTTTCTAATGCAATATACACTTGGTTTTTCGCATTTCTGGGGAATCCGATATATGTCCATTGTCTTCCCACTGGCCTTTCCCATTCCCCAGATCCTCAACTGAAGTCCAACTCCTAAGAATGATAGAACTCATTTCAGAAATGGCAACCCTGTGGTTTGCTGTAGCTTTTGGTTAATTCGTCTCTTGTGCATGAAAAAAATGTGCAGAGAGACACAGAGAGAAGTGGCTTGAATGTCCCATATCCATAACTCCATCCAGATTCTGGCTGGATTATGTTGACAGCTGTGTGCATGCGCACCCAAGCACTAGATATACACCACTTTAGCTATCAAAAAAACACAAAACCCCCCAAAAACCTTGATATGTACATTCTGTTCAGTATTTCAAAGTAGTGTTTGGTCAATTTGTACATGTGCAGTAATAATACAGAAGGCAAGGAACAGAAAAAAAAATGAATGGGTGGAACTAAAACTGGCATTAAATTATATGTGTGCACAGCAGCTTACAATGCTAAATTATACAAAGCACTGTACAAGTTTAAAGGATTAAAAAGAATGGCGGGTTGCTGATAGGTTGTTCCCACTTCAGAAAGAAGACTGAAAATTCCACAGTCTTGAAGAAACTTACACAAAGAGATTTTAGGAAGCCATGCCTTCCCTAATCTCTCATCCCCCCCCCTCCCAGCTCCAAAACAAAAACAGATCTGTTATTCCTTGTTGGGCAACTGTCCAGAACAGTTCTAAGTGCCCTCCATCTTCTGAAAAAGCTAGCAAAGCCATCGATGGAAGCTACGACCTGCATGCAAAGCATTCCTTTTGCCATTGCCCTCTCGTTTGTTCTGCAGCCCTACCCCTGGTTTGAAAGCGAGCACAGGATCTGAGTGGCCCAGAGATCCAATACCCCCCTTCATCTGTACAACCTCCAAAGTGGGGTAGGGGTCAGAACTGAGTGTCGTGTGGCCCCTTTCCATGCGCTTTCTCCAAAGGCAACAAGGGAACAGCAGCGGCAGTGTTGCTGAACACACCACCCCTCTCTCTCCTCTCCCCCTTTCCGCCCTCTGTGCACTGAATCATCAAAGCTAACATTTAATTAATTTGTGACACTTTGACAGTTTAGCAAAGAGACATTAGCAGTTGTGTCAAGCTGCCTTGATAATGCTGTCAGGCAGGCCCTTGGGGAGGCATCGGCTATTAAACTCATTTGCCACATATTTCCAAAATGTACTATGCAGTTTGTTCTCTGACAATTTGTTTTAAAAAAGCACACAAAGCAATCTCATAGTCTCTCCTGATTAACAAGAGAGCCTGCTATTTGGAAATGTTTTACTATCTTAATAACTCCACTTCCCATTTCCAAAATGCAAACGTACGTCTTAGCCTCATTGTTCACTTTGTTTTTCATAATGAGAAAGTGATCTCCTTTTTCCTTCTGCAGTTGCCAGGGGCTGGGGCTGGGGCATTCCGCCTGGTGCCTGATCAGTTTTTTGTTGTTGTTGGTGGTGGTGTTTCCCCTGCCCCCCCTCCCGGCTCACACTGAGAACATAAATCCTTGGTTTTGTCATCCTCAGAGGTGAGAACAAGGAGTTGGAAAAAGATGGGTGTCACTTCCGTGGTCTACCCGGCTATTTGCAGGGACGGAGCCTTGCAAATCACAGTTGGGTCTGACTTAAGTCACAGCAGCGACTTGATTCATAGGTTTGGGGGACGACTGCTGCAGAAGTTGGTAGTGAAGGTTACAGGTTTATTTAGACCGTTTTCACGGAAGTATCATGTCCAGATCAAAGGAATAAATCGCTCTCCTTTGGTCAGGCCTCATCTGGAGTGCCACACCCAGTCCCTGGCATCACACCATCTAGCAAGGAGGTCAACAAGCTGGCACCTACTCAGAGGAAGGCAACTAAGAGGGCAAAAGGTCTAGAAACCAAACCTCTGTGAGAAAGGCTTGAAGGATGCTCGTGCATTTAAACCAGGGGAAGTGGTGACTGAGAGGAGATATATCAGCCATCACCTAGTATCTGGAAGGCTGTCATGTTGGAGAAGATGGAGCAGGCCTTTTTCCTGTGGCTCTGGAGGATAGGAGCCAAACAGGAGGATTCAAATTACAAGGAAGGATACTCCCAGTAAAAGTCAGGAGAGAATTCATGACTTTGTCAGATGAAAAAGCTGCCTGGAAAACCTTTACTGAAGTTTTTAAAGCAGAGCTGGTGGCCACCAGACAAAGTTGCTTTATCTCTGGATTTTTTTTTTTTTTTTTTTTTGGCATTGACAGAAAGTTGGACCAGGTGGGGATTCCTTCACCTCTCCAGGCTTATGATTTGCTGTAGGCACTACATACAGCAAAGGCCCTGAGCTTCTCTCAGAAATGGACCTCCACCTTCTTTTATGGAGGGCCCTGAACCTACCACCCGGATACATGCACAACAGTGCCCACCAATTTGTTTTCTTGCACAGTGGAGGTCCAGAGGCACGCAAAATGTTTTAGCCCCCACGTTGGCACATCTGCCCAGTTTTTATTTTTTTAATACATTTTATTAGTTTTTCACTCTATCTACATTTAATGTGTGCTTGTCAAGCATCGTGTTACATGATCTGCTTACAGTTATTTGTTTTTTACATCTCAGTGTCTTCCCAATTGTCCCCCCCCCCCCCAAATTCCAGTTTTTACCAGTTTTACATACATCTCTGGCTAGAAGCTGAGTTTTTCTCATCTTCTGTCGAAAGAAACAGAGGAAGCTGCCAGAACTTGCTTCTTTTGTAATAAAAACCTTCATTAGGTGTAAACGGGAGAAACTGCTGAGGAAAGCAGCTACTACTAAATTATTCAGCTACCTTTGACAAAAGTTCTCTGTAGCTATTTCTCCCTCAATGATCACAATAAGTTCTATTTCCCTGGGTGGTATCGCTGGGTTTTAAAACCCTGGAGAAGAGGCTGCTGTTGGTTTTTCAGGGAGAATGCTGACGGTCTTTGTGGGTCATTAAACCAACCACAGCAAGAGGGGGATCATTCCAAAATGGTGGGTGGTGGCATCCAGCTGCTTGATGCCACCTGATAATAATGGGTTTGGGTACTTCTAACGTACAGTCAGAACCTAAGAGGGAGATAAGTAAAGCACACCCAAAATCTTCATACAAGGAGGCTGATGTTTTTAAGGTGAGAGGAGAGGATGCATATGTTCGCCACTGTATACCAACTATTTCGAAATCTTTTAGAATTTTGCTCATTAGCATGAGGAAAGTTTACTTTGTTCTGCTCAGCAAGCGGTTGAGACTTCTCACCTCCTCTTAACTAGTGTTCATTTTGGGCAGTTATCGAACAAGTGTGAACTCTTTAAAACGGTTGATGCCGAATCACATTGCGTGTGAGCAAATGCTAAACGGCCACCACAGGTCAGCTATCAAAGACCACCAAATCAACTGTCAAATGCCAAATATCCTAGTCCTGGACTGAAGAAATATTAGCCTCGCATCCAGTTGCTACTGGTAGTTTCTCTTTGATGTTTAAAAGAGCAATGCAGAGAGCCCTTTCATGTGCCGTATTTCCAACCATTTTGCTCTCCCCCCCCCACCTTTCTAGCTCCCAGGATTGGTAATACCCCCACAATAAGGCAACGTCACACTGTGGTGATTCAGTATAGCATGGATACTGAAGCAGCCACTTTTCTTTGGTGTTCTATGGAGAGCCAGCCTACTTAAATTTATTCATTATTGATTTATTTGTTACTTAAATTTGCATACCACCCCCCATTAGTGCCAAAGCATTACTCTGAGTGGTTTACTTAGAGGAGCTAAACCAGGATCTCTGGGGGCCCGGGGCCCAGTCTACTTGCCCAAGGTAGGAGATAAGAGTGGGCCTCGCGGAAACCTGTATCCATTATATACTCGTACTGTAGGCAGGCTGGGTCCTTGAAACTCTTGCTACAAGAGTTAAGCTCTTCCATTTAGGTTTGGAGACTTTTTCTTATAAATTGGTCAGGACACGTATTAAGAGGTGAAGTATCAGGAAAGCGTTTTCTGCCCTCAGGGAAATCAATACTTAGAGGCCCTAAAGTGTCAGAGTGGAATCCAAAGCTCCAGAATGCATGAGATGGCTTTAATGGACTTTTACCCAAAGGGCCGTAATAAAAACGGGTATTCCTTTCAAATTTTCTTCTCACATCATTTCCTTTGAAGTACCTCCCTCGCTGGCTGTTTCTCAAATTGCAACATTTCCTTTTGAATCTGCCTTGTCCGAGATGATGGACAGAGTTTAGCTGGAATCCTCTTTACCCTCTCTGTGTACGTTGGGTTTTTTGGGGGTGGGAGGTTGCCTAGAAAGCCCCCCAGCCCCTCTCTGTGCAATGAGAAGCCCTGTTCATTGCAACACAGTAATGTCTGGCTTCTGACACAGAGAGTAACACTTGGCCCATACTGCAGTATGGCACAGGCCAGGTAATTTGCTGCTCTTTTAATCAGGGCTGGTTGGGGGTTGGCCGCAAACCTGTACAACTGTTGAAGCTATCAATTCAATAAGGTTGTAGAGCTGCCTTCTGATACATCTTATTTGGCTCTCACGCTACTGCAACTGGCATGGGGATGGCAAAGCTGTATAAAGCTGAATGGCACAGGGGGAAAACCCCTAGACACTTGGAGAGCTGCTGAAGGTTCAGGGCACAAGGGAGATCTCAAGAGCACCTGTTTGGGTTTGGTTGAAAGCCAAAGCAGAATTCTTTGGCACGTGGCACTTCTTTCACAGAGCAACCAACTGCTACAAGGCAGCAGTATTACAAGCCAAGGCATTACAAACGTTGACAACCACCACCACCACCACCAGAAAGAATAACTTGGTTGATTTGATCCCCAAAGACACCAGGGGGAGGTCAGCTTTCAAGTCAAAAGAGAATTCCAGTGTCCAGGCACTTGGGAACATGGTTACACTCTATAGCAGTGGTTCCCAACCTTGGGTAACCCAGGTATTCTTGGACTACAACTCCCAGAAATCCTGGCCAACACAGCTAGTGCTGAAGACTTCTGGAAGTTGTAGTCCAAGAACATCTGGGTTACTCAAGGTTCTAGAACCAGTGGTTCCCAACCTTGGGTAACCCAGGTATTCTTGGACTACAACTCCCAGAAATCCTGGCCAACACAGCTAGTGCTGAAGACTTCTGGAAGTTGTAGTCCAAGAACATCTGGGTTACTCAAGGTTCTAGAACCAGTGGTTCCCAACCTTGGGTCCCCAGATGTTCTTGGACTACGGTTCCAAGAAACCCCGGCCAGCACAGCTTCCTGTTAGTCTGCGTGCAGGTGTCTAAAGAAATATGGCTTCCAATCCTTAAGGTTGCTGGTTTTGTTTTGTTCCAGTTGTTAGATGGTTTCAAAGTGTTTTGAACTGTTTAGCATCCATTAATAGGCTTATACCTTGCCTTGGCATCTGTTCAAACAGGATGATTTTGTATCTATCCAGGGGTTCCCACTGTGGTATACTGGGCAGAATAATGGATTGGGACTCAAATCTCCACTTGGCCATGGAAACTTATTGGGGGCAGTGGAACTGGTAAAAAAAACACTCTTTAACTATCTCATTTTGAGATATTTAAGTCTTATCAGGATCACTATAAGTTGATCCGAATGGCACAGAACGCACATCCCTCTCTCCCTATCTTGGAAAATGCTAACAAGGTTTTTAAAAATGTTATGGCAAGACTCAGCTTCTGCCTTCTCCGTCTGTTCCTAAAAATTGAAGCATCTTGTCAAAGTATTTTAAAAAATCCATTTTGCTACACATGTTCTCAGGACGTATCTTTACTCCATGGTCTCATGCTTCTGTAGCGTGTCTTGTGTTTTTCGGACATCCTTGCCTGATGTTTGTCTGTCTGCCTATCCTTCTTTTCTTTCCCCAAAACCATGCTGTGAAGCTCATCCCATGACAGGGCAGCTGAGGAAACGGTTATGATTGGATTGCTGAGGAGAAGTGAAGAGTGTTTCTGGAAATGTATTTTGTCAAGAGTTGGATAACGAGGGTGCTGGTGAAGGAGCTGGTGGCCTGTCTTGATTTATTATTTATGCAATAGTTTGAAAAGTCAATGGCACAGCTTAACCCTAACCCAAACATCTTTCAAACTGTTTTTGATGAGGATTTTGAAGGGATCCTTCCAAGCCTCTTTTGTAGGTAGTTTCACTTGCCATCTTCTTTGAAGGAGAAAATGCAACAGCATATGGAGTTTTCATCTAAACCCAGGCCTTAGGAAAACCTCAGAGAGAATTTTGAGGACAGGGCAGGTTGCGTTTACATATTTATTTAGTCTTTCTCCGATAAGTTTGTGCTTTTGCCTATGATTTGCTTCCAGCCACGGTATCTTCCCTACAACCCTGTGAGGTAGGTTAAGCAGAATGTGACCAAACATGATGCAGTGAGCCCACAGCTAAATGGAGGCATGACCTTCCATCTCCCTAATTTAATTTCAGCCACCTGAACCCCAACATCATGATGGTTTGTTAGTCCCAACGGAAGAATTAGTGTGGTTTCTAGATCTCAGTATTTTAGGTCTCTGGCTGCGGAGCCAGACGTTGGGAGTTCGATTCCTGCACTGGGTTTCTTTGGGAGAAGAGCCAGCCTGGGTGGCCTTGGGCCAGCTGTGCAGTAGCCCCAGGGTGGCCCCAGAGGAAGAGGATGGTAATGCACTTCTGAGTATTCCCTAGCTGGAGAAGCCTGGGAAAGGTCGTCATAAGTCATAATTGACTTCACAGTGCATGATAAAAAAATATTTTTGCACCAACATCATGAAACTCATATTCTGATTTCTGTGGGGCTCTAGCCAGCTTAGTTTGAAGGAACTGCTTTATTCTATTAACGAAATGGGTCATGGATGTACATTCCAGCAACGTGTGAGCAATGTGTTAATTTATTTACATTTATTCGCTTATCCAACGTTGTGTGAATTTCACCTGCAGGCCGTTTGCAGGGGTGGTGGCGGAGTTCAACCTTGGCGTTTTTGTTTTTTGTGGGGGGTTTTTTGCAAATGGTGTAAATAAATGCTGTATAAAGAATGGAATAGTTATCAAAGAAAGAAAGAAAGAAAGAAAGAAAGAAAGAAAGAAATCATAGCTGGAAATAAATAAATAAATAAATAAATAAATAAATAAATAAATAAATAAATAAATATTGCCCCACTGTTTAGTCTATTCTGGGGATGGGATGGTTCACTGCCTTTTCCAGCAACCACGTCACTCAAGCAACAATACGAACTCACCTGTTCTCCAGACAATTCCTACCTGCCCCTCTTTGGCTCCCTGTTAGAAGGATTCCATTTTAGTTTGGTTTCAGCACGTCTTATCACTGGGATAAAACCAAAGCAGATGGCTTGCTTTCAGTTTCTCGATAGACATCTTAAGCCACTGAACAATATTGGGAAATGGGAAATGAGATTGGGAATTTGAAAGATTCCTCTGCTCCTCTCTGGAGGGGGAGATGCAGCAAGCGAAGGCCATTGTTAGATAATTCTTGTTTTTTTTTTTTAAGCCTAGGTAGAGCAGCAGTGATGCACTATACATTTTGGGGGGAAATTTTAAAAGTGAAAGCTTCCTCCTGCTAGGAGGAAAAGCCCAATTTGGCCATTTCCACATTTCGCTTCAAATCTTTCCTCTGTCTTGAAACAAATTTGTCATTTAGAACAACTTTGGCTGAAGTGTTTTGACAAACAAACCTTTCCGCCTGAGCTTCTGGGTCCCTCTTGGTTCCCACAGTTTGTCATTTATGGTCCTTCTTCCTTGGTTTGTCGCAAAGATGTTTTATGCTTTCTTCTCCCTGAGCCGAAACTTGTTCAGCAGGGAAGCGTCAAGTGCCAGCTGTCAGATGTGGATTTTGAGATGCCTTGAAACCTTTACAATTTGAGTCCCTCCCAATCAATCCATCATACATGCTCAGTGCAGCATGTCATAACAGAATGCAACACACATCTTTCTTAATTGGGCCTTCCTTACAAAAAAGGCTGGAAAATAGTATCATTAGCACTCGTGGAGGAACAAAGAGGTGTACTTTTCTCTTGGACTTTCTTTTGCCTTATTGCTAAAGTTGCATCCCTTGGAATTGCTGACAAGTTCCTCATTCAACAAGCATGGGTGGAGGCGAGGCCTGTCTATGAAACATAACCTTGTTGAACAGTGGAGATAAACATCCAGAAGTTAGCAGAGGATGATTGCTGGCTAGGAAAATAAGATTGGTATGGAGACACTTTGAGGGTATGTCCTGATAAATTTGGTGTCGTTCTATCCACTAGCGAGCAGATCTCACAAAAATGCGGACTTGTTTCTCCTTCGATAGCCTACCATCCCATGAAGTAGAAGATACCCAACTATATTTCCTAGAATGCTGCCTTTAGAAAAAGAATATTTTAGTATTCAAAAAGGACAGGCAGGGGTAGGAGTCTCTTAGTCATCTCAACCTTTTCACCATAACGATGATCCGATGAGATAATACATCATTTGTAAGAAGATCATGTTTCTAAATGCCTCTAATTTTATGCAAAGACATATTGAATACTTCTTCTTCTTCTTCCTCTCTCTCTCCTCGGTATTTAGTTGTTCTGGTTTCAGATACCCCAATAGTCTAGATATCAAGGACATAGACATACAGTATACAGAAGAAATCAACTTCCCTCTA
The DNA here is from genome assembly GCF_051106095.1 of Pogona vitticeps. Taxonomy (NCBI): domain Eukaryota; kingdom Metazoa; phylum Chordata; class Lepidosauria; order Squamata; family Agamidae; genus Pogona; species Pogona vitticeps. The sequence goes on along the minus strand of NC_135790.1, from coordinate 28,149,811 downwards.
CATAGCCTGTCCTACAGATCACAGACAAACAGAAATGCTGTCCATGGTGCTGGAACAAAGCACTTTACCTAGAGAACCTTTACCTTTACCTATGGGTCAGGTTGCCACATGCATGTATTTCCACTTCATGATTTGCCTTTGCTGTATTAACAGCACTGAAGTTGGACACGAGATCGCACTTCTCAGAAAAGTTCTCAATGAAGTATTGTAAGAAAACTTAATAAAGAACTGAAATGTATAGACCTCAAAATCAATAGCAGCTACATGATATCATACACCTCCATGACTGAGAGATTGTTTTCTTTGAGATCAAGGGCAATTTTCATCAATAGCAAACTTATTTTGCATCACCCTCATTGATATATGTTGACCCCAAATAATAATGACGAGGAAGAAACTGGGGATAGGGGATGGGCCTGTTGGTACTATTCCAGAGGACACACCCGAATGCCAGGTACATGGTCATCTGTGAAATGACCTAGATCTAAGTCTAGTTAAAACCATTCTTTGGGAGCAAAAGACAAAAAGGTGTTCCCATGCTAACAATACCAAACTTGGTGATTGAACCAGAAGATAGGCACGAGTTAACATTTTTCCTCTCCAGCTCCAACTTCCTTCCACCAACATCCATCATTACCTCTTTATTTGCAGTGTTTTTCCTCATCTCACTGTGAAGATACTTGTCAATACAAAGGTTACAGACTCTATGAAATAGCTAATCAATCAGGTTTGTGTCTAGCATTCCCAAAGCTGTCACCCATAAATACTCCAAAGCAAACAACAGCAGGCACTCATAGTCTTTTATACCTTCCTATTCACATATCAGATTATTCTAGAAAAATCTTCTGTCTACCAGATGTTGTCATCTCTGTTTCTCAACATCAGGGTTCACCACTTCACATTGGCTGGGATCGAAAGATACCCTATGGCCAAAAATGCTGTCCAGCTGCATTTTAGTTTTTTAAAAAACACTTTATGTGGTCAGTGCCAAAATGTGGAGCCATTGTTTACAACTCTTCAGGTGACAACATTGTAGAATCCCTTGTAGGAATAGATCTGAGTCAATTTTGTAGCAAAATACTACACTGGAACACTGAAATGAAGGCCGGGGGGCTGTTTTGTAACTGCTTTCCAATCATGGTTACAAAGAGCTTTGAGTCACAGTCTTGGGAGAGAAACATGCTATACATCAAGTCTAATCAACGAATGTCTGTTGGCTCTCTCTACACATCTTGTAGCCACGATGGCCATGAATGTTCGTGCGTTGCAGCCGCGGCCCCCTGGGCTCTTCCAGAAAAAGCCAAAGTTTTTTTTTTATCCTTTTACTCCATCCTGGCCATGAGGGGCTGAGGACTTTGCCAGCATTCACACCCAAACATCCTTCAAAACAGGTGCTTCTCTGAAAACGGCTTCTCTTTTGGAAATCTTAGAAGTCGATTGCAAGATATTTTAGAAATCCTGTTACTTGCTAGAGCAATATTCTAGATCTGAAACTCAATCTCTCTCTCTCTCTCTCTCTCTCTCTCACACACACACACACACACACACACACACACACACACACGTATCTGCCAAGTGAAGCCCTCACCGCAAGCTTTTGACTGGAAGGCTCTGATTGCAGACATGAACCATCAGTGGGAAGGGCCACAGTGCAAAACATCACACCGTCCACCCCCAAAAAACAAAGGAAGACTAAAAAGAAACTATGCTAAAAGGAGTAACGAGAAGGTTACAGAAAGTCTCAAAACTAAGCGAGACAAGACATACATTGTGTGGATGACAGGAAAAATACCAATAAAATCAGTGTGCATCCAGGTAATTTTAAAAACAAGAAGTGCTCCATCTGGATAGGTTTCTAGGCAGACTCCTTAGATGATCTGGAGATCTAGTAGTGTGGAGCGGGGAAGAAATAGCCATTGCTTCTTCCCATCTTCTATGCCATGTACTGTGTCCTCCTGTACCTTTTCCTTCAACTAAATAGTATCACACCCTACAGCCTTTCCTCAGAGAGGACCTGCTATTTAGGTTGCCCACCTTGATGCCTTTTGGCATGTTATAAAAATCGCTTCCTAGTCATGGAGTCCAGAACGCATGTGTGGCTCACCCAAAATTTTCTAAAGGGCATTAGATGGCTGATAGAGATGCTTTCTGTCACTCTCCCAATAATTCTTAGCATAGGCTTTCCCTTTTTCCCCGTCTCCCTGCCTCCACCACACACCAAGTCAAAGCCAGGATTAATATTCCTTTATCTTACTGTGTTTCTGAAAATCCTACATTTGAAGCAGCAGAACTGTGATCTCTGAATTGCTTATCTTTATGGTCTGTCGTGTTTTCGAAATTTTGTTTGGTTTTTTTTTTCCCCCATTATGTTCTCTTATTGTGTAAAGGCTTCGACAATAAGCACCGAGGCATTCGAATAAACCCATTAGAATAAACCTTTGCAAATATCATTTTGTTTATTGAAGTGTTCTAATCAGTGTTTAATCTCTTCTTAAGACGATTAAGATAAAGGCATGATCAAGCTGAAATTGCAAAGACGTCATGCAGTTATGGAAGTGTTTGAAAGTGATAGGGGTAGAATTTTGGCCGTGTTTTCTTTGCATAACGGAGATGGATTTTTAGAGCCAGAGAGTAAGGAATAACCTTTTGCTTCAGCCAAATTGTCCTTTAGAATATTGACAGCTGTGTCTTAATGGAGCAATGTTGATATACCATTATGGACTTGCAAAGCAGAATTAATAGGCATTTCATGATGACTCTTCAAGGCCCATTAGCATTATTCCCATCTTATGGACACAGAGTTCACAATACACGTCCTCCAGGGAAAACTTGTACCACATTTTTATCTTCTCACAAATGGGTTCTGGGATTGAACTGCATGAGGCTGTCTGCATGGAAAGTGTGCGCTCTCCTTCCAGTGAACTCTAGTCTTCTCCACTTTCCATCTACAATCATCAACGGAAGAAGGCAAGACCATCTGTGGTTACCGCTGCCATGGGCCAGGATCCAAATCTCAGCTAGCATGCCTTCCTGGCCCAGCCTGCTAAGGTTCAAACATGGTTCAGTGTGGAACCCCTATAGTTTTAGAATCATAGAATAATGAAGTTGGAAGGGACCTATAAGGCCATCAAGTCCAACCCATGCTCGATGCAAGAATACAAATCAAAGGAGATCTGCCAGGTGGTTGTCTAAGTTTAGGGTAATCTTTATTCCAGGGAGAGAAATAAACCCTGTCTGAGTGATATCTGGGCAAGCAGAGCATCTCCAGATGCAGCAGCTGGATGGCATAAAGGGATGAAAAAAAAATGATATTTTTGCGGCTGAGAGATTTGCCAGCAAGTAAATCTCAGTGGGAGGTTCTCACAGACAGCAGTGGCTTGGCTTGGCTTATGTTCTCCTCAGTTTACTTGCTCATCTTAAAAACACCGCCTTTAAAAAGGTACCCATCCCTTCTCCATCTGCAGATAATGCTTCTAGAAGTGGGGGAAAAGCTAGAAGGCTTGCAAGAATTTAGTTGTATAGTAATCTCTGCCAGAAGAAGCTTCCCTGGTTTCCAGCTTCACTCAGCCCATGAACTGATGTTTTATCTGGTTAAATTTAATGTGGTGGTGGAGGAGGAGAACGTAGCTTGGGCAAGACTTGTCTTGCCTCTCTCTCTCTCTCTCTCTCTCTCTCTCTCTCTCTCTCTCTCTCTCTCTCTCTCTCTCTCTCTCAATCTCTCTGGTAACAGAGGAGTCATTCTTAGTTTTGGTTGAGTCCCACTTGCACAACATGCAGAATTTGCTCCTGAATTCTAACTCAACAACAGCTTCATTATGGACACTAGTTCTTGTTGTTAAACTCAAAGTTGGCCTTGCCTAGAGTAGGTCTATGGAAACCAATGGGACTTAAGTGTGGCTGAACACCCTTCCACCTTTTTATGGGTCTATTCCAGGTAGGACTAACACAGCATTTGGGCATAAAATGTTTGGAATGCTATGCTTCGCATGAGTTATCCCAGCTGCCAATTCTTCTCCCTCTGTGGCAAGCCAGATCCTGAACCTGGAGGGCTTTTCTTCATGGATTTCCCAAACGTGTCCTGGTATGACAGCGGCTACGACAACCGAAGCCTCAACCAGTCCAGCCTAGAACAAAACTCTCACCACTACAACTACTACGCCATGCTCCTCACCCTCCTCATCTTCGTCATCGTGTTCGGCAACGTGCTGGTGTGCATGGCCGTTTCGAGGGAGAAGGCCCTTCAGACAACCACCAACTACCTGATTGTGAGCCTTGCTGTGGCGGATCTCCTCGTGGCCACTCTGGTGATGCCCTGGGTGGTCTACCTGGAGGTAGGTGTGTTTGTGTCATTACAAAACACAAATATCCAATTTCTTGCATATTCAATAGTTGTCCTTTTGGTGTACCACTTTGAGTTGAGACTTATCCTCTAATATTTTATACATTCCCATGAATACCAGTTGTTTTAGATCATCATCATCCTCACTGGAACATCAAGTCCAGCCCATGTTGAGGAGGTCCAGTGGAGGGAATTGAACTCCCAACCTCTGGCTCTAAAACCAGAGACCTAAACCACTGAGCTATCCATTAGCGGTATGAGAGGAAGGGTTCAAAGTTGGGGAGCCACACAGAACAGAATGCTAGCCTCCACATTTTGCCTCTTCTTCTCTCTCCTGACAAATAGCTTTTGAAATTAAAGGGTTCTGTGCATATTGATGGGCCCTGCATCGTCACCTCATTTGGCCACGTTCACTTATGGGTCTAAAGCTGATCAGTTTGGCAGGATAAGAAGGAGGTTGGCAGGGGAATTTGGGCTGGTCCTTTTCTCCCTGCCATGGACCTCCTTTCAAAGTCACCCACCGCTGAGCTCAAGAATTCTGTTCGTTGGCCTCCAAAGCCTTGACATCTCAGACGGAGCCTTCTACATCACAGGAGGGATATCATCTGATCTTGTCTTCCTTCCCTTCCTCCTGTCTCTGCCATCATGCCATTCTGCCTCCTCAAAGACAGCTGCCTGTCTTTTTCCCCCCTTCTGGCAGTCTTAAAACCTCTTTTATGTTTACTGCTTTGAGCCTCAGAAAAGGGGTTTATAAATATTTAAAGCAAAATATAAAATAAATTCATCACTGCGGCTTGGACGTTTAGGAACAGCGTAGACCCTCAGAGGCATCTTTGTGGATGAAATATGAACTCGGCACCTCCCTGAGCTTGGAAAATTACATCATTGTCATAGTTATCATTATTATTAATAAGATATCCACAAATCTCATAGTTCTGCTCTTCAGAGATTTCTCAAAGTTGGCGTACAACTGATTTACATCCCTCTAAGAGTGCAACTACATGGTCAAATACTGCAATAGTTGCTTTGCTTAGAAAATGGGTGAATCTGAAATATTTTTTTACTGAACGCATAATGCAAAGGCTAAATTGAATCAGTCCAGCCCTTTTTTGCTCCCAAAGTAGCTTTTTAAAATCTACTTCGGGGGGGTGGGGTGGGTTCTACTTTTCCAAGCCAGAACAAGTTGAACTGACTTTTTCTCAGGCGGTCATTGTGATGCATTCTTCTAAAAAGGGGCAGTGTGTCTGGAGGTGGCGTTTCAGTGACGTAGGCAGTTGGGACATGATGTTCAGAACCGGGGGGGGGGGGGGGGAGATGCAAAAGCAAAGCACTCTTGCTGTGAAAGCACTTTCTCATTTAAAGCTTCAGATTACTGCATTTCTGAAATGATGTCTTTATAGAAAAACAGCAAGTCTCATAATATGCTCCATCAAAAGTTTAAACAATCATTTTGCAGAATGCATCACGATCCACCGTTCCAAATGATTCCAATTGGCATCCCCATTTGCCAGCACCTGTCAGATACTTTTTTCTTTCACTTTCAAGTATTGCATGCAAGAATGAACTCATCTCTAGTGACATAAGCTAGTGTGGACTAATTGAAACAAGTGATTTTTGCCCCTGCAGTATTGTATTGTATTAGCAACCATTTTGCCATTGTTATTGGGTGTATGTGCGCGTACTGTATGTGGGAAAAAAAACCCAATGTAATTTTGTTTTGTTCTAGGCATTATTTTGAAGATTTGGGGCTAGGAAGGCCTCTCCAGTTCTGGATGATGGTTCCTGGTGTCTTTGAAGCTCCAGTTCCTGCCCCCTCCGTACTGTTGTGCTGATTTTCCCTCTTTCCGCAGGTGGTCGGGGAGTGGCGATTCAGTCGCATCCACTGCGACATCTTCGTCACTCTGGACGTCATGATGTGCACTGCCAGCATCCTCAACCTTTGTGCCATCAGCATTGACAGGTAAAGGCTGTCTCTGTGGTTCCTGTCCAGCTGACCCTTACCCACCTCCCAAAGAGCAGAGCCCACCTACGCCCCAACGAAGCAGACACCACCCTTTGCTGTCTTTAGATATGAATTTTGCCTGGCATGCCTTTTGTCTTCTTTGCCTGTTCACCTGTACAGGTGAGCATCAAGGCTGGCCCTGGCCCATGCTTTCGTGTCTCTTCCCACAGATACACAGCGGTGGCATTGCCGATGCTTTATAATACACGCTACAGCTCCAGGCGCAGAGTAACGGTCATGATCGCTGTCGTTTGGGTCCTCTCATTTGCCATCTCCTGCCCCTTGCTCTTTGGGCTGAACAACACAGGTGAGAGTCACCATTAAAACACACCTTGGGCAGCGGGGGATCCATTCAGTCCTGGGTTAAAATCCGGGGGGGAGGGGTTGATCATAAAAGAATCCAGCACAATTTCTCTGCAATGGAGATGAAAACAGAACCTCCTACGGCTGTTTTTAAATACTTTTTATTGCTATTAAAACACAGACATAGCACATACGGAACCTCTGGTTCATAAAATAACAAACCCAGAGGGTGAGATTGAAGGATTGCAAAGAGCGTCAAATCATTATGATCAACTAAGTATTTCCATAAATCAGCATACGATGCAGGAAGCGACCTATTTATCTGGCACTCCTGCCAGTGTTCACACAGAACGAAAGCTGCAATAAAGATAAAGACGTGTGTGTTCACAAACACAGGGCAGAAAAAGAAGCAAGTACACACTACTTGGAGTGGCTAGAAAATTATTGAGATTTCACAGTTCTAGCCATCGTTCTCCTCCATTCAGGCAACTGACGAAATCAGCCCATAGATCTAGACTTATCCATGCTTAGATCAGGTCAATGAAATCTGCATAAGTTGTGACTTATTTTTTAGCCCCGTTTGTTAAAGGCACGGATCCTACAGAGTATCAGCAGAGCAGAATGTTCCTCCATGGTTGTGGCACTGCGTTCCTGGGCTTATGCACGTGTAAAATACAGCCAAACATTTGTTCTTGCAAGGAGCTACTGGTACTTCCTTGCACAAGTGAGGGGAAAATCTCAAACTCTTCATGCAATCATTGGCCATACAATAGGATTGATCAAACTGGGTCCAATCCATTGGGTCTACTCAAAGCATGACTAGATCCAACCCAGTGCTTTCAAAGAAGTTTAGAGGACTGTAAGGCAGGAAGGCTGGTGATGGAGAGACACAACAGGCCATGCTCCTAAATGATCAGGGTTGAAAGAGAAGAAATTTCCCCTCTTCTTAGTGGTGTTCCTGGTGTAAGGCTGAATAGGTTTTGTTGTTTAGTCGTATAGTCATGTCTGACTCTTTGTGACCCCATGGACCAAAGCACGCCAGGCCCTCCTGTCTTCCATGGAATAGGTTACTTGGCAGTTAATCAATGCTTGACTGGTAGACATCACTGCTAGAAGATCACATCCTTATTTTTGGAATTTTGGGGGTGTCCAGGACTAGAAATGGTGTTGAAACGCTGTCCTCAAAGCAATGCCTCTGCATCTTAGTCATGCTGGCTGTAGCTCCTAATGGTTAGGGCCATGCTCTTGCAATCTCTTGTGTCTTCCAGAGGAGAAGGAGTGTATCATTGCCAATCCTGCCTTTGTTGTGTATTCCTCTATCGTCTCCTTCTACGTCCCCTTCATTGTCACCCTGCTGGTGTACGTACAGATATACGTAGTATTGCGGAAACGCAGGAAGCGGGTCAACACCAAACGCGCCGCCACCCCCGTGGGCCCGGACTCTGACACGCAGGCCCCACTGAAGGTAAGCAGCACCTAAGACCCCCCCCCTCTCAAAACCACTCCGCAAACTCCATCATCTGCCCTCCCTGGTCCTATTTTATACTTTGACTTTCCCATCCCCTCTTTTCCTTCCCAAATCTGTGCAGCTTAGCGTTTTAGGATATGGAAAACCCTGGCCTTAGAATAAGTGGGTGTTCCTTCCTAGTTTGTTGCATAGTTTCAGTTCTCTCTAGCTTTGGGCTTCTCATGTCAGAATTGCAAACAGCCATGAGGTTTGGATGGAACTACTGTACGTAGGAGGGTTATGAAAGCAGGTAGGAAGAGCATCTTATATCGACAACTCCGGAAAGTCCAGATTGAGGAAGTAAACCTGATGAAGAACTGAGTGAAGGAAAAGGGCAGTAAGGGGGAGAGAACAAAGGGGAAACAAGTGAATATTAGTTTTAGAAAATGCTTTATCCTTCCCCCTGCCATGTACAGTGTGCAGAAAAGGAGCCCTTTGTAGCGGATGTCATTGCTGACACTACCAAGCAATCAGATGAAGAAATAAGGCCCCCTGACTGTTCATATTCCCTGTTTCCTCAGAAAGCCTGTAGCAGCTCACGTGGGACTTCTACCCAAGCAAGCAAATGGCTGCCTTTGCTTCTCAAGAAAAGCTTGAAAAGCGGGGAGTTTAGCAGCCCCTGGCAAAAGGGACTGCACAGATAAGGTGTGTTTCGTGTTAGGAGAGCAGGATGTTGGTTGGGTCAGCCAAAAGCAACACGACGAAGAGGTTCCAGCTTCGGTGCCTTAAGGATTTTCTTCACCCACCTCTTTCTCCTGGCATGACAACTAGGCCCTCCAGCTGTTCACTCTGAGAGACAGCACCACGGCCCTTCTCGCACCCTCTGTTCTCGTGCCCGGTCCTTCACTCCAGGTTGCTGTCCTCTTACATTACCTGTGTGTCCCTCCTTGCTTCCCCTCCCCAACCCTCACCCTCATTTCCCGTCCTCAGGACAAATGCACTCATCCCGAAGATGTCAGGCTTTGTACGCTCTTCCTGAAGGCCAACGGGAGCTTCCCACTTCATAAGCGGAAAGTGGTGAGTGCCGCTGCCATTCTGGATGCCAGGCATGGGTGGGGCTTTGGGGCATCTTCCTTTTCAACTGGACTCCCCCCTTCCCCAGATTCCCTTACAAGAGCTGGGAGCAACAGTAAGAGTCGTAGCGGGGCAAATATGCACATTGGATGAGGCTATGCAAACATGCTTAGTCCATTCTGTTACAAATCATGGAGGTGCTGAGCACCAGGGACCTTCTTTACACATTAGGAATACAGATGGGCACTGCTGGTTCGGTGGTTCGATGCAGTTCATTTCCCAGCTGAACAGCTGATTCTCAGTCTGGCATTTCTCCTCCTCCAACAGGCGCCCATTCGGCAGCAGCACAACGCCTCTCCTCCTCCGGGCACTCCCTCCGAGTGGGTACCGGCTAGAGGGGGTGGGATGATGAACTCCAGATCAACTGTTTGGCTGGAAAACAAACAGCATTGAACTGCTGAGCCAGCAATTCATGCCCACTTCTCATCAGGAGCAAAGTGAGTTCCTTCAGATTCTGATTTTGCCAGTGCAAGGCAGGGAGAGGAAGCTGGAGAAGTCCCTTGAGGTTGCCCATTTCTCTCCTAAAATATGCAGCCCCAAAGCCTGGCACACACTGGCACCAGCTCAGGAGCAGATTTCTCTTGAATTATCTGCCCAACAAGCAAAGAGCCAAGGAGTTTACAAGGAATGATCAAAGGGACCGTCCCTGATCCTAGCGTGCAGGTTTATCTTTTTGTAAGGCAGAGATGCTTGCCGAATCAAATACTGGAGCCGTGACTTGGCTGATAATGTAGTTTTTTTTTAAAAAAAAAAATCAGGGTCTAAATCCAGCTGTGAACTTAGGCAAAAAGGAACCCATTGAAGCCACAATGAGTGTGAACTCAACAGGTTTCCACGAATCTCAGTAGATGCATTCTAACTGGATTTCAGGCTGTTGTTATTTAAACTTTGAACAAACACCTGACAAGCTACGTGGCAATCCTCGCATGGGGGAAGGTTTGATCAAAGGCCAACACAGGCAGATTTTCTCGTCCACTTTATGTCTCTCGATTCTCGAATTATAGTTCCAAAACCAGGGAGAAGGAGCATCTGGGAATGAGTCACCCGAGATACATTCAACCAACTTGAAATTCATTAGGCTTCACAAAATATATGGTCAACATACCTTTGAAGTCCCACCTCATATTATTTGTATACTGGTGCCAATTTTCTGTTCCCTTCCCTTCCTCTTTGGCTGCTTGAGTGCAAACCTACTCCTTCTTTGTGAGAGAATTCCTTGGCTTTGATTCTTGCTAGAGTCAGCTTATAGGACTTCTCTTGACCGTTCCTCCTTTCTTGAACAAGTCCTTTCTCCAAAGGACAGTCCTCCAAACTAGATCCTTGATATACTTGAGACCTATTCAGGCATTAGGAATGTGACTGAAAGTGGACACATGAGGAGAAGGCAAGACAAGCCTAGCCTCTTCCTCACTGTTGTCCTCACGTAGAGACCAATGGTGTGGAAAGGAGAACCTCAGCTTCACAGGAAGGGGCTACACCTGAGTGGGACCTCTGGTGTTTGTTGTTGTTGTTGTTGTTGTTGTTGTTGTTGTTGTTGTTGTTGTTTTGAGGTTCCCAGTCTTCACATGCAAAGTGACCAAGAGTCATCTTCAGACTCATCACTCTTCACAGGAGCAAGAGAAGTGATGATAGAGAGAGGGTGAAGCTCTCATGCTCCTTTCCTTATGTATTTGCTTTCCAACACATTGTTGACTCCATTCTTCCCTTCCGCACGTAGTTGGCTCCTTTTTCTGAGAACAAGAAAGAATGTGTCGGTATGTTTCATTTTCCTCCAGGAGGTGGCGAATCACATGGAAGAGATGGAGATGGCCACCAGCACCAGCCCACCAGAGAAGAGCAGACACCTAAAGCCGTCAGTGCCAAGTAACAACGAGCAGAGCCTGGCAGCCCCTTCCCACCCGGGTGCCAGCTCAGCTCTGAGGTCTCCCCAGGACAGCCCTCTGCCAGTGGAGAAGAACGGGCACACCGTGGACAACTCCAAGACAGCCAAGATATTTGAGATTCAGACTATGCCCAATGGCAAGACGAGGACCTCCCTCAAGACCATGAGCAGGAGGAAATTTTCGCAGCAAAAGGAGAAGAAAGCCACACAGATGCTTGCCATTGTGCTTGGTAAGAGTCCTGGGTAGCTTCCAGACAGACTTTGGAAGGAAGGAAAAACTACAAGGAGTCACTGGGCACCTTAAAGACTAACAGGTTTTATTTGGTGTAAGCTTTCATGGACCGTAGTCCACTTCTTCACATGCAAAGAATGTAAGGAGTTACCTAGCTACCTTTAATGAGTTACCTGTAAGACTGAAGTAAGCAGTTACATCGTAACCTGTAATGAGTTGCTTCTGTGGGTAATCAGGGTGCAATTAAGTTATTTTTCAAAAGTTACTTTATAGGTGTAAGAAACATTTTCTACTTACTTTCAAAAGTTCCTTTCGAATTGTTTAACAGCATGGAGACTAGAATTTTTTCAAACTTGATGCCATTCTTTTCTCTTTAAATCACTGCTGCTTTAGAAAAGCAGAAAATGAGAGAAAAGAAATGAGGAGTTCAACTCGCTGTACTTTTCCAAAACCACAACAAGTAACAGCAACGGGCTACTTGCCAAAGATTGTGAGCAGTAGCAGGGGACGAAGCCTTCCTTCTTAAATAAAACAAAAACAAAAAAACTTTCTAAGCTCTGCTTCCCAGTTGTGGCCTAGACAGAGGTGGACCACCGGCTCAGGAACCCCTCTTCCCCCCGGTTTGCTCAATGCAACAGCTTAGAGAAGGGAGGGAGGAGAAATTCTGGTGCCGAAACACCAAACAGAGAGACACGGTTAACTAACAAGCCAAGCACAAAAGACGTACCCACCACGGGTCTGTCTAACTTTCTTTGAGTGCTGCTGCCCATGACTGGGGCAGCACCCCAACTTGTAGCAAAACTTTCCATAAGTAAGCAATGTGCTATGTGAAGAAGTCATTTCAGCCACTGTGTGACCAACCTGTCTCTTTTAATGTATCCCCCTCTGCAGGTGTCTTTATCATCTGCTGGCTTCCGTTCTTCATCACTCACATTTTGAACATGCATTGCGACTGTAACATCCCGCAGGCCATGTACAATGCCTTTACGTGGCTCGGCTACGTCAACAGTGCCGTCAACCCCATTATCTACACCACCTTCAATATTGAGTTCCGAAAGGCCTTCATGAAGATCCTTCACTGCTAAGGATCTTGAGAAACCAGGAGGAGGACTCGTCGTGTGGCCTTATTGGGGAGTCACGAGGGGAACTTGTATTCTGTTGAAAGCACACAGTGTGTCGTGCCAAGATTGTTTTTTCCAGCTGGGATATCACAGGCAAAGCCTGTCTTGTTTTCAAGATCATTTAGACTCCGAGAGGTGGGCACGAATGAGTTAATTTCCGTTGCAACCTTTGCACTGTGCTCAAAATAAAACAGGAGCTTAGACGACCGCCAGCAATCACACGTGCTTCTGGTCAATGCAACCTACAGTGCATTAATCACAAGGGTTAGCTGTGGGATGCACTGATTTACTCATGCGTTGCTCTTAATGATGACATTACTCACCAAAGACGCCATCATCTTGTCCGCTTTGCAATAGGAGACTCCCTTACCCACTTAAACCAAAAGCCAGCACTCTTGGGAATGGTGTCCATTGGCATTGCCTTCTGTGACTCTCTTGGGTCCCTATCAAACCACCGTGGTCTGGCGATGGAGGCTGTGTCCAGGCTTCCCGTGGAGTCACCGCCCATTGTCAAAACCTAAGGGAGGAGAATGTAAGAAAACAGAATCTCAGGGCAGAGTGGGGAAGAGAATGCTATCATATGACACTAATGTATATAAGAATAAATAGAATGAACTGAGCAGAAGCCCGAGCCAAAAAAAGTGATAATAAATAAATAAGATATACAAAATCCTGTCTTGCATGGTATGCATTGTAATTAAAATGCCATCTCCAGTCACATCCACCAACATACCCTGTCACCATGCCAGCATCTTCTCAGATTACATCCCATTCTACAGAAGTGAAACCAATGGATCTGGGAACCAGTTAGAAAGGGAGGGACAAAGAGAGAAGAATGGGCAGGTGTAGAGAACAAGGCCATGCCAAGCCTTTGAAACCACGGGGATGTTCAAAGAATGATCAAGGGTCAATGCTTCAGTGAATCCGAAAATGTTAGGATTGGAGGTGATTCCGTGACAGAGTCCGCTGTCGAGAGAAACGGATTCAGGGCCAATAGTCAGGTCCTTGCCGATTGATTGTTCCCATGGGCAACTTTGAATCCGTATTGCCAAATGTTCAAAGAGGTCTCTGTGGTTCACTGTCTGGAAGCCATTTACCCACCGCCATCTCACGGAATGGGCAGCATGGTTGCCAGCGCTGTAACGGCTAACTGTACCCAGTTCACAGTCGCTTTTGTACGATCTGTGCCGATATGACGCAGCCAGCTAATAAACTGATGTGGAAATGGCTCTCTGAAATTTAATTCCTGATGCTGTTTGGTGAATAAGGCAAGCAAATGTTTTAAGACTGCAGTCTAGCAAATGTCACATCATGTGCCAGCAAGGCTGTGACAGAACAGCACATTTTTGCCAATGGCCAGGGTAAGTATTCTCAAGTTTCAAGGTACAGTAAAGTGAAATACTGAACCCATGTCTGGGCGGCACCACTTTAGACTGCAGGTGGTTTTTCACCTCGCTGGTTGTTGGAGAGAGAGAGGTAGAGAGAGAAAGAGAGAGATAGACAGACAGACAGATGGACAGACGGATGGACAGACGGATGGATGGACAAAATCCATGGGCCTAGAGAGAACATCAGAGAGAATGCTACACCAGACATCTCCCTGATATGCTAATTTTCCATGTGCAAGGCCCTTCTTGTATGGAAGAGCACTCAATCCTGCAGTACAGCTTAGAGCCCAAATTCAAGTTCCCACCTGTTTTGAGAAATGCAGTGTAGGCTGACACTTGAGTTTCAAATCTAGCTCATCAGCCTTTATCATCTGACCCATTCTAGCCATTGACAAACAGAAGGAAGGCAACTTCCATGTTGGTTTGGCTGCTGTTCTTCTAGCTTGTGCAGATAACAAGTAAACTGGCCTATCGACCCATCCCCTGGAGGATCAGGGCCAATCAAACACTCTTAGTTTTTTGAACAAGAACTCAGATTGTGGATTACAACGTTCTTCTTTAGAGCCACTTCTGTGTCTGAAGCCACGTGTCTGAAAAAAATCCACATGTCAGAAAGCATTACAGGGGTGCAGGTCTTTGGAACGGTTGTGCATGAGGGTCACAGAATGGCGAAGCACTTCAAATGACACGTCAACAATGCAGGTCAAAGACCCAGGGCAGAAAATCAGTTCACACTCAGGAATTACCAACAACAGCAATTTCACAACATGCAAAACTTTTTCCTTCCCCCATCCCCCAGTTTCTTCCTTGTGGCTCTGATGCCATGACCAACGTGCATCTACTCGGGTGACATTTTAATCTCACTGGTCGAGGCCGGGAAAATCGCCGGTTGCTTTTGTTCCAATCGTGCATTGACATTTATGGTGTTGGAACCTTTTCATTAAACAGGATGGTGAATCAATTTGCCAGATTGAGTGGGTTCCTTTGAATTCACACACACATACACACACACACACACAGAGACACAAATGTACACACAGAGCCAGGCCATGGTGGAAACTGGGCAACCGCTTCTCTTTACTGTGAGTTCTCCTAAAGTTTGATGTTTCCATTGCCCCGATCAGGAAGAGATGTGTTGCCTCTGTGTGCTTACGGAAGAAATTAATCTTTGGTTTACCTGTAATCTTGTTAAGCTCCTTCTACAAAAGCCGGCCTAATTGCCGTGGCCCCTTCCAGGCTGTGGGATGATTAGACCTGGGGTGTTTGTTCGCACCACATGGCTCAGGACGCATCAACAAAAGTCCAGATGGCAGAAACAGTCGGCATTCTCAAACCTCCCTAATTAGAGGACGTCGTTGGGGTTTGTGTGTCAGGTGTGCGTGATTTCATGGAGCATAGCCAACCTGTTTTTTTTTCTCTTTTTCCTGAGACCATACGATCAACATCATTCCTGTCCTTCTTGTGATTTTCCTTCTATCGGGAAAAAAAAAACCACATCATTTCCTTTACTTTAAGCCCGACATGGAACAATGGAAATGAATCGAGGTCTTTGCTCCCAGGAGCAAAAGCCCAACTGGCCAAGATGTCAAAAGGCTCCCTGAGCTGACAGGAAGCCAGCTGATGTTGCGTTGAACCCAACCCTGTCTGAGGGTAGGGGTGCTAGAAATGATATAAAGATCACCCACGTGTTGACCTAACTCCATACAGACCTGGGGGGGCTGGAGGAGAAAGGGGGGGATCTCATGTTACAACACCTCCCCCACCCCACCCTTCCCCCACCCCTTTTTTTCAATTCCCTTGCTGGCAGATCTGTTGGAAAAACAGCAATTTTTGTGTTTCGGTGGAAAGGGGCTTTACAGCCTAACAGGGTTGTTTTTTGCTGCTGCATTGTTGGTAAAGTTCTTCCCGACTCTAGCGTTTGGAGGAGCGAGCCTCTTCTTCCTTCGCACCTGGACTGCTATGGTCTTGTTGATGACTCTCCGCTTCTGCCTCTCATTTACTCTCTACTGCAGAAGTTCTTTTTTTATTATTATTCATAGAATAATAAAATGATGGAGTTGGAAGGCCATTGAGTTCAACCCCTTGCTCAAGGCAGGAATCCCAGTCGAAGCGGATCTGACAGAAGGTGGCCCAGTTTTCTCTTGGACGCCTCCACTGTTGGAGCGCTTGCCACCTCCCCCCCCGAGGCCATGGGTTCCGTTGTCATACTGCTCTAACAGTTCAGACGCTGATGGGAAAAGATGGGAAATTCAAGAAAAATGAAGAATTAGCAATATGGAACCAAGGGGCCCCCAGGCTGTCTTTTTGACAAGCTGGCACTTTCCAGATTTCCCCGCCTGCATTTCAATTGTTCTCTGGTAATTTTTGTCATCCTGAATCTTAACAGGAACTGCAAATGCCAGAAGGAAATGTAAAGGTTTCCATTTAGCCTGAGGTGGCAGGCAGACATTTTCCCCAAGACAGGTGAAGGGGACTTCACAGAACAATCATCACACGGGGTGAGTGCGTTCCTACCTCCTCACTCCGTTGTAACTGTAAGATTAAGAGCAGATGGTTTCAAATGTAGGCTGTTTCAGTGTTTAGACATCTTCTCTGCTTCTGGGTGGTTTCTCTTAAATAGAGAAGAGGATACGAAGCCCCCCAAAAAACTTTTGGGTCCAGAAATGTCCAAGAACCAAGAGGGCTGAAAGAGAGAAAGAACTGGGAGAAGACAGTATCAAGGAGGTGCTAAGATGAGAGGGTGGTGGTCACAATGGTTACAGGAAGACCCTTCCAGAAACCAAGAAGTTGAGTGACTAGGAAGCCAAGAAGTCTGGGGAGGTGGAAGATCTACATTTCACACATTGTACCTGATGACTCTTGTCTGCTCCTGTTATATGTCCTGCTCCTGCAGTTGAATTATACAGGGTGGGTTTTTTTAAAAAAATGCATTTTTGCAGTTAGAGAACAGGGCTCTAAAGTGAGCCAGCCACAAAGGGGGGCAGAAGATTGAGTGGTAATATTTCCGGACTTGCGCGGAAGGTTGACTCAGCAGCTCAACGTCCTTAATGAAGTCTTCAGGATTGTTCAATTCTGAGAAATCCAGAATGCAGCTAAAAACACTACATGTTTAATGTAGAACTTGTTTTCAGTGTTGCAGTGCCCTGACAACTTTAATTTTTTTGTCCTCCTTCAAGAAACACAGAACTGGGTTAAGATGGCAGAGATTGCACCGTTGGAATTACAGTACTGGGTCAATTTGACATCTGCATGGCTATTTCTCCATGTTTCTCCAACCTTATTTGTCACAGGAATGGCATACGACTTTGAAGACAGACCCTTCGAATCTAAAGCAGGGCCTCTCCATCCACATTCTAGGTGGGAAGCCATAGGGTGAAGACAAGCGCCCGCCAGTCCTGCATGCATCCATCAATGCTGAATTTTGATGCGATTTCTCCTTGGCTCGCCCTGCCAAAGACAGAGGCTGAATTTAGAGACACCAGAATCGGCAGATCCATCTCAAACAGCAATGTCTTGTCCTGTCTGGACTTAATAAGAAATCGGTTTGTAAGCTTCCTTAGGCAAAAAAATCTTTGCAAAATTACAACAGGTGTCTGGAAACACTGGAATACGGACTGCTAGGGTGCAAGAAAGGAGAAGGCCTCTTTAGGGGCCATATATATCCATCCATCCAGTTTCCCAGATGGATGCATTACAGAATCCAGGCTCTCATACGCCAGAGGTGAAATCTGCACAGTGTTTCTCGCATATTTTTCAAACTTGTATATCAGATTGATATTTTTTGTGTGTCTTGTTTTCTTTCTTCCATGGGAAAAAAATATATAAATCACAAGCCCAGCAAGCGATGGCTTTCCAAGCTCAAGTTGCATCTGATTTGACATTTGGTCCAGGAAACATGGATCAAGCAAATCTTTGAAAAATCCTGCAGGGTAAATTTCTCAGATATTCACACTGGAGCTCAGTGTTTCCAAGGTAAACCAACTCTCTCTCCCAGGTAAAAAGAAAGCTGTTTCTCTCCCCCCCCCCAATGCAGCCCACAAACATTGAGGTTGTAGCAAAAGATTTAACAAAAGATTTAACAAAAGATTCTTCTGGTTCATTATTTGTCCCTCTGAACAGCTACAGGAGAACCAAATCAAACCTGTTCGTGAAGCTTCCGCACAAGTTTAATTCATTCTCCTGTAGCTGTATGTCTCCCCACTTCCACCTCCCCCCCCCACAGAGAGAGAGGGAGAGAGAGAGACACGCACACACAATATTTTGCAGACAAAAATACTTTTCTGAAAGAAAGAAAAGGCTGCGCAGGGCGAGAGGTCGTTCTGCCCCAGCTTGCTCAGAATTCAGCCTTGGTCTGATTCAAAAGCATGAGTCCCAAGTGGGAGGGAGGCTGAAGGATGATGCTGAAAATAGGAATTGTAAATTGGCGTGCTTGGATTTAATCTTGCCAGGTCTCAGAGTCTGGTGAGAGTCTCAAGGGATGACAATATGTCTCTGGATAGCTTGCCAGGGAGAATGAATGATGCAAGAGGCAGAGAGGTTTTGACTTCTTGTGGGTGAGGTGGCATTAAAAGTCATCCATGACTGTTCCCAGTGAGCACCAGGGCTGAGCATGGAGGTGTTTGTACAACCTGTGGTGGACTTGTGCAGAGTTGGCACACTGGGAAGCCAAGAGGGAGAGGAGGGGCCTGGGAGGAGATGCTAGTGGGTGGGTGCCGCTGGGAGTGAAGGAGAGAGCAAAGCACCAGCCTCGTGACCTGCGAGCCTTCTTTTGTAGAAACCTGAGCACACACACCCATCTGCTGCCTGTCATACTCTCCAGTGATCTAGCGTCCTCCACTAGTTTTTAAAGCCACAAAAGTTTTCTTCATAAAAACGTACCGGAGAATTCTAATTGACAGGCAAGCACTGCTCACCTCTTCCAGCAACTGCAGTAGTGTGTGAAACAGGCAAATGGTTTCTAGCGTATCAATGTTTGGGTGCATGCATTCAGATGTTCAGAGGGGATGAACAAGATACGGGAGAAAAGGGAGCAGGGAGAGATCTCGTTTTGCTAATCAGGCCGCAGAGCAAGGAAGGTGCCCCTATACAGAGCCTTGGGGCTTTTTGGCCACCCATTGGAAACCTGGCGCCACTCCGGTGGCCTCGGAGATTTTTCAGCAGCATTTGCCTCCATGCTTGTGAGCATGTTCGGCTGCTAGAGAGATGAGAAATGTCCCTGGGTTTTGGGGTTTTTTGTTTTGTCTTAGGTATTTTTGTATGTGTGTGAAACTGAGATTCTCGGGGAGATAAATCAGCCATCTCCAAAAACACTGTTTCCTTCATGAAATTGAAGGATGTGTAGAAACCGGCTGTGAACGTCATAGGTGCCGCAGGCTCTGAAAAAGCCGTTATTCATGAGAGAAAGAATGAGAGAATGGGAGTGTGTGTGTGTGTGTGTGTGTGTTTGAGAGAGAGAGAGAGAGAGAGAGAGAGAGAGAGCAGCCTTTAAGGGGTTCCTTAACACGTGGAGACAAGTCCCTCCCTGTCAAAAAGAAACGGAAGGCCACTGGAGATCACCCAACCAGAAAGCCTCTCCGTGAAGCTTTGTCTTCCCTTCTCCACCCTGGATGGAGTTGGGCAGCCAGCCATACTCTTCACTTCAATTTTTGTTCCACCAAGGAAACAAAAGTAATTTATCCCTCCATCAAGCTATTATCTGCAACACCGTAAGTGGCTAATCAGTGTCATTTAGTTCCATCAAAACACAAAGACCGTACCTGTCTCCACAAAAATTGAATAGTTTCGTTGTATGTTTTCAAAATCAAAGAACTCCAGAAGGGGAGAAAAGGCGAGGAGGGGGGGAAAGAGAGATTCTCTTTGTTTTGATGGCCTGGAACAAAACACTCAATTCATTGAATAAAAATTAATTGTTTTGTTTGGAGTGTGGTTGCTTTTAATTTTGCAAGGGGCTTATAATTGTAGCGTTGTAGAGAAACAGAGGATGAATGTGGAACATCAGAGCTACATGTGAAATGAGATGGACATCCACATCTGAGGCTGAATGATCAAAACCTAGGGGAGTGGGGATTCTCTGAGGCCATCACAGGGGGAGGAAGGACCACTGTCTTGGGCAGTACAGTGGGAGGAGGGTGCGAGTGTGGGGAGATGAATGAAGGGGAGATGTTGGAAGAGGTAGTCCAGCACTGGGGCCCCCATCTTCTGGGCCTCTGCAGAGGTCCAAACAGGGGCAGAGGATGGGGGGGGACACACATCTCTTCCCTGCCCAACCTGTTCTGCCGTTGAAGAGTTCAGGGATCTGAGACTCTGGCTACCGTATGTCTGTGAAGGCTGCCCAGTTTTCCTGCCTGAAGGGCCTTCCCTCACAAACGGACCCAGTGTGGCCCCAGGTTTGGTGTCCTCGCTGCCTGACAAGAGCCACAGCAGCCGCACAAACCCAGATTTGGCCCTGGAGGTGCAAGGGGTCAATGGTGTGGCCAAGGAGGCTCTGGGAGGAGGAGGAGGAGGAGCACTGCAGAGTCCTGTCCTCATCGCCCACCTTGACCAGCCCTTCCTAAGAGGAGGGCTCTCAGAATGGGGCCCATACGGTTCCTCTAGACTTGGACTTTCGGGGACCCCACGAAGATCCACGGGCTGCGCTTTGAAGTCTAAGGGCAGGAACTCAACCCTCTGGAAATGCAGAGGAAGGAGGGTGGGCTGGGGCTGACCCTGTGCTTTTAAAAGCTTCCGTGAGTGACCAAACGAGCCGGGAACCCATGGGATCTTTGCCTATGGACTCCTTAGCTGCCACGCCCAGAGAAGCCGGGCCAGCGGGACTGACAGAAAGTCTCCAAGGAAGCACATCAACCTGTCTCATTTCAACCGGGAGCAAATTCTTCTGAGCATCAGGAGATGAGCAACTCCTGTCTCTCCATCCAAACACAGCCAGTATGTTGAATCTTTCCATCTCTTGTGAACACCCTTGGCCACCATTTTGCGAAAGTTTTCTTGAAATTGTTTTTCACTGGAGATGGTTGTCTGATGAGCACTGATCATGGGTAACCAGGGGCTACTGAAAACCCAGCTTTAGTAGCCACAGAAGGAAGCCAGATTTAATATTATTAATAATAATCTTAGAACTGCAGGGCTGGAAGGGACCCTCTAGAAAATCAAGTTCAGACCTTGCCAAGGAGGCACAGCAGGGGGTTCGAACTCCCGCCTTAAACCACAGAGCTATCCTTGGCTTTAGCCTGAAGGAAGAATTAAAAATTAAGCTTTAGTCCATGTATTAGTCAGAAAGCTGTGTGCTTTTCTTCCTTCAAAACGGTGCCCTTAATTTCATTCCGTTTAGCATTTGGTTTTAATTTCTGTTTCAACAGCATTTTTAACATTCCGTATTGTTGTGAGCTGCCTGGCGGCCCAGTTGGGGGAGAAAAACAGACCATGAATCAAATAAATACTTCAGAATTACTAGGTCTCTCCGGAAGAAAACGAATGGCCAATTTAATTTCAATTTAAGTAGCAACTCAATAAATGCCTGCCTTCCCACCAATTTGAAAATGCTGTCTTGGAGCCGCACATTCATTTCAACAGCGGGAAAGGCAAATAAATCAATGCATGCCCCCTGCTGGGCAAATAAAAGGAACAATTTCTCCCAACAAAGCTTTAAAATGCATGTTTAATGACTATTCTGTAAAACCGGCAAGTATTTTCACTGGCAAATCTTTCTGTTCTTGCGTGGAACTGTATCAGTGTACTTGCTGTGAATTTCCCTTCCACCAAGGATTAAAAATCAGCCTTGCAGAGTTAGCCGAGGGATAAGCTTAACCGGACAGAGTTTTCTAAAATTAATGGTTTCTTCTCAAAAATATTGTGCAGAGAGAGCGATCCGTCAATACCTTTTTGGGAAAAAAATGAATCTTTACTCTCTCCCAACTTCTCCCAATTTCCATTTGTAGAGTACGAATAATTTCTGTTAAGGCAGAAAATACGTTACACGTTTTTTGTGAGGGGTTTGTTTTTAGCTGATAACAATTCAATAGACACCCACATTCACCAAGGATATAGCTTTTCAAACTAGCTTTTCAAGACGTTGGCTCTGATATCCTGTCTAAAGAATTGTATTGCAAGCCCGGGTGGCTTGCTACAAAAATGGAAACAAGAAAGAGCTTCACGGCACATAAAGACCAAGAAAGATATTACAGCAGAAGGAGAAGTTACATTTTTTGGATGTCAGTCTACATCCATGTAGTGTGAAAATGTGAAGGCAAGAGGAGAAGGGGACGAGAGAGGATGAGATGGTTGGACAGTGTCATCAAAGCGACCAACATGAATTTGACCCAACTTCAGGAGGCAGTGGAAGACAGGAGGGCCTGGTGTGCTCTTGTCCATGGGTTCATGGAGAATCGGACATGACATAACAACTAAACAACAACAACTACTACTACATCCATGAATGAGGAAGCCTCGGAGCCGGAGTCTCAAATCATTTTCCAAAAGTCTGAGACAATGGCTTTCATAGGTTACAGTCTGAGATAAGTGATAAATTAGCTGTAATGGGCCAGAATCCACAAAAATGGATCTTGTTGTAATACATATGTTGATTGTTGAGGGATTTCAAGACAGCTGTTTTTACCACAACTGGCCAATATGGCTGCCCCTTTTGGAAATGAAAACAAAAATATCTAGTGATGCACCAATAATCACACTGATTCTGTGATTAAACTGTGAAAAAAAACATGCAATCATATTTCATGTCATTCGCCTCTGTGCCACTGCTGATTAATTTCATGCGTTGTTAATCTCTCAGAGGGCGCCTTCATTTGCGCCCGGAAAAACGTGAACTAGTATTCACCTGGAAGAAACAGAGGGAGGGTGAAATGTCACAAACAGCAGATAAAACAGCAGGAAGAACCCAGTGACACACCTAATCGGTTAACGAAAGAGCTTGCAAAAAGACAAAAATCTTTCCACCAAGAGTAGGAGAACATTGAAACGCTATGCTTCCTGAAACCGGCCATCTCACTGCGGCAGCCTCCATTTTGGAACTAAAGAGGCGAAGATCACCATCTGGCTGGCAGGATAAGTCTTCTTGCATCTCCCCAGCTCTGTAACACGTAAGCCTCGTGAAAAGTCTTACAGGACTCAAAAGCTCGACTTATGAGATTCGGCAGGTCTAATAAAGGTACAGTATTAGCCACCCTTGCTTTCAGATTGTGCGCAGGGCAACCTGGTGTTTTTTTTCCTCCTCGACCTTGCTGCTGGAAATTGATAAGTGCAGATGCTTGGGGAGCTGCTCTCAGGAAGGGGCACATGAAAGGCACATGATCTGCATTCATGTGGCAAGTGTGCAGAAGGCTCTGGGCCCAAAAGGATCCCACTTAAACCTGAGGTATCCCCAGCTGTTGTTGTCCACAGTCAACTGTGATGAGCTAAACAGACCAAGGATCTGACTCAGTAGGAGACACTTGCTCCCAAGTTGTGTGCCTCCGCAGAGAAGACCTTTATAACCCCACTAATTATCGCCCTGTGCCTCTGTTTTTAGAATCTGTTGATTAATTTTTGAGGGCCTCTTGAAGGCAAACGTTCCACCTTTGATGATTCCCACCCATGAATGGACAGGGGCCTCCCACTGATGACACTTATTTGCCAAGGGGTAAGAGACGTACACAAGGAAGACAAGCGTTTTAGATTTCCTTTTTGAGCTTTTATTATTCCCAAAGTCATCTTATTTTTCTGAAGCAAACAATAAATATTTCTGTCAAAAGACCTATTACTGAAATTCAACCTGTCAGGAGATGGAGAAGTCTTGTGGGTTGGTTGGTTTTTCCTAATTCATCTTTTTCTTTTTCTTCTCCTTCTCTTTCTGGGCGTATATTTTGCAGAACTGCAGAGCTGCTTCCAACAGAAATGGCTTTTAATTATTGCAATGAACCAAGACCAAGATTCTCATTATCTGAGGGAATACATTGTGCATTCAAATCAGATCTCCAGAGAATGAGGTCTCTGGATGATTGATTGACACTGGGTTCACTCCAATGGAGTTGAGCAAATAAGTTGAAGCTTCAGTTTCATTCATTTTTGGCGAGATAGGTTTCCATTCAAATTTGAAGAATCCCAAGGAACTTAATTGCAGGGATGCTATGATTTAAAAAAATAATAATAACCAGTCACTGTTTCCTTTCCAAATGCTTCAAATCAGAAATGACTGGCTCCTTCATACTCCATTTCAGGTTTGGAGACAACAGAAAAGTAGGTAGGCAGGCAGGCAGGCAGGCAGGCAGGCAGGCAGGCAGGCAGGCAGGCAGGCAGGCAGGTAGGTAGGTAGGTAGGTAGGTAGGTAGGTAGGTAGGTAGGTAGGTAGGTAGGTAGGTACAAACTATAGGCCCATAGCTCATAGCATTCAAATTGCTAACAAAACTACTAATTGTTTAGTTACTTTTGAGAAATATATAGTTACTTTCAAAGTTTAATTACAGCAATAAGCAACTACTTTGGGACATTGAACTGTAACTGTTCTTACTAACTTGCTGAATTGTGAAATCAATTAAAGGCAGCTCCTGCAAAGTTAATGATTTTTCCCCCTGTTCCACATTAGCAAGAGAATGTTTTCCAGAAAATGGGGTAGATAGCCGCCTAGAGTGGCCGCAATGACCAGATAGGCGGGGTACAAATGAAATAAATAAATAAAAATAAATAAAAATAGATATTTTGGGCCTGTCCTACAGGATTAATCGCTGTCATGAAATTTCTGTTGTTCTGGTTGTGGCATTTCCTTACATAATTGAAGGTCAACGTCTTCAAAGCAGCTTTTTCCTTGACTCGCTTTTTGTGTTGCTCCATTTTCAACCTGATACACAGATGTCTGATGATGCTTCAGCAGGTGAAGGGGCACACCGCTCAGTTCACGTGAGCAATTTATGAATCATGTAATTAACTACCAGCTTTAATGAACTGCCATTGACTTAATGAATACACCCTTCATTTTTGCACACACACACCCGGCCTCAAAAAAAGTGATTTTGTGGCAGATAAAAACATAAATCAGTTGCAGAAAGAGATTAAAATTCAGCCGCCAACAGAAGAGAACTTGGTGTTCAATCAGAGGAAATATGGTGATAATTAAGCCCTTATTTTTCAATTATGGAAAAATTTGCTAGCTAGAGAAATATAGGGTGGGTGGGTGTGATTTAAGAGTTCCATAACTCATGGAGAAGTCACAGAGATGGCTGAGGAAAGAATCTTTCTTTGGGGCCAATTCCCCCCAACCCCGATTTATTGTGAAAAGAAAAAAACCAGCTGGTGGTGAAGCAAGAAAGCCACCTAACAGAGATGTTGTGTGCATAAAGCTCACAGTCCATTCTCAGACGGAGAAGAAGAAGAAAAATAAGTGTAAAATGGCATATCTTGGCAACCTTACGGAGTGTGTTCTTATATATATGTACTTTTAAAAACAAACACTGAAGGAAGAAATAGACTGGACGGATTTATGAAGGAGCTTGAATGAAACTTAAACATGGACCAGGACCGCATGAATCCGTCCAACCTGGAACCAAGGTTCAGCTTTGGGTGACACGCCCAAAATCAAATCCAGAAACAGTTCAAAATAAACAGATTAATTTCCCCGGCCTCTGTGAGATGGCCAGAAAGTTAATCCGAGGCTTTGAATAGGTCTGAAATGATGAGGGAGTCATAACATGCCAGTGCCTTAAGGCCTCAGACTTTAGAGTGGTATAAATCCTAATTCTAAATGAATTTCCTTTTAACTTTTAGTCTTATCCCAATGCCATACCATTCTTCAGCAAAGTCCATTTGCTCAGAGGAAGAAAGCCTTTGTATTTCCTTTGTGATGCTTTCCTGCCATTGCTGTTGCTTTTCATATCAAAGCTTTGCGAAGCCCTTTGGAGATACTGTCTTTAAGACTCTTGCATATGAGGGCTGCCTAGCGTTTGGGGGGGCATCGCTCAAGAGATGGGGGGCCTGGCCTTTAGCCCGCTGGAACCACACGCTTGCCCGCTCTCCCTGCTCCTTCACAGAAAGCTTAATGGCAAAGCATCCATGGCCATCACTTGTGCCTTTGTTCAGACCAAGACATCACCCCCTGAATTGCCATGGATATAATGGATCTGCATGAACCGGATGCATCACTTCTGACAAGCTTAATTTCGGTTTGATACCCAAAAAATGCAAGATGCCATGTCCTCCCCTGCTCTCTCTCTCTCTCGGGCACATTGACATCCGACTCAGAAGCAAAACCTGACATTTTCCTCTGCCTGGCCCATCAAAGGGACACACCTCCGTCACTCAGAGAGACAGGGTGCCAGGTCAAAGTGACTCCTTGACCTTCGTTACTGGAAACACACTAATTATTTCTCAAAGGGCAGAGCAGACTTATGTGTGAGTGTGCATTGCATCTTTGAAAAAAAAAAACCCTCATCTTGACTCCCCCCCAGGTTGAAAGCTTAGCCTCTCCACACAGACCCTGTGAATCTGTTGAGATACACACACACACACCACCTCCTTGAGGCCATAATCTCATGGAACGCCATGTTGCTATAATGAGACCTACTTTGACATTATTCTGATCCCCCCCTGCTTGTGTCTGTTGTGCACAGACCCTCCTCAGGTCTCTCAGAAAGATTTCCTGATGCTGAGAAGATGGAAGACGTCAGAAAAAGAAACCATCAACAGCCCTTGGAAATCAAGGTTGCAACCTTGTGTACTCTCTTACCTGGAAGTAAAACATTTTAAAAGTGTTAATTAAAGCCAAAATCTGCACTGCAGGTAGTCCATAATTTGAAGGAGTTCCATGAGAGTCAAGAACATCTGGTCATCACAGCTGGGGGCTTTTCACCCCTCCCCTGGCTTTCAGATTCACTCGCTTTCTTGTGCTGTTGAGCTTCATTTGTACCTATAATTGATAAGTGTTCAATCATGAACGTCTGTTCAAGTTGTGTCCCTTTAAACAATAATAGATTGTCACGTTTTTAAAATATATTATCTGTAATATATTGTTTAGTCCTTCCTTTTCAGTAAATATAATCGGATTGCATTTTAAGGCTCTAATCCTAAAGACATTTATGGCAGCCATCAAGAGGAATAGATAGTCTTTCTTTTCACTCTAGATGAGTGGGCCGATTTATTTATCATAAGGGGAAGATCACACACTTAATGTTGGCCTTTTGTCTTCTTGTTTTTTAAGGCAAGAAAAACTAGTATAGCGTTTGTTCATGTTCTTTTTGTTTATTCATTGTTCTTAGCTTTGAGTCTTGCATTGGCCGTATCTCATTTATCTTATGCTGCATGTTGATTGTGTATAAACTGGGTGTGTGTATGTCTTTTAAATAGCCATCACCCTTTGTTGATGTGGCAGTCTTAGTCTTTGGACATGATTTAGTTAAATTATTTAGTTTTAAACTTTGGTAGTTAGTTCTGACTACCCAGCGTAAAACCACTACAGTTCTTTCAGCTTAGTGTGTTTAATAAATCTGATCTATTTTGCTTCTGTATGAGTATATAAGATACCACAATTCCTAGAATGCACAGCAATTGTGGTTCAATAGCACTTGAGAGCTGTCATAGCACCATCGTACAACATCCTTGTGTTAAAAATGGTCTGAGGTCCTTAGAAGCTCTGGTGGGGGAGGTCTAGCACTCAACAGCACTAAACCGATGGAAGAGAATGTCTACCCCAGGAATTTACGTATTCCAAGATGTTGTGGGATGGTGCTATGGCACTTAACGAGGGGTAAAGTTGCTATCACTGTGTGGTGTGGATACACCAGTCGTTGGAAGGTGTTGCAAGTCTAGATGGTACCTGAGATGGAGAAGCAATAACTCCTGTTTTTGAGAAGATCCAGCTGTCATCTCTTCCTGACCTCGGACAGGCCCCCCACAGCTTTGTACATTGTTCCTTCTGTTTGCATTTTTTGAAAATAAAGCATTGGCTCTGGGAACTTAATGATCTCAAAAGCTAGCCAGGGATGTGATGGAATTTTGCATTTTGCTGCGGAAGGAGCACTAATTTCAGCTGTGTGCATTAAAAGGCACAGCAGAACGAAGAGGGGAAGACACCTATACACTGCTAGAACACACTCACAACCGTGGACAGCACTAAGACCTGTTAATTCCACCAAATCAGCGAATTAAGGAATGTAATAAGGAGATTAAGGAAAACTCTTCAGCAGGGGCAAAGGCATTGGAGTTTGATCAGGTCCATATGATCTCAAAGGCAAAAGGGTTGGTGGTCTCCATTTGAAGAGAGGACATGTTTCCTTTTGAACACATTGTTCGTTTTAATCCCTATTCAGTCCAAGTCTGATTTAAGGAGAAAGACCTATAAGGATGGACACCTTTCAATTGTCCATCATCCACAGCTCTTGGACAGGGGACTCTGTAGCTGCAGGGTATGTATTTCCAGAAGCTAGCACCGAAAGCAGGTTCTAGGAATCAAACACGGCAAATCTACGGATCAAACTGTGGTCCGCTTGGACTTTAATTGTAATGCATGACATTGCATTGCCTGATCCTTCTTAGTGCTGAAAGAAGGTCCCAAATAGGACAATAAATGCCAAGAGGAAAATCATATCAACATTTATTGGGAACTTTGCCACCTAAGGTGCTTTATCCTTCCCCCCCCACCCCCACCCACCCTCTGATAAAACAAGTATCCTGGGCTTATCTGTCCCAGCAGATTAAACATCCGAAATTGGTAGAAGGCCTTCGACTAAATGGTGGCTTTAAAAAACTGCAAAAAATTGGTGCATGAAAAAGAGTAGCAGTTAATTCATCGTATTCCGAGAACTGGAAATGAGCAAAGTAAATCTATGACCAAGGATGAAAGACGCAAGAAGACGGCTGCTTATTTTCACTCCAGATGTTTCAGGGAAATAAACAATGTCATTCTTGGTGTGGGAGAGCCTTTGCAGAGCCCATCTTACGACCACGGGTTTTAAAAGACCTCTTTGCTCAGGGGTTTTCTTCCCACTTCTTCTCAACATCTGTGTGATCTCTTGCCCTGGATGGATCCCTCCTGATGCTTCCTTCCAGCCTTGGTTGACCATCATCTGAACATCAGCCTTCACTTGCAATGCTGCAGCAAAAATGGCTAAGGCACGTGGGGTTTATAGAATGGGATTAATGCAGCCAAATTCTAGAAGATGATTCCAGTTAGGCCTACATATCTCCTTTCAGGATGAAAGAGATTTGGTCCGTGTCAGTTCAGGGGTTTTCTTTATTTTTAAAAAAACACCAAATAAAGCATCCACATAATTTTCTTGTACTGCCAAACTGGCTTCCAAGGAATGGCTTCTCCCTCTTTGAAGACTTTGCTTCTGAATGTGCATCCCCAGCGCAAGTGGATTTCCTTCATGCCGTGCTCCTCCCTCAAAGTCTTCCACCTGCTCCTCCCCACCTCTGCATTTCTTAGCCTCTCTCATGATGAAGGAAGGAAGAGAGAGAGAGAGAGAGAGAGAAGGAGAGAGGTGTCTCCCTATAAAAAGAAATGCAGCAGGCAAAGCAACGGCCCCAATTCACCCAGGCAACAGCAGCAGAGGGCATGTTCTCAGCTACTGGAAGCAGCTCTTGAAGTTTCAAGGGGATTCGCTCCCTTGGCCCTCCAGGTTCATTGCCATTTTGATTTGGCGCCTCCAATGGTACCAGAGGACAAAGATGGTGGCCAAGAAGACGAAGGTGCCCATCAAGGAGAGCACGAGGCCCAGGAGCAGGACAGCCACAGGAGATCCTGGGAAGAGAAACGAGGTCAGCGCTTTCTTCAAGAATTCTGCCTCCCGATCCTTTAATGCTGTTACTCACTTCTTTTCCCGGGATATGCCTGCAAGCAGATCCCCAATGACATCTTTATCAGCCTAAGAAGAGCTTCCATCTGATAGGCTTCGTTACCTGAGACAAACCTTCGTCTATGTTGTTCAACTTGCCTCTGATCATCCTAGTACCTACTTCCTAGCTCCAGCTAATCTCATCCCCCTTACACGGGAGGGCAGCTGAAGAGCCCTAATTCGATGCTACCCGCTGAGTTCACGAGTTGAGGTCATCATGGTGTTCATAACCCAGACTGGTCACGTTTAGCACCTGGAGATTTTGAGGTGAGAGAAGAAGAATTGAGAACAGCCTGCTCAAACTCACCTGCAACTGGTCCTGGTGGAAACTCTGCTTGGGGCTTCAGGACTGGTCCCAAAGAGATGACATTGTGCAAGGTTTCATAACTGCTCCGTTCGCTTGGCCTGGAGGGTGAATCTTTGTTTTCTACACAGCTCTGGGAAGGAAGTGGCAGGATTACACATTGCAGAGGCAAGGGCTGTGGGGTGTGTGTTTTTTTTTTTTTTTTACTCTTTCTTACCCCTTCGGCTTTCCGCGGCCTCACAATGCTCATCATCCCATCCCCACGGCCAATGTTTTCATTGAAAGCACAACAGGAAAAAACATCCACAATGAAGCAGAGAGCAAAGCTGGGGTCTCCATTAAAGTTCAGGCCCTCAAATGGGGAGGACTGCCTCTTTGCACCCAGCTTATTTGCACAGCTTCCAATTTCCAGGATGATGATCAGGAGACCATCTGGCCAGCGCCTCTCACCTGTTTGCATCCAGCCTGCTGGCTGAGACAGACGCCGAGCTCACAGTGCAGGTACACCACCGAGCGGTCCAGCATCTGGAACAGCTGGATGGTGAAGTTAGCAATTCGGGATTTGTTGTTCTGGTGTATCTGAATGTGCCTGCATTCCACCAATGACCTAGCCGGGGGGGGAGAGAGAGAAAGCAACACAAAGACACCCACCAGCATCACAACTCCAGACACAAAACAATCAACTGGCAATTCAGGAACTGCTGAGAATTCAATATTTATGACAGGATTTGCAGTCACGGCAGGTTGCGATGTTGCTGCGGTCTATGCTCCCGATGCATGACAAAAGAATCTATGAAGCAAAAGGAGGTGGCAGTGGTGGGAAGAGCACTGACTTCGTGAGGAGAGGACAAGAGAGAGTGACAAGGAGTCCCATATGGAAGGAAATTAACTGAGTCCAACTAATCATTGTGTGCCGTCAAGTCCATTCTGACTTATGGCAACCTTTACAGAGTTTTCTAGGTAGAGGGTACTCAGAAATGGGGTGCCATTTCCTCCTTTTTGGTGTGCTCTGGGACCATGTGCAGTTTGCCCAAGGCCATACAGGCTGGCTCTTCTCTCAAGAGGCCAAGCGGGGGGATCGAACTCCCAACCACACCCAATTCAGTGAGATATCCAGCCGAACTCTTAACTATCCAGCCTGCTCAACTACAAATAACCGAGACTTTTGATCAACTTAGCACCAAAACATGCAGGACTTTTCTGGCATGTGGGGTGTGTTTTCAGGCTAATTATGGAGGGCTGTTTCATTCTGAAAGATGCCACTTATTTATGGATAGCTCGTAGACTGAATTCATTCAGAATGAAATTTTTAGTTATTGTGTTGAAATATAAACAAACAGTGCCATGTAGTCAGGAAGGACTATTGGTGGCTATCAGCTCAGGGGCAGGGAGAAGGGAACCTCCATGTTCAGAAGCAGTATATCTTTGAAGACCACGGCACAGTTATTATTGCCTTCTTGCCGATCTGAACTAGGATGGCAGTTTGCTTGTTATACCGTTTAACATTGCTTCTGTAAGGACCTGAAACGTGTCGTGAGCTGAACAGAAGGTTCATCCAAAGCACAACTCTCAACAGTAATTTTTTGGGGACTACAGTTCCCAGAATGCACCAGTGGCCATGCTGGATGAAGGTTCAGGGAGCAGTGGTCCCAGAAAGGAATTTATTTCCAAGCACTGGCTGAAAACATGTAAATATGGACAGCTGCAGCTGTGTCTTATTGGATTATGGAAGGGTTTGAGTCATTCCCCCCCCCCCCCCAGTACTGGACAAAATTTTTAAAAATTATAATATTCAAGGTGACTTTTTAAAATCTGTCTAGGCAGATACTGTGAAGCTTGGCTGTGAGCTGCAGGATCCAGATTGGGACGAGGAAACCACAGAGATGACCCTTCCCACTGTTGAGCTACCACTAAGCCGTTTTGTACTGATTCTGCCATTGAAGGGTTTTTGTTTTTTTGCTGCCAATTAACAAATGTGTTTCATCACCTACTAGCTGAGGTGACACTGGAGAAGCAAGGCCTTCCTAAACCCAGATATGGCAGATAATCACCTCCTGAATACTGAGCAAAATCCATACGTACTCTGACAGAGAAGATTATCCGTGTTTTCACATTTCATCCCTTTTGAGTTTGTGTGTGTGTGTGTGTGTGTGTGTGTGTGTGTGTGTGTGTGTGTGTGTGTGTGTGTGTGTGTGTGTGTGTGTGTGTGTGTGTGTGTGTGTGTGTCAATTTGCAGAAGGAATTTTGTACATGCAAAAAACCAAATCTCGAACAAAGACCTCATATTTTGCACAAAATGAATTTTCATGCAAAATATATTTTTTTACACAAACACATCATGTGAGCAAAACATTTGTACTGAAAACATCGCATTGTGCCTCGTGCTGCCACTCCCATGAGAAAGCTGCCAACTTTTCAGTCTTGGGTGGGAGCAAACAGACTCGGAGCTGCTGGCCGTTTTCTCAATGGGGTGTCTCGATGTGTCAAGACACCCTCTTTGGTTGAGGATGAGACGATTTGAGTACTGGCTACTTTCTTAATTCTGAATCTGTAATGGCAAATCTACCCACCCGACTCTGTTGAACCCATGGCAGGCCCCTTTGGCGTCTTCTCCTGGCAGTATCCATCATTCAGACTGCAGCGATGCGGGGGGTAGTGTTTAGATTATCTGGCTCCCCACTGCCCCTTTTCAGCATCCTTCAGCCTGACTTTTATTATATTCGCGAAGGCTTTCACGGCCGGGATCTAATGGTTGTTCTGGGTTTTTCGGGCTCTTTGGCCGTGTTCTGAAGGTTGTTCTTCCTGACGTTTTGCCAGTCTCTGTGGCCGGCATCTTCCAGCCACAGAGACTGGCAAAACGTCAGGAAGAACAACCTTCAGAACACGGCCAAAGAGCCCGAAAAACCCAGAACAACCGCTGACTTTTATTCTTTGCCTCCTTCCCAGAACTCAGAAAAGTTACTTTTAAAAACTAAACTCCCCAGTCCCCAATTCTGGCTGGGAGGTACAGTTCCCCCCCCCAAAATAGCTTTTCCCCCTCAGCTCTGCTCCTTCCTGACCTGGGGAAAAGGCAGCAGGCAGCACCCTCCGGTCTTGCAGGTCTGGCGGTGGGCGTAACACAGCAGGATTTGATGCTTAGACTGGCGTGACTTCGGTCGTCCTTGAGAACAATCCGGGCCAAGAAGGTGACTGGAGAAAAGAGCGACTGGCCCACCAATGCAGGACGGAGGCTCATCTCTGTGGTGTAGTTACCAGAGCTGCAGGCATCATCAGACACCATGGCAAAGCTGCATGGAGAGAGAGAAAGGGAAATGGAGAGAGAGAAAGGGAAATGAAAACTCTCCAAAAAAGGATGCCAAGCATGAAAGATGGTTGCCAGGAAAACAAAAAAAAAAAAGGAGAGCATTTTGAGATCCTACTAACCAACGTAAGTTCTACACTGACCCTGGGAATAAGCTCTATTAAGCCAAGCAAGATTTACTCAATAGATATGTTTGAAGTGGCACCCAACCTTCATCAGATGCATGGAGCATTAGATTTCTAGTTGGTGTAACATGATGCTGTCTGAGCTCTCCTTGGGGGTGGGAGAAGGTCAGAACAGTTTCAGTTGCACCCCCATGGCACTGATGTTGCCCCCTCCCTCCTTCGTCTGGGGGGGCATCCCATCATCATAGTGCCACCAGGTAAAAGGCCCTCCCTCTGGTCGCTACCCAACCCACTTCCAAAAAAGTGGGGATACCAGGTGTGAAAGAATGCAGGAGAAGGTGATCCTAATTCACATTCAACGTTTTGGAAGGTATGGCCAACACTGATTTCAGCACCGAAGCTACCAGCAAATACAATATCTCACCCTTTAGCCCCTTACCTATCTAGAAAAACATCATCTGAGCGCATCATCCTCCGGTGGTGCTGTGCTCTCCAGTCTGAGTCCCATGGTGGCAAATCAGCCACTGAACCATCCTCAGTTTCTTCTTCTCCACTTCCAGTCGAATTGCTTGTGATGGCAGGCTGATCTCTTACGGTGTCGATGTGGGGCTCATCCATGCCTCCAGGGCTACTAGTAGCATCTTCTGAGAAGTCTCCATCTTCCCTAATGCTAGATGTATCTGGAAGACTCCCAAGTGTCGGTTCGATCTGGGTCTGAAGCCTACGAAATCTCTTGGAGATGCCAAGTAGATGGGAGGCCTGGTTCAGATCTCTACCAAGGAGTCCATGAGTGGCAACACCCGAGGATGAGAGAGTCATTATTAAGGTTGGTGCATTAAGAAGTGTAGAAAACATAGAGGTTGGCAAGGTAGAAGCAGTGCTCTGTGTCCTTTCATTGTCCAGTGAACTGGAGGTCCCCTGGTGGTCATCTTCTAGGCTTGCTGGTTGTGGAAGGGAGCTTGATGGAATTAGAAGCAGATCTTCGGTCCCTGTAACCTCAACTCTTCTGTGTTGATCCTGGCTAACCGCTGATGATGGAAAGGCTGGTTTACTTGTCCCTCCTGCACTAAGCTGCAGCGAGCTACTCAAAACACGGTGCGAGGTTTCCAGAATAGATCCTTCTCCACCGACAGGTGAAGCAGATGTGTCTTCAAGAGCTGAAGTGGACGCAACTGAATGGCCAGCATGAGGTGGTGTTTTATGGAAGAAACGTTGAAGATCAACTAATCCCAAAGCACTGTCTGGTGATGTTGTCGTTAACCTGAAGCCTGTGGCAACCAACCCAGCAGACTGATGCCCAGACTCTGTGCCAGACACAGTGGGCTGAAAATGATCTGCTTCCCCTGGATCGTGAGTGTCATTGGACAATCTGCTGTGGTTGGTTTCTCCAGGGCTTGCTCTTTTTTCTAGCTGGTTTCCTGTACCGAAAAGAGAAATCCTTCCATTGAACAGCAGAGTGGCTGGATTGGGCTCCATAACTGATTCAGCAAAATAGGAATGGGTTACTGTCTCTGAAGGTACCATGGAAGGTGACCCAGATGGCTTCTGATGGTACATTATATCATCAAGATGCTTCCCAGACAGAGCTGTTTGCTCTGGGATGTCTGCTGGAAATAGGAGAGAAGTTGAAGGTACAGTCGTTGGCCTCTCGTCTGCCATGGGGGGCTTGGGAGAGAAGACATGGACATTGGAAGGTTTGGAGAAGGCAGTCTTGGTCGGAGAGGAAGACATCTCAGTTGCCACAGGAAAGGCAGCCATTGGTTTTGAAGAAGAGTAACTCAAGGACAACACAGATCCTTGGTATTCTTTTGGAAGGGATGGTGAACTTGATGTCGCTACGGGTACGTACTGACCTTTCGGAAGAGTCTTTCCAAACAACTCAGCGCTTAAGTTGCTATATGAAGTAGGTCTTGAAAAGGAGGGTTGTCCAAGCTCTAATGGGAATTTCATGTTCTCAGCTGAGGATGTTCTCAAGGACTCATCAAAGTCCTTACTTGTGGGGAGAACAGGGGTCACTGAACCATAAGAATGATTTCTGGTGTGAAGCATTAGCCTTGTGCTGAGTTGAGGGTTACTTGCAGTCCTTGGTGTCTGAAGGACACGTCCCAGTATCTGAGGGGCTGACAGCTCCATCGAGGAAGGCCGTGGGGTTGTCCTGGCAGGGGTGCTCAGCTGTCCAGTTGGGGGTTGGAATGTTTGGGGCCTCTTCAGGTCAGACTCCATGTCTGGGGGAGAGGCTGATATCCCAACATATAACAAAACTGAATTATTCTCTTGCACTTTTGGAGAAGCGAGAGTAGACAACTGAAACTCATTGTTCTGATTCTTGCTCTCTAAATAGTTTGCTCTGGTGCTTAGTTCCGTCACCTGGTAAGGTAACTGATTAGATGTCAAGTTGTTGAATCTAAGCAAACTGGGTTCTGTGAATTTCGGGGAAGTGTCGTAAACTGGCTCAGAAATTATTTGCTTAGCTGTTAAATGGGCACCAGAAGAAGAAAAAGCTGTTGCATGTTCTGGATGCTGAACAGTCGTCCCAGTAAGCTTGGTTTGTACCAGTTGCTTTTGGTTGCCATCTGAACTCAAAGCAGCTGTGTTAGTGAAAGACGGACTCGTTCCACGCTCCCTTTCTTCCTCAGTGTAAAGTGAACGTGAAGTGGGATTTTTGGGTGTTTCAGCTGGTAGAAAGACGAACACAGGCTTAACCAGAATCACACTAGATGGGCTCATTTGAAGTACACTTGAAGCAGCAAAGTGGGGGAAACTGAGAGTTGAAGACAAAACTAGCATTTCTTGAGCAGAAGCTACTACACGTCTATTGTTACTGGATTCTTCAGCTATTGGAGTGGCGTTTTGCATACGCTGTAGGCATACCATATTTCCTACATTCTGGACCAAGAGGGACAAGGACTGAAGGGAAAGTGCTGTTCCAAGAGAGCCTCTTGCCACCAAGGAGTCAAGAGTTGCTGCACCCAGGTCATTGGATCGATTGAGGTGCTGGATGAAGGCTTCAGAGGTTCGCACAAGATCCAGAGCCCCAGCCACGATCAGGGTTGGCGCGGCCCCCAAGCTGACAGGACTGTCCTCCATCTGAGCTGAGTTCGGATCAGGGACACTTCCTTTGTTGTGTTGGCTGACAGGGGAGGCTGGACTGGCAAAATGGGCAGGACCATTCCTTGGATCAGAAATGGAAGAATCTTGTGGAGTTGTCCTATAAGCTGGAGCCTGAGATGCTGGGAGATTGGCTGGTAGAGGTCTGTTTCTTCCCCTTTCTTTTCCAGGGGTGTGAGGTGCTACATGTAGAGCAGGTGTGGCTTGAGGCTGTATAGTCGGAGGCAGAGGTGTTACTAGATTTGATGTCTGGGCTCCAACATCTGTAGAGGTGGAAGTCTCGAGTGACCGGGATTTCATGTGAACAGAAGCAGAAGTTCTGGATGGCTTTAGGTTAGGGTGGAAAGCGACCTCAAAAAAATGGCGCTGGATTGAGGCAAAGGAAGATGTGGTTGATGTCTCGGTCCCATTTGAGGGCAGGGATTGGACTCCCAGTGTCACAGGTACCTCTGAAAACTGTTGCTCCACCTGAGAATGAAGTCTGGAAGGTGCAGAGACCAAAATATCTGCTCTCGTTGTTTTGGCATCAACAGAGGCTGGTTGTCTTCCTTCCGCTGTTGTTTCATTTGTCTTTGTACCAACATGTGCAGATGTGACAAGATGAAGGGGTTCATCAGCCGAAGAAGAAGAACCATCTGACACGTGTGTTTCTGACTCTGATGGCACAGTTATACCCAAGACACTTCCTGATTGTTTAACATGAGTGGGAGAGCTGGTGCTAAGTCTTTGAAAGGTGCTGTAGACTTGGCCAGGGGCCGATGGTGTCTCATCATGGAAAAAGGTAGAGATGTTTGGTGGCAGTTTTGTTTTGGTGTGTTCAAGGGAAAAGGTGCCAGGGATCTCCAGCCCACTAGAAGAAGATCCGTTTGGAACATCTACCCCAGTTTGAGAAGGAACACTTGTGCGAAAAGAAACTGAGTTAGTGATCTTTTGTTGGTTGACCAGGAATGGCACAAAGGTGCTTAAGGCTCTTTCCAGCTGTTCATCGTACAAAAGAGTTGAAAACACAGGCCGTTTGGGCTTAGAATGGGCAGAATGAGTCTCTGCCAATCTGTTCCCCTCAGAATACAGGGAGACAAAATTCTCTAGCATTGATACCTTATTGAGAGTTACAGCTGTGGTGATGATGGGTGATTGTGCCTTCTGTTGTGGTTCATCTTGAGAAGGAGCAAGCGCTTCTGATCTCTGGGGCCCAGCATGGATGCTAGGTCTTTGTAGTCTGGTCAGAACAGGGTCAGAAGAAGTGGTTGATGATTCTGATTCAATATGAGATGGAACAAATTTGTTGGGTG
This sequence comes from Pogona vitticeps, assembly GCF_051106095.1. Classification (NCBI taxonomy): domain Eukaryota; kingdom Metazoa; phylum Chordata; class Lepidosauria; order Squamata; family Agamidae; genus Pogona; species Pogona vitticeps. The sequence goes on along the minus strand of NC_135790.1, from coordinate 28,112,021 downwards.
ATGTTTGTTCTCTGTGGGCAGCAGACGATACGGTGGGCAGCTGAAACTCAGAAGTGCCTTGCATGATGTGTCTAGCAGCAGAAGATGTAACAGGTGACGAAAGCTCTACCTGGGCAAAGGTTACCTCGCTCGGTACTGGTGGTGCAGTATGAGATGAGGCTGAATGAGGTGGTGGAAATGTGCTACTGATACTTACCTGGCCATAATCAGAGGAAAAAACACCTGGTGGTTGAGTGTCAGATTGAGCTGGGAGAGATGCATTTAGATGGTCCTCATCATCAATGGTTTGGGGCAGATTGGTTACAGTTGGTGGTTTTCTTACAGTGGTTTGGGATACTTTGAAATGGGAAACCTGTGTGGTCATCTGGGGGTCTTCCTCATGGTGTGACAATGAGTTCATACTCTCAGCAAGAGATTTGTCTACTTCGCTGGATGTATCCATTTTGCTGAAAAGGAGAGACTGTGATACAAAGGGAAGACTGGATTGTAAGATCTGGCTGACATCCCTGGGCAGGGGAAACTGCTGTGAAGGTTTGGGAAGGAGGGTTTCTGGAGCAGACAAAAACCTGAAAGGATCTGTGTGGCTTTGAGAAAGAGGTAGAGAAGCAGGCTGCCCAGCCAGTCTAGGCTCAGTAGTTACACGATCCGTTATCTCTCTATCTGGAGATAAAGTCAAGTATGTGTAATGTTGCAGGGTCTTCGTCCTGGAAATGGTTGCCCCACGATTTCCTGAAAATAGCTGCTGAAAGATAGGTGTAGAGGCAATCTTATCTGATGGACTCTCTGCCTCTGGTTGGGATCCTAGAGGTCTGGTGGCATCCGAAGTTCGGACATCCAAGTGAGTTTGTTGATTTGAAACTTGTGATGGCTGGTTAATTTGGGGAACATCAGTAACATGTTTCTCCGTTCCTTGTTTTGCCAGAGTCTCCACAGTTTCAGCAAAATGTCCTTCTGGTCTAGTTCTGTTCTTCCCCAAAGGAAAGCCATGGAGAATCCTAACAGTTGATGTTGCTAGAGAGGGAGTGATGGATGACCCCAACCACTCCCTGGCAACGTCCAAGGATTCTGGGTCAAATGAGGTAGCTGCAAGCAGATCTCTCTCTACTGGCTTATCTGGGCTGGGGCTGGCTTGCGTCCCACTGATGCTGAGTATCTGTGCCGTTGTGTTACCCCCTCTGTCTCCCCTAGACAGAAAGGTTGCCAGATTTGTAGGCAGAGGGCTGAAGGGTTTTGAGTTCAACGATGACACACCAGTGGAAATCAGGGGCTGGCTCATAACGGCAGTGTCGTTTTGATGACTTACAATGGCTCCCTCTGAGAAGGACTGCTCAGAGCTGTCAGGCTGTCCAGCCACAGCAGTCAATGCTTGGCCTTCATGTTTTGAGATGCCTTTAGGTTCTGTACCGCTGACCTCGTACAACAGAGACGTGCCTTCATTAGAAGGATTGGAGGTCACACTGCCCAGTGGGAGATTCACTTCATCCGTGTAACCTTCTCCAACTGCAGCCAAGTGGCTTTCTGCGGTCATCATGCCTTCTTCAAGAAGGCTTTGATCTGTTGAGTGCCTGGTCCATGGTTCACTACTGGAGACACCTGGCAAGAAAAAGCCAGAGGTGAATGCATTCATACTTCTCTGTGACGGTGAATCACTGCACAAAGGAGGCATTTAAACCCTGATGAGGATCTGTTCTTTCACTTTCTAACACTTTGATGAGAAAGGCACTTGTCCTTTTGAAATGTAAGGAGGCTGGAAGGAGCTGAAAGCTGAATGTAGTTTCTTTTCATTTTTGTATTACACAAGTGGACAACCCTGGCTCTATGATGAGAGGTTCGACCTTCCTCTGGCCAAGCTAAGAGCCAAGGAGTGGGATCTCAAGATGGGCGCCCCCCCCCAATCTAGCCAGCTCCCTATAAACATCTAAGAAGTGCAGCCATCCTCTAAAAACTGGCTATACTGCAACTTACACTTCCATCATCCTTCACCACTGTCTGTGGTGGCTAGGGGTGATGTTTGGTGCAGTCAAACATCTGGAAGACAACCCATTTTCCACCCTTGCCCTACAATCAACCAAAGGGACAAGAAAAAAATTTCCTAATAAACAGAGACAGCTGGAATATACACTTACATTGAATACCTACCCCCAAGGATTTACCTAATTCTTCTGTAAACCAGTAGTGCCAAGGCAAGGCCCATTAATTAAAAAGTCCATTAGATCATGCTGTCATTACAGCCCTCCCAATAATTCTTCCACAGCAGTAAGGCACTCTTCCGTCAAGTAACAGGTTCACTCACTCAGCATTGATTGTCTTGATAAAACTCTCTCAAGTAAATCTTCATAAACGTCAATGCTCCAGGGTTGATCAGCTTCCTGCACAACATTACAGAGACTCAAAGTGGTTGTAAATCTCACTTAAGTACAGTTGATTTAGGGCTGCTTTGTATCAGTAACAAAGTCCAAAGCAAACCTCAGAGACCTGCAGACCAAAGCCAGACATTATTGCTAATATCTGGATCAAAAAAAGAGGTCTTTTCAACCAACTTATTTTCTCTGCTTATTTTCTTTGCCTTTCAGGGCATCTGTCTTTCCTGAGGCCTTTCCTGCACTTATAATTTAGAAGGTCAAGTGTTCTTGTCAGGAAAAGTACACAAATATATTTTGCCCAGGCTTCATTTTTCTGCTTCTGTGAATCCAGGCGGACGCCATTAACAGGACAAGAAAAATCTGCACAGCATGCAAAAGGGTGAACCTCTAAAATCGGCAGACCGGCAAACTCTCTGCTCTCAACAACCACAAGACAAAAAGCAGAGAGACAGACTAGAAGTTCACGTCAGCTTCCCCATCCTGGATTTGGGACACTAATAAAGAAACACTGCAGCTGCTAAGTGTAGATGGCCAAAGGAGAAGAATGCCCACCAGAAAAGAAATCACACTGAATTGTTTCCACTAAAAGCAAAAGTAAGTGCTGAGTTGTGAGTGTACAGGCAAAAAGGGGCTTCTGGAAAAAAACCAAGGAAGGTGCCAGCTTTCTGTAGGGAACCCAGACGTTGGCAGAAATGGGGGCGGGCATCATTTCGGAGACAAAACAGTTTTCCCAATTAGGAAAACAACCCCCCCCCCCAAAAAAAAAGGAATCAGAATGTTTAGCCACCAAATGCTGGCCACCAAATGTTTTCTCAGTGGGATGAAAACCCAAATGATGATGATGGTGGTGGTGGTGGTGGTAATGATGATGCAAAACCAAAAGGAAGTGGAATGGAAAGATCATGACTAAATGAACCCCCCCCCCAATAAGAGTGTTACACATGGCAACATTTTGTTGTGTTACCTTTTCTGATTTTTTAAAATTTCACATCTGAAAACAGCAGCCCGTAAGTCCTCCTTGTATCTTTCCAAGGGGTAGCATTTGGACGAGACATTTCTAGCGATGGTACCCACCGTTTAAGCTGCACTCCTGTCCCTGCCATTTTTTTTTGTTCCTATCAACCTCCTTAAGAACTCAGGATGGACGCATTCTGCATAATACTTGATTGCCCCCATTTATACTGTCAGGCAGGTTAGCCTGGAAGATCACAATGGAGATTAGTCCCTGCTTCAGAGATAAGAAACAAACTGAGCCCAAGGTCTTCCAGGCTTGGCTGAACACCTGATCCGGCACCTCCAACCTTCTTTGCTGTCCTTTGAGACCCTCTCTTAAGCTGTCCTGCAAGCACTTGTTTAGGAATGATTTACTGCAGCTGGCAAGCATGGAGGCAACTGTGGTGGGAAATGCCAAAGGCAGCTGGAAAAGCAAAAGACTAAATTAAAGATGGATTGGCTCAAGAAAGGAAGCCACGCTCTTGAGCTTGCAAGAGCTGAGCAGGGTTGCTGAGCGCAGGATCTTCTGGAGGCCACTAATCCATAGGGTTGTCATAGGTCAGAAGCAACATGACAAGGCTTAACAACAACACCCATGTTTTAAGCCAAAGCACAGCAGAATCTAAGAGCATTACAATCGGAAACATGGCTTCTTTGCTATGTGTGTTACAGGGAGAAGACAACGAGACGAAAACAGGTCAAAGCTGAGCTCACCAGCCAGTCTCAGCAGCCCAGCCACCACCAGCAAGGATGCACAGAAACTCTCCTCCATCTTCGTATTCAGAGCCGGAGCCCTCGAAGGACCGACGGTATCTTGCTCATGCAGGTCGCAGAAGACGCTGCGGTGTCTTTATCGCAACCATTGGCCAGCCTCACTTTGCCAATAAGGACTGTCCGGTTACTTACTGAGTTTTTAAGAGCAGCTGATTTCAATGCAGTCCAAGAAAAGGAAGAGAAGATGACAAAGCACCACCGATTGGAAGACAATGGTGTTAAAAAGGAGAGGGAAAAGGGGGGCAGCCACAACACCGGCCAAGCCTGTCTGTCATTTTGCTCCCACTGCCTTGAGATTCGAGGCGGCTTGAACTGCAGAGAGACGCTTGGCTCAGACAGCGTTGACTGTCGGTCAACAAGGCAGGGCAGGCGCATAATAAAGGCCCTGTCTGAAGATGCCCGGTGTTATCCTCACGGTACTGTGGTTAAAGAAAACGGCTTTCATGCAGGCTAGACGGCAGTGATATCAGAGTGCAAAACTTTAATCAGAGGGTGGAGGGGATCCTTCTCAAATTTGTGGGAACGGGAGAGATACATAATCTACGAGAAGAGTTGGATAACATTCAAAGTGACCTTGGGAAACTGGGGAAATCAGCTGAAACTGTTGAGATGAAGCCAAGAGTTTGGTGACCAACACAAAGCTTTGGGTAGAATGTGGCCGCACTTCTTCAGATGCCTAGGTAAAGTCAACCAAGGTTTCTGCTCAAAGAAGCCAGATCCTCTTGAAGGCACAACAACACTCTTTGATCCTAACGGGGAAGAGTTGTTTGAATCACAGCTTGGGAGACACGACACTGTAGGTTTGGTGCAATTGACTCCAGACCCACAGTCACATGAAATCAAACTGAGATCACTGTGGAATCTTGAACCTAGACAACATGATTGATATGTGCAGAATCTGGGAATGTTGCTTTTGGTTAGGTGATCGTGAGGACTACCATCATCCGGAAAAGAAACTTGTTGAAGGCGTTCATAATGGTTGACCGTCTTGACAGTAAGTAGCACATGTGGAAAAGATCTTGAGTTTCCACTGGATCACAAATGGAACATGCAACAACTCTAGTGTCCACCTTGCACTTCAGGTCACTTCTTACTGGAGATTGTGGCTGTGTTTTCACAGTGCTAGGCGAGGAAAAAAAATGCTCAGAGGGATTTTAAAAAACCCCTCAGAATTCTGACAGCTTCCTCGTCAGGGAAATCGTTCTGAAAAGCATCCCTCAAGTGGATTAACATGAAATGTAAACTACAGTACTGGCAGCATCTCTCAGAGGGAGCACAGACTTAAGACAAATCCCGAAACAGCTTCAGGCAAAACATTCAAAATGAAAAAGTTAATACCTGATCACCTTTGACACGTGTTTGCCTAACAGGTTTTGAAATCATCTTTTTTCAGCCAGCAGTTTGAAGCGGTTGCCTTCTTTCAGTAAGGCTGTGGCATGACAGACAGTTCCCCAATGAAGCTGGGATGGGAGGGTTGGGGCGGTTTGGGGCTTCTAAGCCCAGCCTCTCAGAGGATGATTGACGGGGATCTGTCAAGGTGCCTTGGAACTGACACCTGCTCAAAATCGGCTGTGTGGAAAGGCATGGAGGGAAAGGGACAACATAGAAACTTCAGAATTCTTGGCCACAAGAAACAGCAACAGCCATCCACTCCTTTACGCTGATGTTTCTTCAAGCCAAAGATGTGCATCTCTTTTCTATGGGAATGTATGCTTGGGTTTTGAGTCCAGACGCCACATCCAGAAGAAACAAGAAGGGATTAAGATGGGCCGAGCCTTTGTCAGAGTTCAAACAATGATTCCAATGGTGGAATCACTGAAGGAAGACCCAGGACAATCACTTCTTAGCAAAGCAGAGAGCTGACTAAAGATCATCACCTTTTGGAGCGACGGATAGACAGAGCGTGGAAAATTTAAATATTTGGACTACGACAAAAGAGTGCACGCACCACTTTTAGCTTCTTGGAAGAAAGATGGAATCAATCAATGGCAATATATGAGAACAGAGTGCGGGTTACGCTGTTCCCCTGTTTTCATTTATGAAATGTAGAAGCATATGCAGTGACAGCCAGCACCGGGAAAAATGTTGTTTTGTATTGTGAAACGGCCAGTTACAGTTGTCCTGGGCATCTCTCGGCAAAAGTCAAATAGGACAGGGAACTACTGGAACAAGCTGATGGTTATTCCCCATCTTCACTGATATTTCTGAAGGAACTGGTGAACTCCAATAGCACCAGCTGCTGTGAATCAGACAGGACTTTTATAATGTTCTCCAGGGAATGTATGTGCAGAATTCAAGTGTGCATTCAAGTGCAGAAAGACAGGCTTTGGGGAAATGAAGAATATTAGATCCGGTCTCTCCTAAGTTGTATTGATTTTAAGGCATCCCACACACCACCCATCTTGACATTTATCCCAAGGTGGTTTGCATAACTAGCCGGAAACTCGTGAGCTTGTGTTCCTTGAGTCCTGATGAAGGCAAACTCCCTGTGAGGGCAGGAAAAGAGGTTACTATGTCCTGAGAAGCACCAAACCTTTCTCTGACTGGGTGCAGCATGTTGTCACCCCAATAAAACCTAGCAGATTTGGAAGTTCTGGATGTGACCTGTGGCTTCTTTCTACACTCATGCCTCCCACCAAGCTGTGTGTGTGTGTGCAACTTTTGTGAAATATGTTTTGTCAAGATTTCCCATCTGATGCACACGCCTTGGAGTTTTTGCTCATTCTGGATAGCTGTATTTTTCAGTTGTGATGTGCTTTTCTCTTATTGTCCCATATTTTGCCTGTCTTCACCTGTGTTTACATGTTTGGAAATGTCTTCTCTGTCTGTCTGGAGTGCCCCACGTGCTTGCCGTAAATCGATTTGCCCTTTCAAGGATACCTTCTCGGGAGATATTTGCTGGACCCAGTCTTTATTGACCCACCTGGCCGTGCATCACAGTCCTGGTTGTGTGGGAAGTTGAATTATTATGATTACATTTCTGCCATTATCTTTTGAGTGATGTTCTTCCTCCTTTCCTTTGAAACGCTCCACAAACCCAGCAATTTCACTTTCAGAATTACAAGACAAACTCCCTGGCCTCGCAACACTTTGGCAAACCAACCAATTTACTTGTGAATTCAAAAGGCTCTTATATACGGTAAGAAGTTTTTAATGAGGGGATGATGTGATACAGAGATAATTTCTGGCAAAAGGAAAAGAAACATCTGAGGAAGTGGACTCGCCTATGAAAACTCACATTAAAACAGCAGTTAGTCTTTAAGGTGCCACCATGCTTTTGTCTTCGTTATTGTTTATTTTTCTTTTCTTTTTGCCGGATAGAGTAGCACAGACTAGCACGGCTACCTCTTCACGGCTACTTCTTTTGCAGTATTTTGAAGATACAGTATTAGTGGGAATGAAAAATTAGCTTTTGTACTGAACCCGGGAAAACAGCAGCAGTCTTAAGCTTACTAAATATGTTGCTGTAGTTGCAAAAAAATTAAAAGCAAGCCGGAAAAGCTTACCATCTCCTTGGATGCGCCTACTTCTAGGACCAGCAACTGCCTATCAAGAAGTTGGTGATTTCTTGAGCCCTGCCCCATCCTCCTACCTCAGAGTTGCCTCCCTCCCTTTCAGCCACCCCGGGGCTCTTTTCAGTCCTAGTAAATCAGTCCAAAGCAGGATGAGCAGGATCCCTCTAAGCTGCATGCCAGACCATTGTGCAAACATGAATGCGGGCTTTTGATTCAGAGGAGCTAAACATAATCCTCATGGCACGATGGATGGCATATATTTGTTCTGATCGGTGAAGGCAAAAGGATCCTTCCTAAGCAGCACTTAAAAACGGTTTCCACGGGCACCGTACAGTCGCTGCAGCAGAATCCGATCAGTAACCCGCCTGCCATCTAGCGGCTGCCAAAACGCCCCTTCGCACTCGAGTCCACAACTCGAAATAAAACAGAGCAGACTCTGGGACTGTGTTTTGCAAATGTGCAGTGGCATCTCTGTTGCCACGGTTTCAGGACCGAGGCTGCAGGGCCTTGCCGGCAGTGGTTAAAAATATGCAACCTTGCCAGTCTCTACACTTCTAGGCACAAGAACCTTCCCAAGAGAATGAGGCCTCGTACAAACCCTTCGGGGTGCGACACTTTTGCTGACAGGGAAGTTCTCCTGGGCCTGCTCCGCGCCTGCCAGGACAGAGGGGGCTTCCATCATGAACTGAGAACGGCCTCTTGAAAGCCTAATGTGATCGGAAGCCTCAGGTTCTTTCTGCAAGACACACGGACGGCATCTCTTCAAGGGAGAGCCCTGTGAACAGTGAGAGGGTCTCCGGGAGCTACTTTTTTTTTTGGTCGTAGGGTTGGAGAAAAGCCTCTTTATCCCCAAAGTGGTATGAATCTGTTTCTCTCTCACCCCTCAGCTACTGTTTGTTAAAGGAAGACTGTTTGGATAATTATAAATATTGGTACTTTTTGAATTTCTGCTCCCTTGCCCTCGAGTCTTTAACATTCACCCCTGAAGTCGTGGTATCCAGAGGCCATTTCAGATTCTTCTTGAAAAGTAGCAGTTCCTCTCTACGCTAAGGAATAAAACTGCTCCTGTTTAGAAACCGAACGGAGCCACTTCAAACGAAGTGCTGCTCACGGCTTTTCAAGAACTTAAGTTATTCTTCCAGTACTTTAGAAGAAGCTAAATCATGCCCTTTCCCCTCCTGCATTAATATTGTTTATTTGAAAAAAAGAAAGGGCAGAGACAAGCAAAGATATGGCAGGCACTCTTAACACCTTTGGAATGGTGGTGGAAGTCCTTCACTGCGCATACTTCATGGCTTTGCTGAGGACGGCCATGCCATTCAGCTCCCGCAACCGACTGGTGTGCCTGAAAGTGTCAAAGCAAAAGAACAAGATCAAAAGAAAGGCAATTGCTGGGCTAATAAATGGCTTTTTTTCTACCACTTAACAACTAATAGAATCACAGGCAGCAGCTGGGTAAAGAATCCACACACAACAGTCTACAGAGTTTGCACAAACAAAAAAAGTTGTCATTTTTAGGTTGGGAGGAAAAAAGCCCACCAGTGACAGGTAGGGAGAGATAAGGTGGGCAAATTATTTCATCACGCCACTTATGTGCCAAGGAAGAGAGTTTGCCTTCCACTACCAACTGCTTGCTGGGCAAAACTGACATCAGCATCTGATAAGGGCTGCCACCGAGGGAACGGGCAGTGCAAGCTCATCCTGTTTTTTTAAAAATGAAGATTCTGGCACAGCCTCCCTTTGGCGCAACTAACACCAGTCAAAACACAGATGTGCTCACTCCCAACACCTACAGCTTCTGAAGCAAATCATCTGCTCTGCTTCAGAGAAGTACAGTTTGGCCTGGGAACAGGGAATCTATACGCTGCCTACGCAGCGCCCAGGCTGAACGGTGACTGTGATTTGGTCAAATAGAAGTCAAGGAATGTCAGCTTCAAAGAAAAGGCACCAAGCAGGTTTCAGCTATGTACAGTTGCTTTACGGTTACTTCCGTGTTCGATTTGGAGCACCCTCTTTGGGTCTCCTTCATGCATGGCTGGTTCCCTTGGGCAGGACTGGGACCGAAACCCTCCAGCAACAGGGAAATCTAGCCCTCTAGACGTCCGTGGCTTCCCTGCAGAGTTCAGGTGGAGCCAGCGACAAATACTCTGGCCACTCAAATCAGTTGGCCACAACTAAACCACTTTACAGCTTGATCCCTCCGTATGTTTCCGCAGGAGCAAGTCTTACTGGCTCCAGCAGAGCTTATGAAGTCTTGGCTAGCCAAAGAGTGCCCTGGGGAGGTGAGTCAGAGGTTGGAAATAAAGAGTTGAATGGGGTCACTCATATATCTTTCTAGCGAATTCTGCTGGAAATGTTTTTCTGTGTCAAAAAGGTGGATCAGGACAAAGACTTGAGATAATGACGAAGCCATCTAGCGAATGACTCCCCCAGTCTGTGTCAGAGCCTGGCTGTAGGGGCTCATAGGTCTCCATCTCCGTGACCCTCTTTGTAAGTCAGAAGTAATTCCAGGAGGCAGCCAACAGTAATGCCACCGTCCAGCCATGATGTGTCATAATGTTCAAGCCACCACCTTACAGGTAGGCCTGCATACAAGTTACTCACTGCTCCGAGACAGTTCAGTGACCATGGCTGTGCATACAAGCCCAGCCAAAGCCGCTGAGTCCAGCTCGAGGTGAACCTTTCCCTTGGGATACTTGCCTGGCATCAGCTGTGCAAAGCTTCCCTAAAGCAATGGCGGCATTCTCCTGCACAGAAGGGGCCTGGTGGGCCTCCCCTCCAGTGACTTTCAACAAAATCCGCACAATGTCCGTGTCGAGCAGATCGGTGGCGGTCCCGGGCACCTCAAGGCACTTCCCGAGGCAGAAAGCAGCATTTCCTGCCACCGCCTCCTTCGGTGAGCGCAGAAGCTTCAGCAACGTGTGACACTCTAGGGAAATGGGGGGGGGGAGGAGAAGCATTCCCAAAGTCAGGCACCGCAGGGGGAGCAAAAGGCGGGCAGGCAGGGAGGGCGCAGGGCAGAAGAGAGGATGGGCATTCCTCGGTTATCCTCAAGACAGCCGAGGCGCCCGCTCGTGGAGCCTCCCCCGCACCAGCTCTTTGCCAGGAGAGCGCCTGCACTTACTTTTATCGAACTTCACCATCTGTTCCTGAGCTTGTCGGCTGCTTTTCACGCAGCAGGCAAGAATCTTCAGTGCGCAGGCAGATGTTGTCTCCTCACCTGCCTGGGATGGAGGAGTTAGAAATAGGCACCAGTGGGAAACAGGTGCCCATAAAAGGCACTGCTTCCAGACAGGGACAAGCAGGAGGCAAAGGCCACCGCCCAAGATAATTGTTTAATGGGTGGCTGTGGGGCTACAAGACATCACGTTAGAAGGTACCGAGGCATACACAGGGCACGTTGTTCTTGTTTTCCTTTTTAAATGTATTCTGAGCTCTCGGTTGCATCCAGGCAGAGCCTCACAGTGGGATTCCAACTCCAGCACTACAACGATACATAATCCTTAATGGGAATACTGGACTCTCCAGGAATATAGGTGAAGTTCTTGCAAGACATCTTCAGGGGTATTTCCATACCTGAGTTGCTAAGTCTATGGAAGGCCTGGCTTTTCTGAATACTACGTGGATAGGATGAAAGGTTTTTCAACTTTCAGGGACACAGTGAGCATTTCACTCGGCCACACGTTTATTCAGCAGTGAACATGCATTGCCATTCCAGCCGGATCAGGTGATCCTCGGCTGGGCACCAAAAGCTTCCATGTTCGTCTAGCGCAGTAAAACAACTACGAGGCCAGATGCACCTCAGTAGAACTGAGCTTAGAGGGTGAACATTTCTAGGGAAGGAGAAGTGGGGACCTTTGTAATAAGCTATTCAACTTCCCGAGTAACTGGAGATGGCAAGGTGTGCATTTGGCAGCTGTAGGAAGTTTGTTTGATATGAGGCAGATTAATATACATTTGTTCATACATCGGGCCAAAGACATCTGAAGGGCATTATAGGGGGAGGAGAAATCCCTCTGTATGTAGAACAGAAGACTGAAGTTGGCACATTACCTTCAGAAATTGGATCATTTTCTTCACCACACCTTGCTTCATCGCTTCTTCCAGTGCTGACAGATTGGTCGGCAGGATGAGACTTAAAAGCTGAACTGCTCGCTTCATGAAAAGGAAACGGGTGGCAGGGGAAGGGAGAGAAATCAATCTTCCTTCAGAATGAATTACGAGAATTATTCACCTTGTGGTCTTTTTGCTTTAGCTGACTGGGCCTTCTGCTTTATGCTTTGCTGTTTATTGCAAAGGTTCCCCTTGACATTTAGTCCAGTCATGTCCAACTCTAGGGTGCGGTGCTCATCCCTGTTTCCAAGCCGTAGAGCCAGCGTTTGCCTGAAGACAGTTTCCGTAGTCACGTGGCCAGCGTGACTAGACACGGAACGCTATTACTTTCCAACCAAGGTGGTGCCTATTTATCTACTCGCATCTTTACATGCTTTCGAACTGCTAAGTTGGCAGGAGCTGGGACAAGCGATGGGAGCTCCCTCCGTCACGTGGGTTCGATCTTACGACTGCTAGTCTCCTGACCTTGCAGCACAGAGGCTTCTGCGGTTTAACCCGCAGCGCCATCACGTCACGCAAAGACAGTAACTAATCTCACGCTCAGCCGGTGTATGTGTATAAACTACTAACTCCCAGAATCTTCTGACTAACCGAGCCTGTGGCTGGGCTGACTGGGAGACCTTTAGAATTGTACTCCTGTTCATTCCAAACATCAGCCACATAAAACTTTCAGAGGTTCTCTCTGGCCTTCTTTCAGAAGAGAGCTGAACTGGGGTTCAAGGCTCCAGTCCTGAAATTTCTCACTGGCAGTGGGGTGTGGCAATATCACGAACCTGCAACTTCACTGTAAAAAATGGTGATCCCTGGGGCCTTGGCAGGCACCGCCGGTAGACAAAAGACGACAGGCCATCCCTGGATGGCAGCCTGTGTCGCATTTAAGTGAGCAATGATGATTTGGAGGATGGAGAGCAGTTAAGACAGAGATTGGGGCCTACTTGTTTGGTTATTAAACCCCTTCCTTCCGACCAGGAGGCACTTACTGTCACAATTCTTCCGTCTTTACTGCTGAAGAGAGACATGCATTTCCCAGCCATTTCTTCTGCATGTTCCTGAAACAAGAGGTAGGCTTAGGGCACTCCTGTAAGATCACAGGAAGCAGAATAACCCTTGTCTTAGCTGTGGTTTATTATAGTGCGCTCTAAGAGGACAACAATACGCTGATTCAGCTAGGGAAAATCTCAGGCTGAATCACGGCTCAAACACAACGCTCGTGGGGTGATCTTTTACTCAGGCTATCCATCGCACTCCTGCTCCCGGGATTTGTGGCAAGGATGAAAAGAAAAGTACCGTGAATATCATGCCTGAAAGAGGGGCAGGGTGACATGATCAAACATTTGGCCTCCATTTTATCCATTCCTTTTATTATTTGTTTATTGCATTCATAGTCAGCCCGTTCCACTTCAAGACCATGTTCAAGGTGGCCGGCCACCTTTACCCCTTCTCAAGCTGCTGCTCTGTCCCTTGTCCTCACTTCTGGGCTTCAGGAAATGTAGGATAGAACCGGTTTTTAGCTGTAAGAGTCAGGGACACAAAGGATGCTCTCTCCTTGTTTGTCTCAGGAAGACAAAAAACAAAAAGCAAAGGCCTATGGATAAAGGGAGTGGACTGAAAGGCTCAGAGGAGACAAGTAAATAGGAAGAGGAAGAGGTCAGTCCAGTTCCTGGAGGGATGCAAAAGCATGGAATCTTCTCCTAGCACATCGCATTGCGCACAGAAGGTCCCAGGTTCCACCCACCACATCTCCAGAAAAGCTCCTGCCTGAAGCCTTAGACAACCCCTGCTACCAGTCAGTGTTGCCAGTGCTGGTCTAGATGGATCAAGGATCTGATTGCACATATGACACCTTCTCATAGTCCTCTTTTTAAGAAAACCCAGCAGTCTGTCAAACGTTGGTTGTGCACAACAGCCTCTGAGTGCGAGTGGAAGAAAAGAGAGAACCAAAGTTTGAGGAAGTGGATGGATTGGGGCTTTTACTGCTAATAGCATCCTCCAGGGGGAAAAAGCAGCCAAATAGTTCATTATCATCCTGAGCAGAAGCAGGAGATGGGGAGACACTGCACAATGTTATGGCATGTCCCATGTAATCATGGCAATAATCAGGCATGATGGTACCACCCGCTCCTCTGACTCAACTACTGCATAGGGCCACTTGTCCTTAATGGTTTTCCATGAATCTCGCTTGGGAGAGAGGCATTTCTCAGGTATTATGGATGCTTGTTTTGCAAGCCTCACCTTCAATTACAGAAAGAATTCAGGCTGTAGCTAGACAGCACCGGCAAGCGCAGATTAACTGCCATTGCTCACCTTGAGTTCATTAGCTGACATCTTGGAAAATGCCCATTATTTACCAAGATGCCAAAGTATTCTGTGGCTTTCACTTCACTGAAGTTTAACTTGATGCCTTCCCAGTTCTTGGGAGATCAATATAAAGTGGTTTTTATTGTTTCAAGACTGTGCCCTGGTGGTTTAAGACTGAAGTTACTGAAAGGTTGCAGATGATCTATTGTGATTTTTATTAGTGGGCTAGAGGAAATTAATTCAGATTATCTTGACATCGTATTCTGGTTTCTCAGATGCATCGTTACTTTTAATTTGTCTGGAGCAGTGTAATGTCAATATTACCCAGACGGTTGCAATGTTTAAAAAAACACTCTTAAAAAGCAGTTAAGTGTATAAAATTGCTGTTCCCATGAGTATACAGTTTTGTTTGCTGTTTCTCTTCCTGCAAAAGGTCTGTAGGATAATTTTATACAGATTATCTAAAACCGTGATTTCCACTATTTGATTCTTATCTTCCTACGCATAGAACTACAGTGAAAACAGCATCAGCGTGTCTACAGAAGAAGGAGGTCCCAAAGGGTGTCCGTCCCTAATTCCACGGCCCCAGCAAAATAGAAAATAGGCAAGTTCTCAAAGTCTGTATGAAGGCGGTGCTGCCTGGGGCTTATGTTAATGGGAGGAGAAGCATAAGGGCACATCCTGGGGAAGAAAAGGCCCAGGAGAGGCGGACTCATTTACAGGATATTAAAATACAGTTACAGTTACACTTTGGGAAACTGACTTAACAAGGGAGAAGTAATCTTTACCTAATCCTTTACCTGCATAATCAAACTGTGTTCCAAAGAGAGGTTCATCATTAAACCAAGCACTGCATATAGACTTTCAGGGTACCTGGTGACCTTGTTTTCTTTCCAGCATTCATCCTGCAGAAGAAGACATGATAAAGTTGCAGTACCCCAATCCAGGGCAACTTACTGTATAATCAGTGCCCAGATATATTACTTTTCTCAACCACCAGAATTCAGCTAGAGACAGTGGCCAAAAGAAGTGGGGAGGAATAATGCCTCCAAGCTCTGCTCCAATACAGACCCAAAAGGGGTGGAAAGAAGCCACCTTCAAGCTGTCACAGAAAGAAGGTCTCCTGCTTTGGGGGACTTCCCTTTTAAAGTGTATCAGGCCAAAACAAAAGAAAAACAAAAAATAAGACAAAAACATTGTGGCACCTTGAAAACGTCTATATTTTAATGTGAACTGTTGTGGACAAGTCCACTTCCTCCCACCACCAGTGTAAAAACGGTGGTCACTTCCCCAGCCCCAAATATCAAAAGCACAATGGAATGTTCCTATTTCATTTTGGAAACAAAAGGCTGAAATCCAGCAGGACATCACAATGGCTGGATTTCAGCCACTGGGCCAGCCGAAGCAACAGAACTTGCCTAGATGTTGACGCGCACGTGCATGTGTGTGTGTGTGTGTGTGTGTGTGCGTGTGTGTGATTACAGTTGACATGATAAGGTGGCATTTGTATGGCCATCGGTGTGCGGTGCGGTTGGTCTTTCTCATTTTTCTCCTGAGAATGTGTATCTGTGGCTGTATCGACATTTGAATCAGACTCACTGTTAAACACCCTAAGAGTTTTATTTTTTGATGCATTTTCCCCCTAGAGGGGAAAAACATAGAGGGGTTTTGAAACAAGAGGGCTCAACAGGAAGAACAAAGATAGGAGTCGGAGAAGGCTGCAACCGACAAACATCCAGACACACATTTAGTTTATTTGACATACTGTCTGTCTTCCTCTATTTCACAGGCCACCTTTCTCTCCCTACAAGTTGACTTGACACACAAGCAGAGATGGCTGACCTGCCTTTCTCCACTGACACATGAGACAGACAGAGGGAAAGTTGCTTGGGATAGCAATAGGGGCAGGGCTACTCACCACCAAACTCAAGCACGCCTGCCAACATTCCTGGCTTTCCACCATCTGCAGCCGGATGACCATGTCGGAGCAGAGGTCCCCCAAGACAGCGATGCACTGCGCCAGGGCCGGCTCGTTCACCCTCCGGACCGAAGTCTTTGGCAACAAGATGAAGAACAGATTGTCTGTTGAGATACTATGAACGCCAGCACAGTCAGAAATGTACACAACGGTCATTTCATCTGCTGCTAATCCACCCTGGATGTTTTTAAACATGTGTATTCCTGAACAGGGCCAGAACCTCAGAGGGACAGCTCTGAAACATCAACATGTTTTATTTTCAACCAAAAGGTGAAAGGAAAGGCTTCGTCCAGCGGTGACAATGGTGCCATGCCATGTCCTTGTCATTCCACTAAAGAAGAAAGGGGGGCGGGCAGATTTTTTGGAGCATTGCTGCTTAAAGCAGCTCAACCGACGTGTGACACCAGCGATGAACTACTTTTCCAACCGTGCTAAGAACACCAATAGAACAGTGGCAATGAGATAAACACGGTCTGACTGTTCTTAACCTTACTTCATACTTGAATAATACCTTGAAACAGATTCTCTTCTCAAGAAAGGAACAATAAAGATATTCAAACTCCATGACAATATCTCTGTCTTACTGTAAACAGTGACACACAAGAAGACACTCCTAGCTCAATGCATAGCTCTGAAAGGACGAGAGTCTTATTCCTCATCCCCCAAAGCAGTTGTGAATCCCATAATCAAACTTCTGCAAATGACTGCAAAGCAGACAACTCCAGAAAATTCGTGGATGTAGGGCAGACCATGGGGTGGGGAAAAAATGAACAAAACCATCTTGCTTGCTCAGTTGGGTCCCCTACCATTGCGGCCACAGCTGCCTGAGCCATGCCCTTGGCTAAGCTGACTAAGATGGAAGAGTGGCTCCAGGAAACATCCGAGGTGCACGTGGGCACTCACTTCATTTAATGTCCTAGTTTAAACTTTGGATTCTGGATGTCAGTTAACTATCTTAACGATTGCAGTTTTAATCATAACTCATGTCTGCACACATTCGGTATGAAAGATAGCTGCAGTATAGTAAACACAGCCAACATTCAGGAACAGAGAAATGTTCTTACCAGCAGTTCTGAAAACAGTGGCAAAACCCCCGTGGAGAGTTTGATACGGCATTGGATTTTGAACCTATTCGCAAAACAAGATTTTACATTTTAGCTCTTGATCCTCAACAGAGAGAAGACGCACATCAAAACAGTTCAGCCTTTCCACTTAACAGTGACATTTCTGAATGTCGTCCAAAGCTTGTACTTTATACATATTTTAGCTACAGAATTCACTAATGCACAGGGCGGAAATGGCTGCTGAGTGTTGCTTTTTAAAAAAAAAAGGATTAGACCAATCCAGGTTGGTATGAGGCTGTCAATTCACTACTAAGCAAGCTATTACCTCCTGGATCAGAAAAAAGCATTTCCCTGAATACCAGTTGCTAAGGAACAACAGTAGGCGAGACGGCCGGTGCTTCATGACTTGCCGATGGACTTTCCACAGGCATCTAGTTGACCACTATGGGAAAGAGGGGGCCAAAGAAGATCAGTTTTTGGGTTGATCCAGAAAGGGCTGTTATTAGATTCCCCCTACAGCTGAGCCGAAGCTGAAGGTGCCAACAGTATCTGCTGGGCAACCTGTGAAAAAGGAATCGAAGCACAAGCTCGCCGAAACCGTCCTGAACTGAATGCCTTAAAAGGCCAGTCGATGCCACTGCACTCCGATGGCTCAGTACTTGCACCAGTCTATGCCTGCCACTGCTTTTGTCCTCTCCAGCAATGGGTCCTTAGCAACCTGTTGTCTATAACCTTGGCACACACACGGGCATCGCGCACAAAAGTATTCCAGCTGCACTGCTATCTTGAGAGACTCTTAACACAGAGCTGAAATCCCTGCCCTCTAGAAACGGCTTCCAGCTTTGCCACAGAGATCGGAGGCCAGTTCATTCCCCAACCTCCAACCCTGGTCGACCGAGAGTTTGGAAGAAATGTAACCTACTTCTCCTCCGCAATTAAGCTGGTGAGCAGGTTCATAGCACAGGTAGCCCTGCCGTCAAAAACCTTGACAAAGGACACCAAGATCTGCAGCCATCTGGAAAATAAAGGCAGATACAACTTGGCTGAGAGAGAAATGACTTTGCATGGGCAAAGTCAAAGGAGAGTGACAAGCAGACCATCCGTGAGGAGCATTCTTAGAAGTCAAAGGCACTCCCAGCAAAAGGGGGGGGGCAGCACTTCCATGCCTCAAAGAACACAGGCGGGACTGCTTGAAACTCTGGGTCAGTCGAACCCTAGAAAAAGTCTTAGCGAGCCCACGTTTTGGTGTGCCCAAGTGATAGGATTCAACGTAGCCTCTTTTCAGCAAATCCAATTCCTTCTGTGAAGCTCCTCTCATGCCCGAAGAATTCTATGAATCAGCTCTGAAGCTGATGTGTTGGGTGAAGAAGGCAAACCATTTATTGTGCTCCACTGAAAGATGACAGCTGGGACAGCAAGCGAACGAGGGAAATGCAGGATTAGTTGTTCAGCAAAGTGGATAAATGACACTGACTCATCAAAATACACATTTTCAGGTGGTTTTTTTTAAAGGTACACTGCGTTGATGTTAGGACATAATAATTTCACAGAACGTTGGCACAAATGTTACAAAACCTTTTCCTTCGTCTATTAATTTGAAATGTCCTGAAACACGCACCATTTTTCACCATCCCTGGGCAGAGGCAAATAGCAGTAAGTGGAAAACAGCAAAGCCAGGCTAACTGTCCTTTCTAAGTTCTGTGAAGTGACAAAGAAACTCCATTTTTTTTCTTATAAATTCCAATTACCCCGTAGACTAGCACCTGCCTGACACTAGAGTGTACAAAGAGAAATTTTTTAGAAAATCCAAATGAGGACATAGGTGAGCATGAACATTACGGGTGTCCATTGCAGGCTAGAAAAGGCTCGTGCTCACCTATACCCTCATTTGGGTTTTCTAAAAAATTCTCTGGACTAAAGTCCAGTCAGGCTGCAGTCGGGAGGACATCCTTAGGCAAGGATTCACATGGATAAGCTTGGCCTCTGTCTGAGCTGCAAAAATGGGCTTAGATCTAAAACTGGCCGCCTTCTGCAGACAGTTGGGATTTCCTTTCCTTCTTGCTTTGCTGAAGATCACAAGAGGAAAATAGTAAAGTTTTTCTTTCCTTCTAGTTACACCCTGGAAGGGCACTACTTCATCATTCCTCACCTAGACGTTTGTGACTCCCTGGTCTGCCCAAGCCCCTCTCGGCTGATGTTTTGTGGGTCCAGTGAGGTTCTCCTAATGAGGAAGCAAGGGACAAAGCTCCCCCTCCTTTACTCCCTGGCCCTGAAACCTGTCTCGGCTGCAGTGCAGCTTGTCTTTCTTAATGAGCATGGGGCAACCGTGAAGCTGCTGCTGCTGCTGTCTCTCCTGCCGCACGGCGAGACTTTAACAGCCAGGCCTGGTGACTCCATCAACTATAATCCCTAGAGGAGAGCTTTCATGTCCAATAAACAGTTTATCCACCTGCACCTCGGCTTTTGTAAAATACTGAATTATATGTCCTCTAGGCAAGAATGTGGCAAATCTACACAAGTTCCAGCAAGAACTTTCCAAATCAGCACAAATCCAGGCCTTCCAACGTGACGCCACATGGGAGTTCTTTACTGCACCAGTCTAAGATTTACTATACTGGCTGAGCTTGCAAGTAATAAAAGTGAATATTTTTATGATTAATATTACATATTAGGGTGCCCCCCCAGCACCTTGATGGTGTTTTTGTTCTTTGTTTGTGGTATATTTCTTTGTTACTAGCCAACCTGTGGCTGGAGAACAGAGGAAAAACCAGAAAGAATTCACAAGGAGTCCCGCGCAGGCGCAGTCAGACCCATCTGTGTGCGTTCACAGAGGCCACAAAGAAGAACCAGAAAGAATTCACATCCTGGGGTCTTTTATAAAGGCAGTAAGGAAGCAAATGTATAAAATGTTTCCTTCAAGAAATTAAGCACCACTCCATCCACACATCGCTGTTGTAAGATCTTAGCCAGGTGTACTTTATGTTACTCTTGTGTACATTTGGAATGATCATGTTTTTATCACCTCACTTTATTGTGGAGCTGCCTTAGCTTTGGTCTGTGATCATATAACAAAAACAACTAAGAGTAAAAGCCAACAGTTGAAAGAAAAGGAATGGAGGAGCCTTACTTGGTGGTGTCGAGGTGCCGGAGCACCAGGCCCCGGCCAGCCTCTGTCTCAGCGTAGAGAGTCAGCAAAGCCATGCACTGCTCTTGGACCGCAGGCACCTCCGAAAGCAACAGCGCTGGAAGCTGCACGTTGATGTCAGGGTGCGTGAGAAGCAGGCGCTGGTTCTCCTCTGGAGAGTTGGGCAAGAGGGGAACAAACACATACCCAGATTGTGTCTGCCTGCTACACCAGGTGCTCTTCTGAAAACACCTTGTCAACACCTAGGTCTGCCTTCCAAAAGCCACTTCACTGTCTATCATCCATCGGAGGATTCTGCTCATGGAAGTCATGGGGAGGGAAAGTGCCATGTTTCCATTGATCCCTCTTGTTTCCCTTCACTTTCCATTGCATCATGTCTCAAAGGCAAATACTTCCTCTGCATGGGAAGCCATTCACACCCCATTGAGTGCTACCCTTGAAGCACCCTTTAAGGTGAAGACACAACAGAGTGTGAATTACAGCTCGTTTAGGGAGCTTCGTGCTTGGGAAGTGAATCCGGTCACCTTTTCTCAGCTTTCACTGTATTCCCTTGAGGAGCACAAAGAAGGTCATTCCCTCCTGCTCCAAAGGGACCCAATAGGATCTACTTCCAAGGCGGGGAAAGCCTGGCAGCAGCCAGACAGCTGGGTCTCATGTGCGCTCATGGATGTGAAGATTCCTTTGAGAACCTCATATGCAAAGAGGTTACTTTGCTGCAGGGGCAATAACCCCCTGCAGCAAGAACCCAGCCAATAATCTAATCGCGTGCATCCCTATCCAGTTCCAGTAGCATTGAGACTTCCACCCCACAACCCCTTCCAGACCTCTGAAGCAAACTTTCTCAGGGTGCACGGGGTGGAGAACAGTGAACGTGAAGGAGGGATAGTACTGATTCTGGCAACAGGATCCAATGGACAACACACTCTTGGATCTTGGCCACCATGAACCAGAAGGAGCCAGAACTTCTGTTCAATAATCCGGGCATGTACACAGAGGGAGTTAAAGTCGGAATGTCTCCTGAGCTGCCTGAATCAGTTTAATACGCACAGTCTGAAGGAAAGCAGATGGCAGCCACAGTGGGGAATCCGCCTTTCCACTGCTCAAGTTGTTGTCATAATTCTATCAGACCTGTAAATCTTCCCTCCACAGCAAAGTCTATGCATGGTCAGCACATGCAGGAGTGATATACGCTCAAGCAGAGCTGAAGTTGTATTAGCAGTGCATTAGCCATTACTCATGTTGATTACCGTTGCCTCTGCAGACTGCCTGCCACAAGAGGAGAATGGAAAGAGACAGTTCGACTTCAGCAGGCAATTTGGCCTTGCTCTGGAAGGCTCTGGAAAATAAACGAGCTCATTAAAGCTCAGGGAAACATTTCCTGTTTTAGACGTGGGTTCCGTAGACAACAGAACCATTTAGCAACAGTGATAGGGCTTTTTTTTTTACATCTAGAGCAACTGAGGTTTAAAATGATAAATGCAAAGTTGGGCATCAAGATGCTTGCAGACTTTGGATGCTTTGTGGAGAAAAACAGACCTTGCAAAGCCAAGTTATATGTTTTTCCAGCTGAGATATACTGCAATCCTTCCCCCCCACCCCCCCTTGGAAACACAGCTAGCAGCTAAACTAATAAGACTACAGAGGAAGTATAACAATAGCGCTCACTTTGAGAAAAACTGAAAGGCTTTAACTATTGTTCTGGGGGTGGGAAATCTTTGAGTCATTTGGGATATTTCAAATTCTGGTCATTTTCAATGGGGAAATTGGACAAGCTCCAGATCTCGCACTTCAGTCATGTGCAGTTTGGCCGCAACCTTCACGGCAGGCACTTCGTTAAAGGTATAATAGGCCATTTTTGAGAAGGCTATAGAGGCAGGGTGCTGTGGCATGGGGACAACGCCTTCCTTCTGAGGCATGCCTCTGTGAAGCATGGTGTCCTTCACATCACCATGTTGTTTTCACTCACCTACTGCTCTCTGATTTATATCTCCCTCAATCCCACTACAGTACTTCTGTTCAATCAAAGAATTACAACAAAATCAGAAGCAGAAACATGCTTTCTTGTCTCCTCTGGGCATCAGCTTGAGCCCTCTAAAGAAAACCCTTCCTTCTTCTTGACAATCTAGTACAACACGGTCAAATCAACACAGCTACGATGGAGGAAGCCAAGGATAAATCTCGCACAGAGATGGTCTCTCTTGATTCTGATGCTGAAAGAGACCCACCAAAGTTACGCCACCAAAATCAAAGGCCCCGAGGGGGCCAAACCCCCTTTCCCAGCATAAAACAGTTGAGCATCCAACTGCCTCGGGCAAAGGCACTTTGGCTGAAAATATCCAAGTGCTCTGTCTCTGGGTAAAGGCAGATTCATAACACTTCTCCATCTCATACTCTTTTATTCTGTGTTTCCTTCACCTGCCCTTGCTCCCGGGACTGGAAAATTAAAAAAGCTAAACCTTCAGAAGGAGCACAGAGGACACATTGAAGGGCAGGAGGACTTCGCAGCTGTCTGCTACGTTATCGGCTGATCGGCCCATCTAAATTTCATAGGGTGATTGTGTTTCTTGCCAATAGCCTTGCTACCGGTCTGTCGTGTAACTCTTGAGAAGAGCCCTTACCGTCTTATGACCTCGTTGTCATTGATGATACTGAATCCATTGTTTGTTCTAAATATGACTTGCTCAGTGCCTGTAGTGAATTCAAAAACAAAAACACATCAGAGAAGCCTCTCATGGGAAGACTGACCCACAGCAGAGAAGTATGTATCCCCATAGCTGGGGGAAACGTTACGTTACGTTTTCTTTAATCCTTCAGGACAGTTTGCACAAAATTGCCGTTATCTTGCAAATGCTTAAAAGTGCTGCTACAAAGCAGGTGAGCTTAATTTCTTTTCTTTTGCAGGATAAAGGAACGGAGAAGGAAATGACCAATGAGATAAAACCCGCTCTCTGGGTTTTATGTTTCATGTCTGTCCACCAGCTATGGAGTCTGTTCTGAAAGTCTGGAATGTGTTGTGTGTAAAGTGGCCTTACGTTGGTTTTATTTTGCACTTCTTTTCCTTCAGAAAAATAAATGTTACCTTCAGCTCAATTTTTCTTTGCTTTTGCTTTGTTTTTGTTTTTGCCACAGATTACATTTCACCCACTAGGGCGAACAAAGGACCTCATTTTCATCTCATGGGAAGACAGACTTCTATTCAGTCAAAGCCCAGTATTAAAAGACAAGACAACTGAGGCCACCATGTCAGCAAAGAAAAACTAAGCAAAGCAAAACAGTTTGAATGCCACACAGTGGTCAGAACAATACGCTCAGGGGTGATCAGGAGCCTCAGCGACACGCGTTGGATGTTGCTCAGACCCCAGGCGTTCTGCTTCTATGCTGCAAAGTCTCAGAGTTTATTCATAGCAAGAATACTCTTCACAGGGGATACTCACCATCTTGTATCATATCAGTCAAAAGTCTAATCCCACCCGCGTAGTAGAAGATGTTCTCATCAGGTCTGCTGAGTTTCTGGAGCAACTTGGCCACGGACAAGGCTGTGGGCTTTCCAGATTCAAACTCCTCCATGGCTTTCTCCTCCTCGTGCTGTCTTTTCTCTTTCAAGTCTATTTCCTTTATGCAGTCTTGAAAGTAACAAAAGGCAAAGCAAAGAAATAGGACACGGAATTTATAGCAAAAATATGCAGGATTACATGAAACATGGAAAAATCTTAGGGTGCAACAGCTGTGTAAGGCTGCAGTAAATGTTGTAGTTCAAATTCAGGAGGCTAAATATGACTTTAGCATGATACGACGATTAACATGATACCAAAAGCAAAAAACAGCCGGCCCCTCCACCCCCAACAAAAGAAAACCCTGACTTTCATAATCCTCACCTCTGCACAGCTTGTCTTTCTGGGGATTAATTTCTAAAATCTTCAGATAGCACTCTCTGGCCTGAAAGAATAAGGAAATGTGTAGAAACAATTAAAAGGGATGAAAAAGAATCAGTTATGCAAAACCTGATTCAATGGCTTTTATATAGCATAAGACACCTTCCAAATGATTTAAATCAGAACTCTGAGCTTCTTGTTGTGTGTGTGTGTGTTTGTGTGTGTGTGTTTGTGTGTGTGTGTGTGTGTGTGTGTGTGTGTGTGTGTGTGTGTGTGTCGTGCGCGCACACACACACGCATGGAGAGCTAAAAACTAACATTATTCTAAGTAACTGTCTGAAGTTAGTGGAACTACTGATACAAAAATAATGGGGCACAGAAGAACAGACAGAAATGCTTCAAAAACCATAGAGGCCTTACCTTACTGTACTGCCGCTGGGCCAAGTAAGCTTTTCCCATATGAAAGAGAGCTTTGATACATTTTTCATCGCACTGCATAAACAGAATTATAAAGTGAAACTTGTAGATAATTAGTTTCCTACAGTTATGCAACACAACCATAACAAAGACTCTTCATTACAGCACACTGACCATTGTTATGCCCTTTTAAAGAGCCAGTAGGTTTCCATTTTAGGATAAAATGCCACATCAGGCCGAAGCAAAGTCTAGGTGTCTGCCAAGCACCCTCCCTGTAGGGTTGCTAAAGATCAGAGACTTCAAAACAACAAGAAACACAGAAGAACCACCAGTATTTAAGAAATTGCAGTTTAGCCTTTTGGAAACACACGTCGAATGACTGACATCCAAGTGCTGGTAATAACGGTCTGCTATTTCAATCCTTTCCAAGGCAAATGACAACTACCAACAAGGAAATACATAAGTGAGATAGTAGCTTTTGAATTAGGAGGCAGCGCTGCTTTTGAAGTTACAGGAAATGGAGTCCTAGAGTTCGCTCTTGTTTGTCAGGGTGTCTTCTATCAGCACGTCTGAAGTATCATTCAGCCACACAGACTAAATTATGGGGGCACCGTTTATGCCGACAGATTCTTATTAAGCTTCTGGAGATGGGGCCGCTTTACAGCAGTATCGCTGGCCTGCTGTCTAGCGTGGTCCCCTAAATCAGTGGCACTTGCGGTATGACAAGTGACAGGGAAATAATCTTTCAGAAAGCTTTCAAAAATTCAGTTCCTAAGTGGACATCAGTCTTTCTGCTCGTCTCCAAGGAAAGTGGCTGGGATGGCTTCGCCCACCCTGGAAGCCAAAGAAGGTCCCGGCTGCAGGTGGTGACATCTTGACAGCTAGGGAAAACCTCCACTTCTCTTTTGCTGATAGAAAGGGGTGTGAGCAGGGCTGCTCCGTCTACCTTCTGTCTCTCTGGAGTGCACAGCCTGAGTCAGAAGGCTCAAAGCCCACTACAAAGTGGTGGAACCCCCCCGTGAATTTGTCATGTGGGGCTACAGCTCTGAAATACAAAAATTAACTCTTGGGAAAGTAATGAAAGGGAAATAGAGAAATCTTAGCTAGGCAAAGCTCAAGGCTGTGAGACAGCTCAAGCCCAACCCAAACCAGCTTTCTGTAGCTTCCATGAAGGAATTCTCCGGGCAATGTGAGATGCTAACTTGACAGGCATAAGCATAGGAGTAGTTCTTGAAAGGTGGTTGCATAGACACCTACAATAGTGGGTTGCTGACATTAAAAGAAGGGAAATCAGATTCTAAATGCTACTAGACTGGCAGGTCTCTTTCTTAAGCAGATGCCACAAACCTCTGTCAATTCCGACACATTCAAGCTAACATTATTAAGGGATGTCAGAAACGCTTCATGCAAATCAGGGTTTTGCAACCCACTTGGAACGTGACAATCTGGGCTCTGGTCGTCCTTGTTCTGAGTGTCAAGTGAATATCACATATGCTGGGGGAATGGAAGAAGAAGATTAGATTTACATAGCTCCTGGGAGATGCGATCGGATAATTAATTTAGGATTAATTACACTTAACTTTAATTCAATATTTGAATTTAAACAAATGAGAAGCTGGGTGGTTATTTCTGTGAAATAAAGGTACAAATGTTAATCTCTCTTTCCTCACAATGCCTAACACTTCATGCAGCTTTCTAATGGAAGGAAACCATGTCAGGGAAGACATTTTGCGATCTCTTGGAGAAGAACGCCACCTCATTTTAAAATAGCACTTATCACAGAGGGAACACCTAGATTTGGAAAAATACTTTATGCAGTCCCACACATGGTTACTAAGCAGTAGGCCCCAGAGAGCACAAGAGGCCTGCTGAGTAAAAATGCATAGGATGGCAGTGAGAATCCCTAGCACATCTGGACCAGATGTGACTTCCACTTTGAAGGAAAGGATGCAGGAATGGGAGAGTGCAGATGATGTGCCCAACAACACCATGTTAGATATTAAGACTCGAACCCAGGTCTTCTGCTGGGCCCACCTGCAAATGCCATCACAAAGCAACAGAGACACACAAAGCAAACAAGGAAAGCAGAGCAATGTGGGAAAGCATATGACTTTTCTTTGGCAGTGGCTGGCGCACATCAGGACTGAGAGGGCTGGGTGGCCAATGAAGGGAAGCCAAAGTCAACAGGAGGAGGAAATAATCAGCTTTGCTCCTTTCCTCCTCTGTTGCAATGATACAGCAGGACAAATGCTCAACATTCAGCATCTAACTGAACTAAAAGATCATGTCATGCTGATTCAATAGGCTTCCGCACCACCATGCTGGATTCCCAGCTGGTAGCAGGAGGGGGTGGCCTCTACTCCCTCTGCCAACTTTCTCTCTTTGCCAGACGAAAAAGACAGGATCTTCTTACCCTTAAAGCCCAATCACAGTCACTGAGAGCTTTTTCATACTTCTGTAACTTGATGTACGCCTGAAAGAGAGAGCGTCAGCAAAGGCATATCAATTTAAGTCTTGCTGCAAATGAAAACACAGAGCCTTTTTAAAAAGACTTCCTCACTCGGAGCATTCAGCTGGCCTCAAAACATGAACTGAAGCAATCTGCTCAGGGGGCTCCCTGAGAGTCTGGTACCAGGCTAAGGCTCTGTGAATCTTAGAATGGTGGAGGGCATACAGACATGGGAGGGGCTTCCATCTGAAATGAAAGATAAAACAGCAGAAGCAGATTGACCAAAGCCAAAGATGCTGTAAGGAAATGGATAACAGGGCACGGCCAACGAGGAGACTTCGTAACGCTGAACAAAAAATAAGCAGGCACCTGTGCTCTGTTGGTGTACAGCACCTGCGCATCTTTCTGCTGGTTGAGACCTTCAGTGTACCTCCTGATGGCTTCTTCATAATCTCCTTTGCTGAAAGCATCATTCCCCTTTTCTCTCAGTTCTGTCGAGGGGAATAACAGTATTCATGAGAAACCCAAAACAAGCTGATTGATGATCACCTGCTAGACTCACGGTCAATCCATTATAAATCCCCTTTGTTACTGCTTATATTGCTATAAAATAAGGTTCTTTGTATCTGATCATGCATATAGCTATTCTTCTATTAATGGAAGATCTTGTTGGTGCTGTTCATAACGTTGCTGGATATTTCAAATGTTCCCAAAGCCGCTTTGTGCCATGACAAAGTGGGATGTTGGCTTTCTCATCCCAGCGTGAGTGCTTCTTTTAAAACTGCTCCCACTCGGACCCACAAAATACCAGCATCCAACTGTTACCATTTGCTAAGGCTTCATTTTCCTTCCTTCGCCTTGCTCGCTCTTCAGCATCCTTTTCCATAGCAGCCATGAAACTTTCTGAAAAGGCATTAAAGTTGAGATGAAAGTTTAATCAAAAGAAAAGAGTTTGCCTTTTTTTCTAAAAAAAGAAGTCACATTGCAGAGCATAATAATTTCTGCAATAGAAATCTAAAGGGGCAATTTCACTAATGTGATACCAAATCAGAACCAGGGTAATAAGCCTCCATTTACAAAGACCTGCAATGCTGATGGTAAATGTAATAACTGCCTTTGAATGAAGCTCCTGTCCCTAGAAGAATAAGGCTTTCTAATTTCTGGATAATAAAGTGATTACAATATGCTGAATTGCATCTTCTAACACAATGAAGATGGGAGTTCATTGGGCTTGTTATGGAGATGACAGAAATTGGTTCTGATTTTGTATCTGAAAGGAAAAACGGTCTCCAATTGTATAGGATGCCACTGATTCAGAACAGGCCATGTGCCACACCGGTCTATGAACAGAATGAGGGAGCCAAACAAGGTCTAAGACAAAAAGGACACCTGTTTAGGCTAAACCTTTGCACCAGCACACCAGGCATACAGGAACTAGTTAAAGAAAACAAAATAAAGAAATAAACACAAGCAAGCAAACAAACAAAACTAAGAGAAGATCAACACCAAAAGTACGTAACTGGACTTTCATGAAGGAAAAAAAAATCTTTTTCTGCTTCCAAATAATTGCTCTGTCCTGTAGCCATATTTGTTCACCCTAGCCTGAATGGGGGATCTTGAGAACACACTGATGCTCCGGAACCCAAGTCCCATGCAGGTTATGGCACTCTGACAAGGGAAAGACGGCCATGATGGACCAGTCCTCTGATACAGCAGTATGCAGGGTCTCCAGGGGCTAAATGGAATGGGTGCGGAAGTCATCCAGACAAAGAAACAAAGTCTGCTCTTTTCCAAACATTGTTCCCCACATCCCCAAATGAAAATGGCACAGGAAATCTCCTGGAATCTAGACTTCTTTGATTTCAGGATTCTCCTATACATACGCTTGAAAGATATGAACGATATCTAGAAAGCCTGAGCTAGATACTGCTTAAAATATACATGCATAGCATTTATTTAATCAGTATCCTAGCAAGATTCTTGGGTAACTCTAGTTTTAAAGCACACTGGAGCAACCCACCCAACATCATACCTGGATTTATCATTTCTTCCTGATTTTGCAGGCCCTGAAAGAAGTTGACCAAAACACAATGTTAGATGCAGGTTCTGGAAAATAAAGGATGTGTTGTAATATGCAATTCAGTTTTTTGTTGTTGTTTTTAAAATGTGAAAAAATACGACTAGTGAGAAAAACAAAATGTGCCAATTTTTTGAAAGCCACTTAAAACAGGATTCATAATAACCTATATTTTGGTAGTCTTTAAAGGGAAGGAAAGAGACCGAATAAACAGAAAAATCCATATAATTCAGAGCTTAGGCTACAAAAATCAATTTGGCAAAGTATTGTACAGACATTTCAGCTGGACAAATTGTTGATCCAAGTTGACATTTTAAGTGGCAATAATGGCAGGTTCCTGCATGTTTTGCAACTGAAGCCCTTCTTTGACAAAAAAAGCTCACTTTCCATGCTATAAATGTTTATAGGGTGGCACTGGCCAACCTGGACCGCTCCAGTGGTATTGGGCTACACATGCCAGTGGGGAAGGTGGGAGGGTGATCCCAAACACCTGGAGGATAACAGGATTGGGAAGGCTTTTTTTAAAAAATATTTTTTTTAATAGAAATCAGTCCTGAAAAGATGAGTTCTAAAAAGGTTTTCTAGCAGGGCATAGCGGACCAGTTTGCATCCCAGCGTGACTTATTTACTCTTTGTTCATTTGAAATGATTCTATAGCATCAGCCAGCTGACCTCAGGCTACCGTACTTCCATTTGCATTACTCTACAAATGCAGTAACAAAACACCAAACTGAAGGTCTTAAAATAACTAACACAACCTGTTAATAGGCTTGGAACTTAGAAACCTTTACTGAAAGCCATGCAGCAGTGCTACTAGTTAAGCCTCTTTGACAAGCTATCAGAATTAATTTAAATGATCTGTTTCATTCAAGAGTGGCTGGAGTTGATGTGCCACAGTCTTCAGAAGGACCTCACTTCCACAAGGGAATCTTTATAATGGGAAAATAGTCAGCAGAGTCTTCTAACTCTAGGGAAGTGTTTTCTTTCCTTCTTTCCTTTCTTTCTTTCTTGTAAATGATAGGCAATGAGGACAGGATGGGAAACACCTTCATGACCCATCCAGTCAATCCCCTCTGGGTGACAGATAATATGTCAAGATGCTGAAGGTTCAAGCACATGAGGGCCAGCATGGTCTACTGGATGGATTGCTGGACCAGGACTTGGGAGATCTGGCCATGGAAACTTCATAGTGATGGCGTAGCAAACCACTTATTGCAAATTCCACATACCTTGAAAACCTTATTGGGACATCATAAATTGGAAGCAATTAGGCGATAAAAATAAAAGGCCAAATCCCGTCAGGTGCCTAGTCCATTGCCTCAGGCCACAAAAACTTGATACAAGCAGGCCAGTCAGCAGGCCAGTCGCTGTTCTGGATGCTCCCACAGGTACTGATCCAACAGTATTGTCAAGATCAGAGTGGGTGTGCAAAAATTTACGTACAAGACGTCTTGCAAACTTATCACAGCAACGTTTACAGATTATAACACATCATTTTCCGTGCTGCACCATAACAAATATCTAATTGTTTAGAGTAGCTTTGCTGGACAAACTTCTCCAGGAGGTAACTTTGGCAGAAAAGTTACATTTCTTTGCCACTGCTTCTATTCATGGACTTACTGGAGAGGGCTGAGTGTTGATGACTGTCCTGTCCATTCGGCATTTCTGCTCCTTCTCATCTTGGAGCTTAATGGCGCTGAGTCTTTTCTCCGTCTCGGTAATGGCTTTCTCCTGGACAGCAGGATCTGTGGAACTCAAGCCTTGGATCAAGTTGGCTGAAAGGAACAAGGAAGATAAGCATTAAAAATATTGACTATAAAGGTCTTCAGGAAGCACAACCAGGCCAAGATCTAATTCCAGAGTCAGTTTTCTATCTCTGTGGGAGACACTGGCTGTTCTGGATGCTTACTCTCATTATAGTTCCCGCTTTGTTATGCCCTTGCTTGTAGGGAAGCGGATGACTCACACAATGATTGAGATTTCTCCAGAAAGTGAATTAGAAAGTCAATTTAAAGCAGCATTGTAGGGGGAACAGTTGATGGAACTTGCAGATGCTGTAGAAAGCAGCCAAAACAATACAAACAGTGACCTATAGCCTCATCACTCTGTCTTGTCAAATGACCTGTCTAACCCTTGTGGATGCCCTGCAAGTAAAGCAAGCAGTCAAGGAAATCAAAACTTACTACATGATAATAGCTGCTAGAGAGAATAGCACATTTGCTGTAAAATAGGCTGAAACTGCTGGACTAGATATGTTTTGGAAGTGGGTGTTGCGGTACACATTTTCTCTGAGCAGGCCCACACAATTATGCCAGAGGAAAAATTAATTTCAGCAACACCACCTGGATTGAATAGACACTTAGTCAATGGGACCCACCTAAGCACGACGAAGCCACAAGGTCCCTTGTCCAGCAAGATCAGAACTGAAATATTTTAGCTAGCTACTCTTATGAAAGCAGGCATGCTCAATCCTGAGAGAGAAGGAAAGTGCAGAAAAAAACATGTATCTTTTCAAAGTATACATATGCATTTGCATCTTCATCTATGTTGTTGTAAATGAAAAAAATGCAGATGCATGGATGAAAACGCTAATCTTAAAAAGAGACAGAGGACACTCGAGGATAGCTTTAATTGGCTTTTAATTATACAATGCCCAAATATAATTATAATTTTAATTGTAAGTACATAATGACTTTAATTACATAATGCTTCAAATTGTCACCACCAAAGCACAAAATGTGTGTGACGGGGGAATGTTCCCT
The DNA here is from genome assembly GCF_051106095.1 of Pogona vitticeps. Taxonomy (NCBI): domain Eukaryota; kingdom Metazoa; phylum Chordata; class Lepidosauria; order Squamata; family Agamidae; genus Pogona; species Pogona vitticeps. The sequence goes on along the minus strand of NC_135790.1, from coordinate 28,080,201 downwards.
TTGGAAATATAAACCATGTGTTATGTAGTAGTTTTGGGTGTCTGAGAGAACAAGGCAAAAAGGAAAATCAGGGCAGACCTTATATTACAAGCCTGGTGATAGAATTTAAAGATGTACTAGGGATCGATCAATCAAAGATCAACCAAGCCAGTGTTGCTACTGCAGCAGATTGGATATAAAAATCTAGAAACTTCTCATTTTTTACGACAATGGCACAAATTTTGCAGTTTTATGTAAGAATACATTCAATCTTCTTTGGGGAATTATGACTCAGACTCAAATTTCTGGAACAGTTTCATCAGGGTGCACGAGCTGTGTGTGCATGTATTCTTTCCTGTTTTACTATCCGGTTTGTCCTAGCCACTTTTTTTTTTAAATTACACTTTAAAGAGCACCCTGTTCTTTTGCTGGATCTCCATGCTGGAATTATATACTCGATGAGTTGTCAAGATTGCATAATGTTTACAAAGAGTTTTTGAAACTGTCAGATGAATAGCCGTCAGGATGTCTGGAATGCTTTTCCACTATTGATCGTCATGACAGCATTTGCTAACCTCGATTTTTAAGACAACACTGACAACACAGAAAACAATAAGGCAGTTTTTCTCATTATCAAGTCTCTGAGCAATCATTATTGTATCTCTGAACCATCATACAAGAAAAAAGTTGTTCCAATACATCTTCTAATCACATTCTTTCTTTTTCGGTGTGTTTTCCGTGGAGTCTTTCCAACACTTTGTTTTGTTAAGAGCTTCAAGATGAGCATTTGCAGAATAACCAACCAGTCTGATCAAGGGTAGAAAAAAACCCAGACATCAAGGTTTTTCTGACCGTGGAAGATGGTACACTTCCATTAAACAAGTGATTCTAAACACTTTAATTTCCTATTCAGGTGACTAATAGATATTACCTATACAAATATTGATTGTATAGGATTAGTGCTACCTGGGTTTACCATTTCTCAGAGTGTTATTTGTTTGATCTTTTTTACTGTTTGTAGACTTAATGTTTTTAGTTTTAAATATTGTCTTTTAAGGATGCCAGCTCCCTCGGGTCCTTTTTAAGGAGAAAGGCAGGATGAACAAATGAATAAATTAAAATTCTATTTCCAACCATACTTTTGACTTTGCAGTCATTTTGGATCCCATTGTTGATAGTATTCTCAGCAAAAAGCTACAAGATTTCCATTTGTTGTGCTAACAATCAAGTCTGGGAGCTAATTTGTTTAGCTAGCTATTTTATCATTTTCACTGGGTTCATTTTCTGTCAGCAGTGTATTGACTAAGTCAGCTCACAGTTACAACTATAGTAAATTCTACAAGTAAAATTGACTTTGCAAGTATTTCAACCCTCCAACCTCAGTTTCAGGAGTTGGGGCATTTCCCCACCACCACCCAGGAAAGAAATTGCACCCTTTAGTAACAGTACTGGGGATAGAAATGCTCAGCTCAAGTCTTGCTCTGTTTAAACATATTTATGGTCTACTCACTAACTTCATCCACATCCTGAAGGAACCTCTGCAAATCCTGTTCTTCTTGCTGGTTAGACATTTTGTTCTGAAATATTGGGAAAAGTCATATGAAGGAAGGCGGGTGGGAGAGAAAACATATTTTGCAGTGTCTAACGTTTGCCATCTTGTGGTTGTTCTAAGAATTTATTTTCTAAGATACAGTAGTTAATCTTTTTCATGCTTCTATTGGGACTTATAACTCCTCAAGGTGTATATAATACATGAAAATCAGGTGTATATAGTGTCTGAAGATCAGACTTACAACCATGGTGTCTGCTGAGAAAGCTCTGGGTATTCAAACTCATGTAGCACTCCTAAATGTGTTTTGTAAATATGGGGAAGAATACTAACAATGTAACAAAAAAAATTCTATTTGTTTTCACATCCAGTTCAGGGCAAATCTCCTGTTGATGTGGAAATGCAGTTCAGCCCTAAACCAAAGAGGCATCAACCGCTATTTGGAGTAAGAACCCCATCAGGACCAGATTCACATGCCCTGACCTCAGCACCTGCCATTTCCGTTTATATGGATGATATCACAACTTCCTGCGACCCCCCCTCATCTATGTGAGCAACAATCATTGACTTAAAAAATGGAACAATCCATCCATAAGAAGAGCACATGCAGAAATGACACTGAGGTCCCCTTAAAAACAGAGGATGCCCCCATCATTGGGGGGGGGGAAGCGGTCCGGAGGGTCAGGTGGGACGTCTGGGCAGGAGCTGCCTAGGGGAGAACCCTATTCTAGGGGCACCCCCACCCTCTGGGCTAAGCAGGCGGCTTTCAATGACTCCCCGGCAAAGAAGAAATACTTGGGGGGTGGGCGGGGGGGAGCAACGTCACCGGCCGTGGGGAGCAGGAGGGGGCAGGAAAGCCTTGCACCAGTGGGGGTTTCCCCCCCAAAAAAAACCCTCATTGCAATGAATGAACATAAGGAGTCCATGCACATACACACACATCTAAAACATACACCTTATAACATACAGTATACTAGTGTTTGCATCATCATCCTCTCCATGTGCCGTCAAAGTCAATTCTGACTTACAGAGACCCTTCTTCAGGGTTTTAGACGTTAAGTAGGGAATATGCAGAGGTGGTTTCCCCTCCCCTTCTTTGTGGGTTGCACCAAGGAATCAGTGAATACTGATATACTATACAAAGCCTATCCACGGGATCAGTATCCACTGATTCCTTGACCCATGGTCCCCAACTATTAAAAGAAAAAATAATAATCATGGAGGATAAAGTGAACCCCCGGCCGGGTGCCTGGAGGGAACCAGAAACCACGCGAGCTAGGTTCAGGGTTCGCTATCATCCGCGTTTCTCCGCATCCACGGCCTGAGAAGACCCGAAAGGCAGGGCTTTTCATCATCTCCCTGCCCGATACACGCGCTCCCCTCCGCCCGCCATCAAGAAAGTTGCTTTTTTTTGCGTGTGGGGCACACCCGTATGGCGTGGGTTTTAGCTGGGGGGGGGGGGTAAAGTAACTTCCCGGACTCCTGCCTGGACCAGGACGGCGGGGTCCTCTCACGGGGCAGTCGGGGGGGGGGGGAAAGGAAGAGGTGCCCTGAGGAGGGGGACGAGCCAAGGGGAAAGAAGGACAGCAGCCGTGATTTAAAAAAAAAAGAGAGAGAGAGAGAGAGAGAAGTGGAGGCGAAACGGAGCGTGTTTCGAGGCCACCTACCTCGGGGCGAGGGGAAGAGGCGCTGGGCGGCCGCGGCCAGAAACAGGCGAGGCCCGGTGTCGGCTTGGCCAGGCCGCAGCGCGTCCCGGCGGTCGCCCTAGCAACCGTTAGGGGCTCCAAGATGGCGGCCCTCGGGGGAGGGGCTATGCAAAGGAAGGAGGGGCGGGGCGACACCCACGGACACGCCCACCCCGCCTCGCCTGTCTGTTGCCTTGTCCCTGAGGGAATCTCAGGAATCCGTCAAGAAAACATAATATCCCCTACACACGAGGTGACCTTGAGGGGGGTGTTTGCTCATTTGGGAAACACACACACACACACACGTTCTGTCACAAAGACTTTGGGGGAGGGGAGCTTGAAATGAGAATTATCGGCAATGGTATTTCCTATGAAATTTAGCAATAATAAAAGTGATGCAAAACAAATCTACCTTTGTTTTCTTTGACTCCCTTTGACGCTGCACTAGCTAAGTGAAGAAAAAGTCAGAAGACGTTCAGATGTTTCACATAATTCCCTTCTCCTCAATACATATATACTGTATATACGGGCTAGTTATCACCAATTTACATCCCCTCCCACAGTTTATTTATTCTGCTTGTTCTCCCCTCCCAAAACTGTGTTTATTGCATTCATGGATTGAAATAAATACAAGCCATCTTTCTGGACTGCAAAATAAAAGCAGAAAAATACCCTGATATTACGATGAATCTTGACAGATAAAACACATCTTTTTTAAAAGCCATTCAGAACAGGCCTTCAGAAGCTCCCACTCTTTATCTCTGCTTTCTAGGCATGTTGTGGCTCCTTTGGGTGTGAAGCTTGGGGTCCTTTAACCTTTAAAGCAGAGGGAGAAGGAGGACTGCAAGGAATGGGGGGCAGTGTTTGGCATTTCTTGGGGTTCTCCTCGGACTACTTGCCAATCATCCTCACCATCGCGTGCTTCCCGATCAGCAGCTTCCATAGGGTGTTATTATACTGAAAGTTATCCAGGGGACAAGCCTGCCCTTGGGGGGCTTCAGTTCTCCTCCTCAGGGCCCCCCACCACAGGCCGTGTCAGAGTCCCAGGCCCACCGCGGTGGGACTCTTGCAGTCTTTTTTTTTTTAATTTATTTTATTTATTTCTATAACTATAACAAAAGCAAAATCATATACATAAAACATATAAACTCAAATACAATAACTGTGTTCCCCACCACCATATACGGGACTGAGATTGCTTTGTTATCAATATATGAGAACGTGGAATATGACGAAATGACTAAAGAACTGATAACTAATCTAATAACAGCAGCTAGATTGATTATTGCTAGGCAATGGAAATTAAAGACTGAATTACAAATTGAAGAATGGTATAAAGAAATATGGAATATAGGAATAAATGATAAATTAACTTGTAATTTAAAGACGAAGAAAGGAGAGTTGAAAAAGAACAATTTTTATGTAATATGGGGCACATTTTTGGAATATGTATTAATAAGGGGGAAAGGGAAATCTCCAAATCAAGAATCTATGCAGTTCTGGAGAAGAGGACAACAGAAGAAGAAGAAGAAGAAGAAGAAGAAGAAGAAGAAGAAGAAGAAGAAGAAGAAGAAGAAGAAGAAGAAGAAGAAGAAGAAGAAGAAGAAGAAGAAGAAGAAGAAGAAGAAGAAGAAGAAGAAGAAGAAGAAGAAGAAGAAGAAGAAGGGACTCTTGCAGTCTTGACTGGTCTTGATCCCGGTGTGTGGCCAGCACGCTTCTGAGAAACAGTTCCAGGTCCGGTTGGTCTCCGAGCTCACCCGGCAGCATAGCTTCCAAGAGATGCCATCTGATGTCTAAGGGACCCTCTGGATGCAGCGCTCCAAGAAACATCTCTCCCATAATTATTTAAATTATTCCAATATGGCCAAAAACGTCAGCCCTCTAATTGAGGGATTATCTTTCATGCTGTCATGATTTGCTTTTCTCCTCACCAACCCAATCACTCAGTATAATTTGTCGCCAGAGTTCAAACATGTCCAAATGAAGGTCACCCATTTGATTTAGAAGGAGATTTGTATGCAGGTAGAAAATTGTGTTTGAGTAGGTTGGGGAGGAAAAGGGAACTGTGCAAGCTTGCAAGCATTTTCCTTTATTATAATTATTTCAAACATTCTCCAGCAGAACCCAGGCTCAAATTAAGCTCTCTGGACCTCCTTATCTTCAAAACACAGATGCTGAAATGGCCATCCGCTCTCTTTTTCTCGCTCTTCCCCTCTCTCCCAAGCTTGTTTGCAAAATACTTACAGTATTTGTTTATAGACATTTATCTCCCCCCTCCAGTCTACGCACTACAATCAGTCAGGACAGATTACAAGTTAAAACCACAGTGTCAAAAAATACATTAAAATACAACAATAAGAATACATTAAATACAACAATAAAATGCATTAAATTGCCACAAAGGCAGCCATCATAGATAAAACTTAGCATTTATATTGAAAGCAGTCTCAGGTTTTGAATAAATGCCTCTCGCATCTCCCCATTTTCCATTTCTACTTTGCGATCATTGACATGACAAAGAAATGGCTCACCAGCATAACTAAAGGACTACTTTCTATTCCAGACGAACCTGCTCATCTAGAGGAACAACATAAAACACTCTTTTCCGGCACTCCTAATCCTTGTTGGATAGGCAGGCGACAATCATGAACAGGACTTTTCCTATCATCGCATTCCGATCGTGGAATGCCCTCCCTCCTGAAATAATCACTTAGCACTCTCTCCTCTTTAACTAGGATGGAAAATTAAACACTTCAGCAGGCTAGAATGGGAACTCAGGTTTTATGGTTGCTGTCAACTTTTTCTCTCTCCTTGATTTGCTGGTTTCATTACATTTTCTTGTGTTTGCAAGACTCATTTTAGCAGAAAGGCCAGACAGAAACATTTACGACTTAGAATTGAATCTATGGGGTGTGGCAGAACTCTTGGCGTAAAGTTTACTTCTCTGACCTCAGCACAGTTGCGGGTCTACAGGTCTATCTAAGAAGATTCCACTCACACCTTATTTCCTACCACCACTATTGGTTAAACACCTATACGTATACGTCCCCCCCCCCCGAATTCCATTTGTTGGTTGATGGGATGGCTGGGTTTTTATCCTAAAAGGCTACCAAGAGCTAAAGAAATACACCACTTAGCACAAATATTACTGATTTCCTAGGGAAAAGAACTGGATGTGTAACCTCTTGAAAGCAGTTTCCACGCAAGCTTTTTTTGTCTGTTATGAAAGTGATAAGAGATAGATTTTGAATGGGTGCTCCTGTATTCATAACTCAAAAACCATATTGGTAAACTCTCAAAATCAGTATTCCCAGAACTAGTCATTGGTTTGCATAGGGGCTACAGATTTCCTAATTTAAATAGCTAATTGGTTATATGTGAAATCAAGCCCCCTCTGCATCTGATAAATAATTTGGCATTCCTGAGCTTTGTTTTCTGTTGATAAAAAGCTGAATGTTATTTTAAAAGTTTAGCTTTTATGTTTCATTGTTACTTTTTTTTTTTTTTACAATGATTGGCGATCTCTTTGTGTACATATATGTCTACAATATATTGGCTTGTCTTTGGAAATAGAAAGGAAGGACACCTCCAGGGATATAAACTGTATACACACAATCTTTTATTTATTGCATTTTGTATACCAGATAGATGCCCCGTAAGATCCTGTTGTTTCTGCTCTAAGCTTCTTCAAAGAAGAGTTGAACCTTCGTCAACAGGAATGGAAATCTGTACTTCTAGAAAAGTGTCGCTAGGTGGAACCATCTGCTTATCTAAACAACAACCACTCATCATTACTCATGGTTATTTGTTAATTAGCAGAAGAGGATACAGATTCTTCTTGTAGAGGAATCCAAAATAACAACAGAGTAACCCTCTTAACCAAGTAAAACTTCACAAAGTGGCACCATTTGTCTGTTACACCCTCACACTAGCTCTCTGCAGAAGCTTGGGCTTGTTGTTGTTTAGTCGTTAAGTCGTGTCCGACTCTTCGTGACCCCATGGACTGGAGCACACCAGACCCCTCTGTCTTCCACAGACTCCCGGAGTTGGGTCAAATTCATGTTGGTCAATTCAATGACCCTGTCCATCCATTTCGTCCTCTGCCGTCCCCTTCTCTTGCCTTCACCCTTTCCCAACATCAGGGTCTTTTCCAGGGAGTCTTCTCTTCTCATGAGATGGCCAAAGTATTGGAGCCTCAGCTTCAGGATCTGTCCTTCCAGTGAGCACTCAGGGTTGATTTCCTTCAGAACGGAGAGGTTTGTTCTCCTTGCAGTCCAGGGAACTCTCAAGAGCCTCCTCCAGCGCCACAATTCAAAAGCATCAATTGGTGCAAAGTATATGTGATGATCACCAGACTCAAAATCTACCCACTCACACTGATTTTCTTCAAGCTATGCACCATCATTACTGAGTTCCCATCTTCACCTATGTCCCCCCCCCTCGTCTCACTTCCTTTCAGCTCTTTCAGCTAACCCAGCGCCATTAATTCTCCACACAGCCACAGCATGCGTTTTCAGGTCCTGAATTCCTGGCTAGTCTAATTCTGCACAACATCATGAATGCATAAGCGTTGGAAGAGTGGAACGACCGTGGGATAAATTTGCCGAAGTCATTTTCCTCAGCTCTCACCCATTAGCATGATCGTGCCTGCCTTCTGAGAAAGTCATTTAAATCGCTGCTCCTCAGGTAAATGTGAGTTTTAATCTTTCTTCTCCCATTACACTTTTCCTTATATTGTTAAATGGACGTTTTCAAAGCCAGAATGCCAAGCAAGTCATTAGATCAGACTGGAATGCAGAATCGGTTGCCTTCTTTCTAGCGAATGAATAATCAGGAGGAAACATAATGGCATGGGAACGGTGCCCACACCATGGTAAGCACACCCAACCCATCATCTCTTCACTCCCCCCCCCCGACCTGGAGAGGTCTTTTAGGTTGAAGATTTGTTGATGTCTGGTCCATTCCAGGAGGTGGCCTTCAGGATTTACTACATGGAGAAAAGAAAACCAGAGATTCCTGGTGTGTTGAAGCTCCCCATCCCCACCCTCAAATAGACATGAAAGAGAACCATTATGGGAAAGACCTTTCCCTCTTCTGCAGCTCTTCCCCAGCCCATCTTAACCATTTAGTCACTGGGTGTGACTTGCCGGTGCCAGTAGGTAAATGAATAGGAAAAATTACCGTCTCAAGGGTCCTGCCCCTGAGCTGGGTCTTTTATTTCAAGAAGAGAGAAGTTTTGGAAAAAGCTATGAAGTGAAGGCCATGTCAGCAGTTGGCTGTCCACTAGATGGCAATCCTAGCTAAGGGGTGAGCTAGCGCGCATGCTGTGTGCAGGCAGGCATTCTTGCACATGTATCTTACAGACAGACAGACAGACAGACAGACAGACAGACAGACAGACAGACAGACAGACAGACAGAGATCCTACATAACGTGTAATCTCTGCGGAAAGCCCCAGGAAATTCCTTACCAACTTCACTGCCAAGGAGAAGAATGTTGTTTGCTGTTCCTCAGCTTTTCTTGTGAAGAGAAAACAAGTGAAGATTTAGATCACTCTACCACACAGAGACACATATGTCACTTCACACATGTGAGCTAGTGATGGCTGTTCTGACTCAACGTCAACCCTAAAACTGTCCTAGTGGCTAAAGGCAGAACAGAAGAGCAAAGGGGTGCTATGGCAGTAGTGATGGTTTGCCGGCTGCCTGATCAAAGCTATTGTTAGTATCATCCCAAAACTCTTCTAAGTGAGAGTCAGTCTTTCTTTCTGCATGAGTGCTGCGGGATTTTTATACATGTGGTTCCTCTAATTTCCAGGGCCTGGAAAACTGGCTACTTTTGGTTGCTGTTGTTTAGTCGTTAAGTCGTGTCCGACTCTTCATGACCCCATGGACCAGAGCACGCCAGGCCCCCCTGTCCTCCACTGCCTCCCAGAGTTGGGTCAAAGTCGTGTTGGTCCCTTCGATGACACTGTCCATCCATCTCGTCCTCTGCCGTCCCGTTCTCGTCTTGCCTTCACACTTTCCCAATATCAGGGAGTCTTCTCTTCTCATGAGATGGCCAAAGTATTGGAGCCTCAGCTTCAGGATCTGTCCTTCCAATGAGCACTACTTTTGGTACTACTTACAAAATTCCTTACAAAGCATAGTTGCTGGCCATACTTACTGGGGATTCTGAGTATTGGGGCACCCAGATAATTTTTCCGGATAATTTAACATCTACTATCAGAGACAAGCATCCCCTCACCACCTTTTCCATAGATAGACATGAAATAGGCCACAATCAGACATTGATTCAAGTAAGCTTGTGACTTTCAGCAGGCAAGAAAATGCTCTATTTTGAGTTACATTGTGGCCATAATATCCCAATTTTCTATAGGTAGAATAACAATGCACTTTATAAAAGGCCCCATAAGAGAGTTCTTATTGGTGTGCTTATAGTCATTAAGCTATAGTAAATAAAATAAATTAAATTAATTTAAACAACTGACATTTAATGTGTATGCTTTGTTGCACCAAGAACTGAAATCTTCAGTTGGTCTATCTCCATTCTGTCTGTTTCTTTTGACTGTGATGTACTTTGTTAAGTTTTCTATTATAGTGCCATCTTACATTTTAGTTTTTCATTCTTCTGTTGTTTGTGTTTCTCTTATCCTCAGGTGTTCAGCACAAAGCCTCTTTGCAGTTGTTATCATAAGCCAACCCAATAATTCCATGATATACTGTATACTATTGATGTGTTTCATAAATGTCTGTTGGAAGATTCAGCTCTGTGTAGCTATATTCAATCTTCTGTTTCTGAAAACATTTCTTTGTCAGTAATAGCACTGTATTTTTTTAAATATTAGAAAAAATCTGTTCATCACAAAGTGGCAGGATGCATAAGCCTTCTTATAATGCACACTAAATTGACCCAATTGATCGGCCAATTAACTGAAACTACTAACATCTACTATATGCCAGAAAACCCACAGTGGTGAATTATATTGCAGCAATTTCTTGAAATACAGAATAATAAGAAATTACAATCTTTGCTGGATCAGACAAAAAAAACTAATTCAGCATCTTGTCACCCATAGTAGCCATAAGCCAACCAGTTTTTTTTTAAAAAAATTTGGACATGAATGGGACACAATCAGACACAACCAGCCTCTTGTTTATGTTCCTCAGCTGCTGGCGTACTGCCATCAGGATTAAAAGCCATTGACAGAGGACTTCTTGAAATCATTATGAATTTGTCCAGACTTTTAAAAAAGAGATGTCTGTGGCAGTGGCCATTACCACAACAGTTGGCAATGTCAAAACTGGCATGACCTTCTTCCATATGTGTTGACCACACGGGCCAGTTCAGTGCTGGAGAGCCTACTCTGTCTTTGGGCACATGGAAGATGGACTTCTCGGTTACAGCCCCCAAATGTTGCAATGCCCTCTCTTTAGGGGGTTTCATGGCTTTTTCATTTTCTATTGGGCAACAAAGAGATACCTCTTGAACAAGGCTTTGGGCTTAATTATTACTGTGATTTGTCGGCTCTTTGCAGTGCTGGAAGGCTGCTATTTGTATCCGTTATGGTGCCTTCATCTCTGTTTTTAAAAATACTGTATTTATTTTCTTTTTGTTTTCTTGATTGTTTCACTTTTAATATTGTCTAGCGGCCGACCAAAACAACAAACAGTCTGGAATTATTTAAACAACAGTATGGCAAAGCCAAAGCCAGATGGGTGTGGTTGGATCAAGGATATTGCCAAAAGATGTAGGTCAACGTTATATTCAAGAGATCGCCTCTGTTGGGAGTTGGCATCAATTACGTTGCAATTGGTGCCAACTCAAACAGATTTAGGAGGAATGGGTGATGTTTAGAGGAGACTAATTACCTTTTAAATTGCTTTGCTAATTGGGATGCAATAGAGAGGAGGTCCTAGTAAGAGTTATGTTTTCTTCAACCCCCTCTCTTGCTCTTTCCGCTGTTGCTTCCTCTTATCTATACGCAGTTTGCCCTGAAGCTGGTCACTTTTTTCTCACTTGTGTGAAGATTTCTGAAGGTCAGCAATTCCCTTAAACTTTTCAGATTAGAAGAAGGAACCTAAAGAGAGCCAGGCAAACAACTTCGCAATTATTGTGCCTTTTCCATTGCAGCAAACAGCCGAGATTCAAAGTAAGAGGATTTAGGGAGAAGGGAAGGTCTCGAAACTATAATTCTTCTTTTAGAAAGGAGGGAAAGAAGGAACAAGCTCTTCTTTCAATTTTGCATCCCATCACCTTCCACTCCAGAAGACTTTCCAGTTCTTTGCTACAACCACAACTGTTTATTTTTAATTAGGACCGCCAATCAACTCTAACACTTATTAAGTGTTCATCCAGCTGTGGAAGATAAGGGGCTGGCAGGTTCCTGGAGCATAAGGTAGTGCCAAGCAACTGATCCCATCTCCATTTCTAATCACAGAGCAAGCTCCGGTGAACAATCATCAAGGCAAGAAAAAAATTAAACACAGGAGGGTGGGAATGAGCAGTTCTGGTTGCTTGGCAGGGAGGGAAACTATCAGAAGAGAAAAGGAAAAGTTGAAAAAGCACAGGCTCATGAATAGTAGGAGGTTTAGTGATGTTCACATACTTAAAAGCAGCAATAAGTTAAAGGGCAAGCCAGTAATGTTAGTGTATATCAGTAAATATGTAGGGCAGATCCCAAGTTCCATGGCCCACTCTTCAAGAACCCAACAAACACTCCTTTCTACCTACTTGGCCATATTTTAATGCTCTCATCAGCCTTGGGGGAGAGGTAAGTGGGATGGACAGAATGTGTCTTTGCCGGGCCACGTTTTAATCTCTTATCCTTCAAATGTTTGTGGCAAGTTTTGTATCCTTCATTCAATACGATGATGCTCATCTTTCCAATATAATGATGTTCATAGAGCCGCTCCTACACTCCAAATTAATATACTTGATTATCCTCAAGCCTCTTGCTAACATGGATTGTCAGAAGTAGCAGGCTGCATCACAGATTACTCTGAGGAAGGCTTGCAAAGACCACAGCCCACCCAGCATGTAGCAAATCTAACCAGCGTTTAAAATTGTGAAGATCTGAATTATATCCTTCCAGAAAAGCAGAGGACGTGGGCCATTTCCAGTAGACTACATCAGTCTACATACCCACATCCAGAGGAAGAATTTAATTTTCCAATCCATTCTTTGGCATAAGAAAAAAAATTCTGATCCTGAAGCCTGAACTCCAGCAGAGGGAATCCAGTGGTTGAGGAATAACTAAAAAAATAAAAATAAAAATGTTCTGCTTCAGTGTTTTTAGCGTTTTGTTGCTTAACTCAGCTTCTGGCTCTGGAAACAGCAGACATGCCATTTGAGCACACTGGCATGTGATCTGCACCACTGTAAATTAAGGCCAATGTCTCCCAGGTGCCCGGCCGCATGGCTCTCTGGAAGATTAACACACTTATGGAAGAGCCACTTACCGTTTATCATAGCAGATGCTAGTGTGCAAAGTTTCATGCTCACAAATGAGACGAAGTTGGGTGCAGATCCATAAATAATCACAGGGTATCCCAGAGCAATGTAGGAAATGTTGTAGGTATTAGTTTGGCATCAGTGACACTCGGGTGCTGTTTCTTTTCTTTCTCTCTGGAACAGAGAATCGATAACCTGCTCAGGGCATCTTGATGTGCATCTCGTTTTGACAGCCCTCAACACACTTTCCTGTGCCTCTTCTGAAAAGAGAGAAGATGCTCAGGAGAGAAAGGGAAGTAGTCCTGTTGACCTTTTAAAAATTATGTCATCAATATTCCTTCAGTACTTTTGCTGTTAGCTAGACTAGATGATGACAAGTGATCTTGTCAGATGATACATTCTTCAGTCTTGGCGAAGTTAGATAACCTTGTAGATAACATCTTTCAAACAGTGTTAAAATCGGCATTGGTTCTTGAATACACAACTGTTCTGATTGGTATTCCATCTTCACAACTCCATTGCCAGAGCATACAAGGAATTGGGTATTGCAATCAGTCGTAATCATTGAAATTAGAACCTCCCTACTCAGAAGGAATGCCCTGATGCCAGAACCAGGACAGGGCATAGGGTTGGCTGTTTAATGCACCAGGCCCTTCTTATAGGTTTGGAATGAACACGGGGCACCTACCATTTCTAGGATTTCATACAATAGATACAGCTGTATGTTTTGCTTTGTTCTCAGGTCTTCTTCCGGCAAATGACATGAGCAATGGACTTCTGTGTCTTTGCATAACAGGATTCAGCAATAAGGGCACCAATAGTGACATCTGAGAAACCCAAAGCACAGCTGTTAACTTTTAAATATCCAGTTTCCTTTCCAGCAAGCGCCTTCCTTTCCTCTCTTTGAAGACGTCAGATGAACAACAGCTGGGAGAATCTTTCACCCACAGGGTTTGTTTATGAAAAGTGCACCATAATTGCGCTTGTCAAATGGGACTTTGATTAATGGGCTCAGTGAAGCCAACTTAGATTAGAAACTTAATATCCGAAGGGATTGTGTGTCTGAGTGAGCGTGGGTGTTAATTCCGATTAAAAACAAGCAACCTTTGGAGGGCAACGGGCCCAAGGGCTGGTGCAGTTCAGGTGACATTCAAAGGAGGGGCTTCTTAGCTGCAACTTGCAACCAACATTGCGCCCAACAAAATGGCAAATTCCCTTTCCCCTGTCCAATTATTATTTAGATGAAGTGCTGGCTTAATGCCCCTGATGTGGTCCACCCACCCTGCTGCTGGTTCAGTTCATAGGAACACTAAAAGCTGGCTTGCAACAGGATAAATTCTGGTCCATTTGGCCCAATATGGCTTATTCAGACACGGGGTCTCCAAGACAACACAAGAAGACTGATCCCATTATTTTAACTCATCTTTAAAACTGGAGATGCCAGTGATTACCCTCTGCCGTTCGAGCGGTAGTCTCCTTGACTAGTTTGCTAACATCCTGTTTAAAACCTCTTCTTAACAGTCTCACAAAAACAGGCAATAATATCCGTATAGTAGGCATCCAGACGATATTAAAACAAATGAACAAACAAACAAAAAAGACCAAGATGTGTGTGGGCTTTTGGGTTTTTTTGTTTTGTTTTTGGTAATTTTTATTTGAACACAAGTATTTCTGACAGAATGCAAAGTCAAAATTCTCCGTTAGTATCAGTATTTACATTGGTGAGAATGGAAATAAAGGTGGTATCCATGTTTCACTCGGTAAAAAGTTTTTTGTCTTTTGTTTTGTTTTTTATAACAAGAGAGAAGGCCCCTAAAACAGGGAATGCTGGGTAGAGACGTGAATGGAGGACTGAGAACCACTATCACCCCATTGCCTAAAGTGAACTCAAGGGGCCTGAAAAACATCCACAGAAGGAGTGGGGAGGGAAATAAAACACACACGGTTTAAAAAAAATCCCAAGGAGGAAAAAAAAGTCAAGCAAGAGAATGTGCTATTTTTCTAATACATTGCATGAAATACATGTTTACTGTACTATGAGAAGCTGGGCAGCTAGATAGATATATATGTATGACACATACATATATAAATATATGCATTGTAAACAGTGTATTGTTGGTCCCTCTTCAAAAGTTTGTGTCTGCTTGAAAAATAAAATATACACATATAAAAATAAAACTAATGCAAAGACTCGGTTTTTTTAAAAAATTGCAAAACAGGATGTTTTGATTTTTTAATATATATATATAAAAACAAAAACAAAAACATTCTCAAAAGCCTCCTTCTCTGCCGGCGGTGTAGGCAGCCTGCTCCAAGGGTTTAAATCTGCAGAGAAGTCGCAGTGGCCGCCCGTTTCTGTTCAACAAGAGCTCCGATAGATGCCACCAGGGAACGCTCCGGCGCCAGAGCGCTCTTAAAAAGAAGCACACACTGCCTCCAATTACTATGGCAGTTAAGCTGAAGGATGCTTGTATGGGTGAGGACAAAGGGGCAAAATGGCGACCCTTGTGGGCTAGTTCTTGGTTCCTCCAGGAATCATGAGACGTTGCTCTTGTCTAACGAGGCCAAAATGTCATCAAAATGTCTCGGAACTCGCAGCACTTTTTCAGCTGGGTTTCCGTCCGACTTTTTTTTTTTTTGCTACGCCTCAAAAAAAGGGCAGCCTCAACCAGCCTCGCTGAATGAGCTCCCCGTAAGGGAGTCATTTCAGAAAATCTTTCACCTGCGTTGCTCTCATTTAAAAGTTGGAGTTGTAATGGGGTAAAGTATTTGCAGATCAGGGCAATATTCTTCAGGGTGGCCATCCTTAAGGACCAAGAAGGACAACTGTCTTAAGTTCCAGATCAAACATTTTTTGCCCCGGGGGAAAAAAAAAACCCACGTGAGAATTCTCTGGGGCCATATTTTTCGTCCTTCTGACAACCAGTTCCTTTGAGGGCCATGGTCTCTCCCTCTGCAACATAGTCATAAACCAAGGCCATTCATGGCATACCATTGATTCCAACACTCCCTTCTCCCGGCTGCCCTACAAAGACGGAGGGATGTTGCATGTGCGAACAGGGGGTCTTGTGTGTGTGTGTTGATATAAATATAGCCTCCATTTCCACCCCCCAGGAGCTGAAAACAAAAACAACAGAAAAGCGAGCCCCACCCTGCCCAACATTTAGCAAAATGACAAAAGACTTATTTTTCACAGTTCAAAATTATATAACTGAGAGATGCCACACTGTAAGACTGCGTATATGGGATTATTATATCGAAACGTGTGGCTCCATTTTGCTTAGGCCAGACCGCAGTCTCCCCTGCTATTAACCTCCTCCCTTCCTTTGGCCCCCCCATTACCTTAGCGCAAAGGAATGTTATATATCACATTCAATTTTGCAGGTTTTATATTTATTTAAAGGCTACTCTTCGGTTGAGAACAGCTGTATTACCTTCACTTTAAATATCCTGAAATCAAGGTTTCATCATTTGGATTCTTCTTGATCACCCAAAACTATTCCCACTACACCTTCCATATCCAAACTATGATGACTTTTTTTTCCTGATTTTAATGTTTTTGATACTATGACAAAAAACACAATTCACACTAAGATATTCACGCACCCACAGTGCACAAGCTTGCAGTTCTAATGAAATTATTATTTCAAAAATAAAAATAAAAATCTATACAATGGGCTGGTCTCCCCCACCTCTACATACCCCCAAACTCCCAGTTGTACAGTTTTTAAAAACAGCAAAGTCACAGCTTTGGGCACAAGACCATGGAATAAATTTGTAAATGCTAGGTTTTATCTTGCACAAAAGAGGGTAACCTAGTCTCAGACAGTGATACACATGTTGTTGTGGGTTGATGATGTTCAACAGGACAAAACAGTTGCGTAGTGTTAAACAGAGTGTGGATGGAGGGATAAATCAGCTTGGAAGGTCTGATGACATAAAACCTTCCAGTTTTTGTTTTTGATCTGATTTTTAATAGTTTTCCCGATAGGTGGAGGAAAGGGGTTCTGCTTCTCTCCCAAACCACTAAGGAATTTTCAATACCTTGGAAAGATCTTGAATGTGAGACCTCGTCACATGCAAGGAACTTCCATCAAAGGGAATCTTCCGCTCAGACACAGATCAGGGAACGTATCAGAGCCACATGGGCCTTGGAATTGGCATGTGATCCATGAATGAACTTTACTGTGCAAAAATAATTGAGTCATTGATATTAATGTGAGTTGCCAAATCCCCAAGTGGTGAGCTTCACTGCTTTTTAAATATTATGTAGGCTGAAAGAAAAACATACTACTTTCAGTAATATTTTTTAAACAAGCAGAGTGAGTATTTTTTAAAAAACTTATCTTCTGAGACCAGCCCTTCGCTGTACACCCTCCCTTTTGCCTTGGCTGAGCTTAGGGAGCGATTCCTGGAGTAGGAAGAAGGGACAACGCCAAGAACCTTTTGGCTGTACACGGTCCTGACTCTGACCTAGCACCATCACAGAGTAGGTGGTTAAGGTTTCTCTAGAGGGCAAAAATGTTCAACAGCACACAGAGACACAACTCTGCACAGACTCCAGTCCCCCGAAGGACTTGAACACAGTAAGCCAAGGAACGTTTTAAGCAAGGTTGTAGATCTCAGCGCATGGATTTTGACAAGCCAACACATGGACGCAATTCGAAAGGGACTCTGCTGTGCATGTCTTCCAGAAACGAATGGGAATCAAGCAATCCAGGGCGGTGACATTTCAGACGTTTGGCAAAGGCTTCATGCAACGAAGCTTCAGCCATCCTATAGACTCGAGTTCTAGTCTTTAACGGTCAAGGTGGATGCCCATCAATGCTGCAGACATACTGAACTATAGGGAGGGATTCTGTCCAGAGAACCTGACCATTCTAACAGGCCAGCCCTGGGTGACATTGAGCCCTGCCACTTCAATAGCCTGGCCTGTGAGAAAATATATATATTTCAAATATATATATATATATATCAAATTTTGTCCCATAGGGCTGAGAGGAGGTATTCTGAAGGGGTTCCTCCCTATCCTTTATGATGGATTCACAATTTCGGTAGCTCAGCCCAAAACTTGGATTGTGCTCCAGTTAACCTTGAAGGAACTTTCTTCCCAATGTCCTGAATACTATTAAATGTTCCCTGTCACTGCCAATTCAGATGACCTTTTCCCTCTCACAGTATAACCACCTAGCACTATTTGAGGTTTGGGGCAAGGAGAAAACTGGCATGGTTGCATACAACTTACAAATGCTCCCAAGTTGACTGTGATGGAAGCTTCTGAAGTCAAACCCCGCTCCTGCTCTAAACTTGAGAGGTGCCAGGGAGGAGGAAAGGTCTGCCATGTCCTGAGGTCATTTTAGATAATCTACAAGACCATTTTTTTACCCAGATCTCCTGCAATATTACAGTTTAACTGGCCAAGCCCATTGACTGAACATAGCACTATGACGTATACTTAATGGGGGGATAATTTTCACTTAAAGGACCCTCCTTCAACTCACCAGCAGTGCAGATTTATGAATGAGCAATGAATGCTGTTGCTTTCAGCATTGATTGACCCATAAGCATGTATGCTATCAAAAAAGAGAGAAGCCACAGCTTCTACCCAGCCCGTGGCTTGCCCTGTTGGGACGCTGCCTGTTAAATATCAGATGGTGAGACTGAACTATGTGGGCCCAGGCCCTGCAAGGATAAGCCCCACGGACTTCAGTGGATGAGTTAAATACAATGCCTAAGTGCCTTCCATTTAAAAGTCATGCTTTTTTAACACACACGCTGGATCTATGCTTCTGTTTTTGTTTGTTTTTTTCAAAACTTTGCCTCTCAATTCAGGTGCTTAAAGTTCAATGTGACAGGAGGCTAGCATGAAGGGCACTGTTTGGTCATTACTTTAGCCCCCTGTAACAAAAAAATAAAAATAAAGTAAAAATAAAGGGTGGATTAAGATAAACGTTTACTTGATTTTCTTACGCCAGTAAGAAAAAAAATAATTATAATAATTAAAAGGGTCGAGGGAAATAAAGGGGAAACACCTATTGTAAACATCCATATTTTAAAATGTCTCCCTTTACAAAGCAAGCATGCTGGTCAACCTACCATCTATATAGCCTGTATTTACTTTCTCTCTCAATCTCTCTCTCTTTCTCTCTCTCTCTCTCTCTTTAAAAAAGGCAGCTATTTTACATAGACATTTAAACACAACAAAATTTTTAAAAAACATTTTGTCAACTGTAAACACTGGAAGAAAAATAAAAAAAAAACTTGGCAAAAAAACCCAAAACAAAACAGAACAAACAAGGAATACTGCAGTTTAAAGTTTATACTCCCAAATCTGCCCAAGGGCGTTGTTCCTAAAATGAAATATAGGAATTAAAACAAAGACCCAAAGGGGGTACATTCTGTGGAAAATGTCTCCCGAGCGAGTCCCATGGAAATGAACGGACCTTGCAGACTTCCTGTTCATTCCAAAGGGCTCCGTACAGGAGACGGTGAGAGACCGTCAGGGCTTCTGCAAAAGTGAGCACAATTTAGTGAGGAAGCACAAACACACTTCAGTACAAAACATATCCAAAGTGAACAGAAAGCAGAGTTTGGCGGGGCCGGCGGGGGGGGGGGGATAACTTACTTCAGAGAGTTCACGGGGGATTTTCCCCTGCCTCCCTCCATTTAGCTGCAAAATAGAAAAATAAATGTTTTCTAACTGGCTGTACCAGTCGGCTGAACCTGATAGAGCTATGAATTCCTCATTCTGCCCTGAATCTCCTAAACAGGCTATGAACGTTTTTCTTTTTTAAACAAACAAAGAAACAAACAAGCAAACGAGAACCTCTGCATGGATATTTTGTAAGGATTCTTGGCCTCCTAAGGGGACTTTGTGTTTATCCTTGAAGGAGGGAAGGGGGTATTTACTTTTCCTTAAAAGCAAGTGCACACAAAGTAAAATTCTTTCTACAAACCTACCAAAAACAAAACAAAACAAAGGAAACAAACAAACAAACAAACCAAACCCAAAACACATTTCCCCCATTTTGTATGCATTTTTGTCTGTTTTCTTTTTTAAAAAGGCAAAGACACCAGAGGGATGAGATGTGTGTTGTGTTTTAAATGCTCAGGTGAAGTTGTTCTGTCAATTTTTTTTTAAAATTTTTGTTTTGTTTTTGCTTCGGCGCTGCGGCCCATCATGCTTTGCTCTCGTTTTCATTTGTTTGCGTGGCTTCGTTGGGCACCGTCTTGACTTCTGCAGGGGCCGACTTGGCGTCCGTGGCTTGAACCGCAGGCTTTTCTTCTACTGGGGTTTTCCTGTTGGGAGAGTCACCAAGACGCGGCGGGTTAGGAAGCGGACGGCCGATGCCCTTTCAGCCAGGTGTTTGGGAAAAGGGGATTGGTGTGTGTGTGTGTGTGTGTGTGTGTGTGTGTGTCCCTGACATGGGGGTCAGAGCAGGAGAAGACTGATCTTCCTTGCAAGGGACACAGATGTGGTGCGAGAATGGCAACCAACCTCTGCAGGTCACCTGCTCATAGCAGCTCACCACTACACCACCATTAAAATAACTCTCCTCTACCGCTCTCAGATTCTTTTTTGACTAGCAATGTTGCTCAAGGTGTGTGTGTGTGTGTGTGTGTGTGTGTGTGTGGGAAACCCTTTTTGTTGTTGCTTAGCAATCACCAGGTAGAATCCTTCACCTGGCGGAAAGTCTTCTAAATTAGAAATAACCCTTGAAATGGCTGGCCCTCTATAATGTGGCCCAAGAGCCTGCTCATGAAATGTAGTCTGCACACTCCCCACCCCACCCCCCCTTAGGAGCCTCCACTAACACACATCCCTTGAAGGAGTTTTGCCCAGTTGTGGCGCGCCTTCTGCTTTTTAGAAGCAAAGGGGACGACTGCTTGGCTTCTGCCAGTTGAGTCCCTACACCAGGATGGGATGGAGCTGCTGAGAAGACAATGAGAAGGTGGAGATGGGGAGAGAGGATGATGATGATGATAGGATTTAGGGAGAGAATTCAGTCCCCAAGGCGCCAGGCACCACAGAGATCCAAGACACCTGAATGAGAAACTTTTGGTTACGACTGCATGGTTAAATAGGCAGGTTAGGGCCCTGAGAGAAACAGGCAGATTAATAATAATAATAATAATAAAACATTCCACGCACACGTCAAAGAGCGAAAAAAGCACAGCAGAGCAGAGAGAAAAGAGAGAACAAGACGGGGGGAGGCCTACTCTGTCTTTGCCGGCGCTGGCGATGTGGAGGTCTCCGGGGCAGAAGACGCCGGCTGGCCTCCGGGCGCCGGGGGGGAGGCGGCTGTGCCCAAGGCGGCAAAGACATCCTTGGCGAGGTCCAGGTCGGGGGTTTTGAAGGCGCCGTCGTCCATTTTAAAGTCCTCGTTCTGAGCAGCCTTCGAGGCGCCCCCCTGGGCGGTCCCCTCCTTCTGGATGGCCCCCTCCTTGGCCCCCTCCGTCGGGCTCTTCGCCGCCCCGCTCGGCGCACCTTCCTTTTCGGGGCTTTGGGAACGAGAGGCCTCCAGCTTGGGCTCCGCGGAGGCCGGGGGGCTACTGGGGTTTGGGGGCGGAGGGGCCGGGGATTTGCTGGCGGAGGCGGAGGGTGCCTTGGGGGCATCGGAGACCTTTGCCGAGGAACTGGGGCTCAGCACCGCCCCTTGGTGGGTCAGAACCCCGGAGGACACGTTGCCGGCAGCCGGAGGGGAGGTGGGGGTGTCGCTGAGGTCTACCAGGGGGGCTACTTTGGGGGTGGGGGCGGAGGCGGGCGGGGGTGAAGGGGCCGCGGCCGCTTTCGAAGGGGTGCCCTGATTGGGGGCCACAGAATTGGAGTCGGGCATCGGGGTGGCCGGCAGAGTGATGCTGGAGGTGAGGGTGGTCGTCTCGCTGGTGGGGCTGTTCTGGGCTGTGGCAAAGGTCTCCGTGATCGTGTCCGAGTTAGTGGTGACCGTGGTGACCGACGGCATCATATCCTCAGTTGCTGCCGCGGTGTCGGCAGGGTGCCTGTGAGGAGGGCAAGGGGGTCAAAAAGAGAGACAGAGAGAGAGAGAGAGAGAGAGGAGGGTGGGGAGAAAGGAAGAGAGAAACAGACCATGAAGGCCACAGAAGCTGCCGGCCGGCCGGGTGAGTCAATGCAATTGCCCAACAACATGCGGTTATTTAACACACAAAGAGAGGAAGGGAGAAAGTCACACATACAAGAAAAACACAGAGCCTCCTGACCAGAGGGACCCCTGAGAATAAGGATGGACGGGCGGGGAGGAAGGGAGGGGGGGCTCTTGAAATCGTAGATGGCATAAAGATCCCACCTCGGCTCTCTCTGCAACAGACGCGGCTTTCTCAGGGATAATCATTCCTCTTAGAACAACTCTTTTCAGATCCCTCTTTGGAAACATTTGTAGACTGCGCTTTTGGCACTCGACTACGCAACCATTTAAATTTACCTCTCACCTATTCAGCAGAAACATATATAACAGCCAACAAAAGCTTACACTGGAACATGCTAGGATTTAGGCTCTGGCAAGGCTCTCTGCTCTTTTTGAGGATGTCTTCCTGGAACCTTGCCCTCCCTGGAGACATCTCCTGTTTTCTCATGATTGTTTTGTTTTTTTTCCTTAGTAATCGATGCGTTCCTTCTCTCTAGCATTCATTCCCTACAGATGGAGACTCTCTCTCTCTCTCCCCGCACACACACACAGAGCGATATTAAACTAGTTTGCTTGGTAACTATCTAAGAAGGACAGCAGAGAAGTTCCTTTCTTCCATGTGACACGAGGCCAAACAGAGACCGAGGAGGATTCAACTAGCTCGCATTTTAGATCTCTTGTGGCACCACCGTCTAGTGCGAGCTATTTCCTGGCCATGGCATGACACGTGGGAGACTGCAAACCAGCCTGACCCTCAAGTATGCCCAAAAAGGGCCTTTTCGGTCCAGCCGCAGGGCTACTCCTTTTTGGGGGGGAGCCGGCTGGAGTGATTCCCACATGGACGGGCACGTCTGTGTTTGCTTTTAAAAGAAATTGCCCCCAGCAAAGCAACCCTTTCTGGCCGTCTGATCATACTCTTTGCTTCCTTTTCCAGGGTCCCGGTGCACCTGGGGAATCTTCTATTAAAACCCCCCCCCCCCAATTCTGAACATACTCTGGCTCCGTTAGCGGCGTAGTCTCGTTGGGTTCTGTGTGTTTGCCTCCATCGTGGTTCGGGGTGCGCTCTTCCTCCGTTCGCACTTCTACAATAGGTTCTTTTGATTCATCTTTCCTGTAAGGCCACGGGAGAGAAAGGTTAAGGTTTGGAGAACAGCTTTGTACATTTTGTTCCTCTGCAAACTGATCGGCTGGCACAGGATTACTCACCTGCATTTTACTCACAACAGGGGCTGAACCTCCTGGGGCAGCCGCTCATATTTTACTCTCCTGTGAGCAGATTTGGGCTAGCTGAACCTTTTATTGGGGTTTCTATCTTAGTCATGTAGAAAGCAAAGCAGGAATAGTTCCTTTTTAAACTAGCAGGTTGTGCGTATGACCTAGCATATAGGCGATGAAAGGATGCTGGACTGGCCCTCTTGATATCTACGCTGGGTGTGCAGGTGGGACTTTGACTTTCCACCATACAAGACAGCCATGGAGTGGGCGACTAAGGGTTAAATGGATCCTTCTCGTGTCCTTGGCCACATCCTGTCTGTTTCTTTTCTGGACAGGGAGAGGGGCATGCAGCTCCAAATCAGAAATGCTGCGGGTTGCTAGGGGAGGGGCTGGGAGTCCTGTCTACCTCCTGGAAGCCTCCCTGTTCACCCAGGTGAAACTTTTAGCCACCTATGACAAGCTGTTCAACCCCAGGCAGGGTGAGGGTGAGACAGAGCATCCGCTTTGGAGGCAGGAGGTCTTAAGATTCAAACAAAGGGGTGGATGTCTTTCTGACACCCCGGTGGAAGTACTGCTCCTGGTCGGTGAGGGCAGCCATAGGCTAGGTGGACTAAAGGTCTTGAATTGGCACATAGCAACTCCCTATTTTTGTTGTTGTTGTTGCAAATAAAGCTGTTGTGATGTGTTCTGTTTAGTTTTAGGATTTAGTGATCCAGTTCCCAGCATCTCCAGTTAGAAGGATTTTATGGAGAATAACATAGAAATAACCCGGAGAACCAGTGCGGGACGAGGCAAGCCACTGATCTGACTCAACTTCCTACAATCCTGTCCCTTCCTGGATGGCCTTCAGTGGCAGAACGTGTACTGGGCTGATACGGGATAGAGGGAATTACGGTCCTATAAGGTATCGCTCCTCACTCCAAGGGGAAATAAAAGCTTTGTGTTACTCACGAGAAGGCAGCTTTGCCCTCTTCCATGTCCTTGCCCTTTGCCCCCGGTCCGGACTTGCCACACAGGTTGACGGCAATGCACATCAAGAGGCCGCACTTGTTGAGGAAGTAGCAGGTGACGTCCACAGCCACCAGCAGGAGGACGAAGATGATGATGAGGATGCCCACAATGGCGGCCGTGCCCAGTCCTGAGGTAGGGCTTGTGCTGGCTTTAGGGCCCAAAAGAAAGAAAAAGAGAGAGAGAGAGAGAGAGAGAGAGAAGAGAACACAATGGTTAGCAAGAAGGCATGGCTATATTCTCAACAAGCACAGATCAAAATGAACAGTATCTCCCCAAAATGCATTTATTTACCAGAAAGAAACACCAATCTTCCTCTCTACCAGTTGAAAGATATGAACAATGATGATCCCAGGACACTGTCTCATCTCTGTTTGTGAAGAGCATGCACAAGACAGAGCAGAGGGCAGACTCTGTGCCTGAAGCCTATACGCCAAGCCTAACGGGCTCTTTGGACAGGGGCGCTATAGCTGTCAGCAGTGGGCCTAGCATTGGATATTGCAACCAGAAAGAAACCCACCTGATATTGATAGAGAAAGCTAATTGTACAGTACAGTGGGGTCTTGACTTGAGAACCTAATCTGTATTGGAAGGCGGTTCTCAAGTCAAAAAGTTCTCAGGTCAAATCTGCATTTCCCATAGGAATGCATTGAAAACCATTTGATCCGTATCTGCTCTTTTCCGTCCATAGAAACTAATGGGAAGCTGCTATTCCGCCTTCGACCACTAGAGGGGGAGATATTTTGTTTCTTTTTTTTCTTAGGTCAAGAAAGGTTCAGGGAAGGCAGGGAAAATACAGTCCAGGCAGTCCAGGACCAGGCAGTCTGAAGACTGTCTCCCAATCCACTCTCTAAACGCTGGGAGGAGTGAGGAAGCAGACAGGCACCCTTTTCACTGGCCAACAGTTAACTGAAAGTTTAAATTTTGCACTTTCCCTGCCTCCCACGTGGGTTCTTTTCAGTTCTTAACTCAAATCTAAGTGTGTAAGTCAAGTCAATATTTTCCTATGAGAGCGGTTCTTAAGTCAAAATGTTCTTAACTCAAGCCGTTCTTAAGTCAAGACCCCACTGTATTGAGCAAGTTTTGCCTTCCACATATTATTCTTTGCTTATATTATCCCTTGCTGCTCTTTGCTAGGTGCCCGCTGAAGAATTTCTGGTATGGAGTGGAACCTGCCATTTAAGATAAGATACAGCTTGTTTTGCAAAAGTAAAATCGCCATTAGGTTAGAACTCCAAATCACGGAGTAAGGGGGGATTTTTTTGGGGGGGGGGGTTACTTTAGTCATATTCTGAGCTCATCGGCCAAATTGGCCAATGAAGACAGGTAAGAGGGGATCGGGAGGGGGGGTTGTAGGTATAAAATCTTACGCACAACACTTTTCTGGCAGAGTGAGAGACTGTGATTTTCTAATTGCTTTCTCGTTCTCTCCAGTTTCACTTTCACCCCAGCTTTGTAGATTTATTTCTACTATAAGTGGATATTTCCATAACACACCCTACTTTTTCAATGACTGTATTCTGCCCACCATCTCATGTCAGGAACGGGCAACCTACTCCTGTCCTGCATTCTCCAAGGGTAAGTGTGCTTTGGGAGTTTAACGAGACTGGCCCTCAAGGCTCTGCTAGCTCTTCTCTCTGGCCTTTGACAGTCAGAATCAATCATGAAATAGCCTAGGTGGTCCAGAGTCCTCCAACCATAAAGTCAAGGAACCAGGAGCAAAATGAGAGGTCCTTTATCTTGGGTATAGGCAAAGATCCTGCACCAACTCTTATCCTGCCACCTCTTTCTGGCATGGAAATGATTTAGGCCCTTGCAGTCTACGCTGGCAGAAGGTAAGCTCTGGCAGTATTTACCAAGCTGTTTAAGTTTCTGAGCATTACTCGAGAAGCCGATGGCATATCTGCTATCTAAAGACCAGCCCATTTGGGACGGAGAGGCTCATCACCAGAAAGTCAGTTTGGCACCCATTGGCCAAGACCGTTTGGGGGCACATCTTCCTTGACCTCAAAACCAGGCATGATCCGTGCAGCTCCCCACCAAGTGGCTGCCTTTACAGAGAGGCAATTGGGGGAAAGCCCAGCCATTCACAGAACAGACACTTTTTAAGTGCATGGAACGGGGAAATGGGTTATTGGATTAATGTTTTGTGATTCATTCATTTACTTTACACATTTTTAGATTTGATTCTTTAAAACCCATGGCACATGGGTTGCTTTTAAACACCAAACGTGATGTAAAACAATTACAGTACTTGAAGCTGTGTAGCCACGGAAATAGCCATCTGTATATTTAGTAATGTTGACACATAAAATAAACAGATAAATACATGTTATTAGTGTTTAACATATATAATAGATGGTCACGTGACCATTATTAAAATGGCATAATGGTTGCCCATCTTGTGGGTCCTGTGAATGTGGAACATGCTCTTTATGTTAATTGCCTCCTTATTGTTCTACGTAAAAAATGAAAATTGTACCCTCTATTTAAAGTTATTATTTTATCTGCAGTCCTTGCCTGCTTGCACTGTGACTACAGAGGGCCCTCAGACTGGTTTTACCTGTTGGTAGCCAATTCTGACTTACTGTACAGGCATTTGTCGTACTCCCCAATTTTCTCTACAGCTGGGCAACAGGCACACATCCTGAAATAATCCAATGGCCAAATCACGGGCTCTGTTGGAAGACGCGGTCATTGAGGAAGGGCTTCCAGTACCCATGCCCCCGGCCGATGATCTTTCCTGGGCATTTAGCGAACTATCACTGAGAACTGGAATGCCAATCAGATCTGACCGCCACAGCAATTTCTATGCTCTTATGT
Source organism: Pogona vitticeps (assembly GCF_051106095.1). NCBI lineage: Eukaryota > Metazoa > Chordata > Lepidosauria > Squamata > Agamidae > Pogona > Pogona vitticeps. The sequence continues at coordinate 28,053,346 of NC_135790.1, read as the reverse complement.
CTCACCTAAAAAGACCGGGGACACGGTGAGATGCCAAACCATGTCACTGCCAGGATTATCATCATCATGTCACCCTGAAAAGTGCTGACCTGGGTAGGGGTTCTTTGGATGACAGAATCTTTCATTAGGCATCAGAGTTGTGTTCATTTTGAGAAATTTATTCCTATTAGCATTTTTTTTCTCGGTGATGACTGCATTTTGATGTAATGCTTCAAGTCTTATAGAACTACCGTGATGGGCACTGCATTGCTAAAACCCCATGAAGTAAATACTTTAAAAAAATTCTCCCAGGCATTATAAGAGTTCTCTAGGGGTTTTTTAAAATAGATTTGGGGTGTTTACCTCTTCAGGTTTGAACTACTGTATGTCTTAATATTGTATTTTTATAAACTCAGGAACCTTTTGTTCAATTAACATGGCATTACAGATATGGCAAAGAGAATACAATACAATAAACTATTGTGTTATCAATGTGCATAGTTGCATTGCTAATCCACTGCAGAAAGACAAAACTGATGAGATTACATGTATGACCGCATCAAGATTCTTCTCCTCCAGTGCTTTACTGGTGCAGGGTAGACATTGGTAACTCAACATACATAAAGTATTTTACTGCAATTCTTTGTACGTACAAATAAATCAAGTCTGCTCCCCTCCTCCGTGTTATGGACAGGGCTTCTGTACTGTGGCTTCTATGCACTGAGTCTCAGCCCAGCCAGGGTGAAACTTCACAGAAAAGACCCTTATTAATCAAAATCTCTTCCCTTCTCCTCTGACCACCAAAGGCAGAATCAGGCAAGTAATTCACTTCTCTCCATGGTTTTTGGTTGTTGAAGCCTAATGTTTGCACCATGAGTTCATTAAAGTGCTTCACAGAACGCCAGCTGAATCAGTTCTCTGCCAAGACACATAATTAAACAAATTCATCACCCTCTGTTCTTCCAAGGAGAGGGGAGGAGCGCCATACGCATTCCCTGTTCTAATGTATTCTAAACTCATGCCTGGATTATTCAGCCGTTACCGGCCTTCCCGCCCCTGCCAGCTCTCAACAGTGGAAACTTCAGCAGACACATCAAGTATTTCCTTCTTCGTCTCAACTCAAACATCTTTCAAGAAAGTCCACAATGGGTGCTCTGCGTGCCTGTGGTGCACAAGCATCATTTCTATAAGGCAAAGCACTTCCAGTGAAGTTTTCACCACAACTGGAAGAAGGGAATGGACTCGATTCCTTGGCTTTGGTTTGGGACAGAGAATAAGTTGTTTGTGAATGCCAGAAGGCTGAGAGTAATCTCTGTAACCCACAGCTGTCAGCAGATGGTGTGCACAGAGGATACATTCATGAGAGGTGATTAATAATGACCAGCAGGATAAGAGTCAGAAGCACTATACCTCTGAGTTCCAGATGCTGATGACGACCATTATCTTCTGGCTCTGCTTCCTGAAGGCATCTAGCAGACCTCTGCTGGAAGCGGAATATTGGACTAAAAACAGGCCTGATCTAGCTATATCTATCTCTGCCATTTGGGCTTTAGCAAGCTACTTCTTTGCACTTTGTGCCTCAGTGCCTCTTCCTGTTCTTTTGAGGACCAACCCAACCAATCAACCATAGGAATGTGGGGAAGGATGTCTGGCATCACATTAGAGATAAAGCAATTACCTTATCGTCAATTATTTTGTCACCCACCCCACCTCTCATAAAAGAGAATAAATTCATGCTAAGGGCAAAAGTAGATATTTAAAACAGAAGGAACAAGCATCCGAGAAGATATTAGAAGTTTCAAGGGCAGGGTCAATATGAACGCAGCATCCATTGGCGGAAGCAGGATATTACTGGTGTGTCCTGAAACTTCACCCAAGAAGCAAAAGTTAGATTTCCAACCATTTGGAAGACTTGGAACCAACGGGTTCTGGGAAAACCCTGAAGAAACAGGAAAACACAGGAGTTTTTGTATCACTCCTTGAACTGGCTGAAATTTCTGATCTTCTTGCAAACGTCTAATTCTGACATGTAGGCTACACAAAATTGGACAGCAAACGGTGTGCCCTGTCTGATCCCTGACGTACTTCACGCATCAAAATGCCCAGCATGCTACTGTGCAGGATCAGTGCTGAACATACAGTATCTTCCCCTCTTGTATTGTCAACTCATTGATCGTAATGCACAAGATGGAAATGGCACGCTACTCGTAAAATGTATCATACCAAAATCTCCGCCAGGAGACCGTCAAGATTTCCAGCTGAAATGCTCTGTCTGAATCCTGAGAGTTAAGCTGCCAGGCGGTTGTAGACAGAGCTCTAGCTAGAAGGACCAGGTGGGTAACTATCCCACAAGCTCTCACATCACCCTGCACAGAAGTCCCTGTTGGGACTGTTTTCTTTCCACTCATGGCTCATCCCGACTTTACTGGGACACCCCTTCCAGGAAATGTCACGTTTCTTAAGCTTCCTTTGAAAGCACTTTAAGTTAAGAAAGAAACGACAGCGCCAGCTATTTTTTTAAAATAAGAAAGAGAAAAACAACACCACAGAAGTGAAATCTGTGGCTGGCTTCTGAATCAAAGCTTAAGACAAACGCATTTCCTGATTTACTGGCTGCTTCTGAGTATGTACAGCTACACACTATTTCAAGCTGACAGTTTCATTGTTGAAACGAACACTGAATTTTGTGTAGATGTACAATAGTCTCTTCAGGACACTGGTTTCCCATTTGAAGCAGGAGATGGCAGTGAGAGAGTCATGCTAAAAGTCATGTTTCTTGTGGTACCATGAGTTGGTTTTATAATTGTGTGGAGGCCAGAATTCAACAATGGTTCGACACTGAGATGTTCCCAGACTCCACAAAAGGTTGCTGGAATCCACGGAGAGCCACTGGTGCCGATCTTTACAGACCAGATTGGGATGAGGCTCTGCTTCCTGTGCTCCTCCTTCAGTCAATGAATGCAACCCCCCTTGCCTGGTGAAAAGTCACCCGGGAAGCCGGGAGAGTAGAGGCAGAGAGCTCCCTTTTCAGGTCACCTGCACACACCTATGTAGTAACTGGATAGCATGACACAGAGTTAGGAAATCTGCTGCAAATTGTAAGTCAGGTCAAGTTATGACAGCTCCATTTATAAGCACATTGCCAAATGGCTGACAAGGGAGAGGTTGTATCTGAAGGCGCATGTGTCGGTGTCTATGTGGGGGACAGCAAGAGAAATGAGCTGAGATTCACTAAATGCCAGTATTTTTCCTGTAAAACAGAACCAAGTGTACTCATCCAGTGTTTCTCATCCAAGCTCACCGGACAGGACACTTAGATCTAGAACAGTCAATCATTCCCTGAAGCGGGAACTCGCCCGTGGCTGCTATCCAGACAACCATACGTGCCAGGTCTTCATGCCTAGCCAAGCTTCCTTCCCAACGCCTGATCCACTTTTTTTAAAAAACCCCATGAGTTACAGTGTCCTCCTATTGCCAAGTTATCTTTGAAAAAAATTCAAATGCACCTTGTGATGTCGTACACGGAAATAGGAAAGAAGGCAATGCGGTGTGTTCAGGGTGACTGGACTGCCATGGCCAGAGCACAGAGTACTTCTGTTTGCAGCAGTGTGGGGCAGACAGAGACAATGTGAGGCATGGACAACCACATGGCTTCTGTAGTAGTTGACATAGCACATGGTATCCACGTTTCCTGTTCTCATAAGGATTGGGGGGGGGGGGAGTGCTCCTAAGACCAAGAATACTGCCAGTGACAGGCACAAATCAGCCCATGGAGGGATTGCGCAAGTGATGAGGAAATTTTCCTCTTGTGTGAATGCAGCCCTCATGCAACCCCCCAAAATTTGACAGGTAACACAAGAAAAGTCCAAAAATAGTCAGTGAGTTAAAAAGAAAAGAGCCCCAACCTTTTCCCACTTTGGCAACAGAAATGAAATAGAGAAAGGAAACCCTTTTATGAAAATAAAGCAAAAAACAAAACAAAAACAAAAAAAACAACCCCCCCCCACACACAAACAAAGAAGCCCTCCCGGAAACAGGGAAAGCGTTGATAAGACTAAAAGAAACACAACTACACAATAAAAAACAACAACACAGCAGACATTTTCTACAGCTTGATCTTTCTTTCCTCCTCTTTTAATAATGCAAATATGTAAACATAATAAAAGAATTAAACAGGTTTCCTATGCTTAAGCATCATTGCTGTATTAATAGCGGATGCACTAGGATACAGTGGTAGAGATGCTGGCAGCTCTTAGTGAATGGGTTCGAGCAGCCTCGTCAGCACCATCATGGAAATGAGACCGCTTCTAGTAGAAATCTCAGACCATTGGGTCAAACCCCTTTGTCTCGGAAAGGCAAGCCCGTGCGATATGGCGCCATGGAAACCCATGAACTTGAGGTCCTTCCAGAATGCCCCAAACGGCCACTCAAGGTTAATCCACCTGAAATCCGCCACTGAGCAACACTGACCGAAGAGGTTTTATGGCAGCCTCAGAGGGCGGGCTCCTTGGGGGGGGGGAGGTTCTCTCTTCCTGACAGACAAGCTGAGCTTCCAATGGCAGAACATCCCAAAAGTGGCTCCAACAGACGGTAGTTGGGGTATCTTTGGGAGTGAGTGTGCTTTTTAAAAAATGTCCGAGGAAAAGATGAATGCCAGTGCCAAGTTATCTTACAAGAACAGAACTCCAGACTTCATCTCCACTGAATGGATGCAGACGGTGAACATCTGAGTGTCACTTTCCCTTGTGTTACACCTGCTCCTAGTATCATGGTGCCCCCCCCCCCTGAAGCAGCTCTCCCTGTCACCACAATCCAGCTCTGAGCTGATTTCTGAGAAACAAACATTCGTCTTCTCAGTCTGCCTTATCACGGCAACATCTTTTGGACGCCACGGTGCAGAAGGAAGTGGAGGGAAAGAGTTACATATTCATGTCTCTCTTCAGCCACCATCAGGCATTCATGGGAAGTCTCAGATGACTACAAATGAAGGCTTTTAAGATTATGCTGGCATTTAATGCATAGTTTTGTGGCATCATGGAGGTCCGGGGCATCATCTCATCCAACCTCTTGGCCACAAGCAGGGAGGGGTTCTTACACCAAAAACATCCTCAAAAATAGACAGCATAAAAAGGGTGCCTCAAGCAGAATCTGAGCTGGATTGCAAAATTCTACTGAGTCCCAGACTGGACGTGGAGTCAGGCTGTGCCTCTCCTCTCCTCACACGTTCTGAAAGGTTACTAAGGTTGTGCTTAGTCTTGGGAATTATTCCAAAGCCCAGTCCAGAAGAAGGCATGCATTGAGATGGAGAAACGGTAGTGGCCAAGAATTAAGGAATAAGGGAATCAAAGCATATCTTCGGACTGAGCGTCCCCAGCTAATCTTTTCCTGTTGAAAAGATAGAAAGCAGCAACTTCATGGTCTTCACCAGACAGTAATGGAGACTTAGCCCAAAATGCTTTGCATCTTGGTCTTTGTTTTCAAATGTTAAGCACAGGCTGTATGAAGCAGAACAGGCCAGCCCTTCAAGGAGATTGCCTGACTGTCCCTTGATATGAGCCCGCGAGGAGTGCGTTGGCCAACGGGGGCAGGGAGGAAGTACCACAAACAACCTCCATGAAATGCCCAGCAAACAAACGGATATTCCTGCGAAGAAACCTTCAGCCAATGTTGTAATGAAGATCCAGACGTGCGCCAGGAGAGACACTCACCATTTTCTATTATTACGCAATCGTAACAGGACTGTAATGGTGACAGGGGAAAGGCGGGCATCTCTCCTAAGGACAGGTTAACAAAACTGTGTGGTTGCAGAGCTGTTTTTTCTTCTTTCTTCAGATAGAACTGGCAAGTCGAAAATGTCAGGGTCTGCCTGTGAGCCCAACCTGCCTTTCTGCACATAGATGCTCCAAGCATTAGGTAACCGGCACATACCCGGTTTACCCCTGGGCTGAGCATTCTGGAAGCTGCTGCTGATGACTGGGTCCTCAGTCATTATTGGCAAACTGGAATAGCATGGGGACCTGCGCTTGTCCTAGGGAGCTGTGGCCATGCAACCGTGCCCATGCTTTGCCATGGCTTGGACATTATCAGCCAACAGACACTGGGTGGCAAAAAAAGAAGTAAGGGTCTCTGGCATGCACTAGGGCCTCTCCGGACTGAGGATGGGTGCAGAAAGTGCAAAATCTATGGGAAGCTGTGGACTGAGAAGGGGACCTCTTTTTTAGCACATCACCACTGACAGACGTAGCTGTTTTGTACCTATGGCCGGGGGCAGGGGAGTGGGAGAGACTTTTGGCACACATTTTTCTGGTTTCATCAAAACAGACCTTAAAAAGAAGTTTGACACAAAGACTCAGCTAGTGTGGAAAATATTGGCTTCTCCCTAGGGAGAGCCACTTGGCATTCTGAGGGGCACCACTATGGGCTGCAACTGACGTCACTGAGAGCATGAAGTGCTGCTGAATCCATAGAAATGCACTTCTCTGAACATTTATTGACTGATCCAGAGTCTTGTCCCTCCAGCAGAACAGTAGGCTCCAACCTTTGATCCCCAGATGTTCTTGGGCTACAACCTCCAGAAATCTGGCTGGAAAAACTAGCAGTGAAAGCTTCTGGGAGTTTTAGCCCAAGAACATCTGGGGTCCCAAAGTTGGGAACCACTGCAGTAGAACGAGGGGGTAGACCTCAGAGGTGGCACTAGAGTCTCCTGGGCCAAATCGGACTGCAGGAGGGGAAAGGTGTTTTCCTGTGTCAAATGATGTTCTGTAAGTTGAAAAATTAGCTAATTAGGGACCCAGCTCAACCTTCCTTCTGTGCTATTATTCCCACCCCCCACCCCCGTTTTCAGGGAAGCTCCATACATGGCAAGTTACAGGTACACCGATTTGAATCAATGGCTGATTGGTGAACAGATTTTTTTTTTTTTTAATCTGACAATTCAAAGGTCTGTTTGAGTTGTGGTTGGCAGTTGGATTTTGGCCTGGAGTCTTGCCAGCTTGAAGCACCACAGTCCACCCTGCCACCCAGAACTCTGGCTCATCATCACCATACACTGGGGATTTAGTGGAATGGGAACGGTTGGAGGGAAAAGCCCCACAGCTGATAGCTGACTAGACCAAGGAGATCCCATGGGTTTCTAAGGAATGTACACTGCGGAGCACCATCCTGAGTCATGCTCTATCCTAAGGACAACTGTAAAAATCTCACCGACGCAGCAAGACAGAAAGGCTTGCTTTGCATCTCCCCTAAGTAAGTTCAGTCACATCAGCACGGGAAATCTGCAAACATGTTTTGGATGTTGTGCCACCTTGTTTTCGTCATCTTCTTTCTGAAACTTTTACCGTGCATAAACATGAACAAACTGTGATATGCGGGAAAGCCAGTGAAGGCTGGCAGCAGTAACAACCTTCTGTCTCCTTGCAATTTGAAAAGTATAACCCATCGGATTTGTTTTTTTGCATCCAGTAGCTAAAAATGGGGGACGGTGGTGGTGGTGGGGGAGGTGGGGGTCTTTTTCTATGGGGCGTATGCACAAAACAGAAAAAAATAGTTGCCCAGTCTTCTTCCCCTTCCTCATTACAAAATAGCAAAGCTCTCTCTCAAGAAAAAAAAAAATATTGATCTCTTTTGTTCTGCGCTTTATTTCCTGACCCCCAGAACAGATGCAGTCCTTGGGAATAAGGAATCCTATCTTGCTTTCTGGCCTCTGCGAGAACACCAGGGTCTTCAGTAATAAATCTCCTTTTGATGCTGATGCTGTTTGTGAACGTTTCCTAACAGAGCAAAAGCAGAGCTGTCGCAGAGAAGAGCAACGAGAGAAAAGGAAAGGGGGCGGCTGGACTTCCTAAGGTTGCTGCAGCCACCAAAAATTAATCCCAAAACGGGGGTGGGGGGGAGAGAAAATGAGTGGGTGTTTTGGTTGGTTTAGAAAAATGGCACCATCATTGTTATTAAAACAAACAAACAAAAAATTGGTGCATGTAGCAATGTAGATGTTTCCATTGGGGTCCCAAGTGACATGTATGATGGTGGACACAGGAAAGGAACAAGGGGGAAAAGGATTCAAGAGGGGAGAGAGAGAGAGAGAGAGAGAGAGAGAGAGAGAATAGATAAAAAGAAAAAAAATAGGTCATAAATATAGAAAACAATAAGAATTTATAAGGTTTCTTTAACTTAGTATAAATTAAAAAAAATGTCCAAAAGGTTAGAAGAACAGAGCAGCGGTAGCAGCGGCGGCGGCGGCAGCGATGCTAATGGTAAGGCTCATTTCGGAAGCTTTTGGCAAGGAGAAATTTGGGGAGGGTGGGTTGAGCAAGCAAATGACACTGAGACCAACAAGGCAACACAGGATCCTCAGGTTGAGGAGGAGAGGGGAAATGAGCTGGCAGGATCTGGCCAAGGAGGACTCTGACATCCTGACAAAGACAGAGGGGAACCCCCATTGCTCCCTCCTTGTGAAGCTGGCCTCTGCTTGGGGACTGACCCTTGAGCACTGGTCTCCCTCTCGCTGCCTCTGGAGACAATCGACCGGGCATGGCTCTTGAGAAGCACGGCAAGACACACATGACGTCTAGAAGAGTACAAGAATTCCTAACAGGTGTTCCCGGACAAGAAGGCAGAAGAAGGCCAACCACCAAGCCAAGGGCCAACGCCAGACTAGACACTGGCAAGCAGGAGGAAGTTGAGTTAAAGAATCTCAAGTGGCCCTCGGAAGACCAAAGGTCTCCAGAGTTACCGGAGGCGCCATTCTCCCCTAAGCTCAGACAAGCAAGGTGGACACAGTTTTACCAGGGGAAACTCTCCTCTATGCACCTTCCCTCCTCCAGTCTGCTCGCTCCCAGCAATGTGCCTGGAGCACTGGTGGCCTTCCCTCCTCCTCAACTGGGTTAGGCAAACATTCTCCTCTTGTCCATTAAGACCCTGGTGGACCGGGGCTCTTAACTGGATGACCAGGGCCCTTCAGCTCGCCTCTTCTATTCCATGAGCTCCTAATTTGCTTCAGAACCTCCTTACGCAAATTCAAATTTCATCTGAGCAATGCAAACCTACTTTGGACAGAAACAGGCCCTTCAATGTTCCGTGTCGCACCTTGTGCGCTAGAGGTGAGAGCCAAATGAAGAGGCAACAGTAGTGGCATCATCCACACTGTGAAAGGGGGACCGAGCCACTTCCCTGGATTTAGTCCTCAGCCACTGAGGGTTCCTCGCACCCCCCAGGCTAACCCACAGAGATAGACAATGTTTTTTTAATCCCGCTAGGCTTTCTTCAAAGCTACTATCAATTCCTTTTTAGCCCAAAAGCAGCTGCGTCATAAGACGCAACCAAAACAAAAATTAGGCTCAGATTCAAGATCTTAGCAGAATTTTCCAACAGACAAGACAAAGGTGTGCATTTTGGACTCTTCAGGTTTCCTCTTTGACTTTCGAGAGTTTAGGGGTTGAAATTCAAGACATTAATATTAAACCTTAATTTAGATCCATCACCTTCTAAACACCCTCTTGCCCTGATCCAGCAATAATGGAGAAGGGCAGAAAACCAGCTATTGTACAAGAGGGTCTCTGATTACAACGATGCAGATTCTTTCTTTCTTTTTTTTTTTTCCAAACAAATTTGAATGGGAGAATATGCTTGACAACTCTTCCCCTCTCCTATCCATCTCTTAGCGCGAGTCATTAAAAATGTCGTTCAAGTAGATGACACGTAAGAAACATTAGAGTCACTGGCATGGTGAAATGAAACATCAGTCATTTTAGAATGTTATTGAGTGTCCTCATTAATGAGATTCTGTTTAGTAGAGTAGAACTCGTTAGATGGCAAACGGCAGTAAGTGCCTACCTCAGCCCATTTTAAAGCAAAAGAAAAAAGGGCCAAGCCCTTTGTCCACAAAGGGGGGGGGGTCTATGTGATGCTTCATTTGTTTCAAAACCTCACACTACCCATGAAAGGCTGCAGAACAGGGGATGTACCAGGCTTATAATGGATGTGGAGTGAAGGCTGGAACATTCTCTCTAGTTCACTGCCTACTTCCTTCATGACCCAAACCAAAATGAATTATGCACCAGGAGCCAAGCACTTGGGTTTAATTTGTACCATGCAATCCAGTTCTTCTTGGCACTGTCTTTAACTGAGCTGCCTTGGTGTAGACTGTGAAATATATGACTGGTGTTTGGTTTTCTTTTAATAGAACCGAGTACAGACAACTTTGATTACTAGATGGGTGGTGAGTACCAAATTCTTGGGGATGCAGCTGCTAAATGGGCCCTCGAACCCCATCGCTCACCATCCTGGCTTCCAAACCAAGTAGCAAATCGATTCATGGTTTGGACTAATTAGCCAGTATCCACACAGTTGCTGTCCCAGGGAGAAAGTGCTTCACAATTTACCGAGCAACTGAGAATGCTATATGCTAAACAGTTACATCTAACTGAGAAACAACTTCCTCAAGTCCTAAAGTACAGAGGGGAATGGCACAGTGAATTATTCGGTGGTTGCAATGATGTTTACCCTCAACTGTTGCCAGTGCCAGTGTAAGAGTTTTTGTTAAATCCCCAGGCAGACATTTCCTGCTGCAAACATTTCGGAGCCCATCTGGCTTCTGCCAAACACCCACTTTTTCTATAGGCATTGCGAAAGGAGAGTTCAAACCATTTATGTTTACAAGGAAACGGCTCCTTGGATCTTCTTAGTTTTATAAATAGCCTCTATCTGATGAAAAGCAAGCGAGCAAATTCGTTACGCAGGAAATGCAGTTGTTGACTATTAATGTTGCATCTCCTGCAGCTGTGTCTTGGGAATGACCAACGTGAAAGACAGCCGGAAGTTGTGAAAAGGGGGTAAAGAAGAAAAGCACTCATTTCTCGGGTGCGTCTTCTGCTTCACAGAGATACTCCTTTGATATCTTGGATTGGAAAAGACAAAGGCACATTCAATTTGTGGCCGACCAATGCTTCGTCCACTCGTTGCAATACCAGCCGTTGCAGGAGAAGCACGTTGCAAAGGGAATCTCAAGAAGCGAAACTAAAGCACAGGAAATGGATTGCACTCTCGCCCTCAGTGGACTGCTGGGAACTCATTTCAAGGGTATTGCGGAAAGGATTGGAAAACCATTCAGATCGTACATACCACAGGCGGCCCTACCATGTTTGGTATGTACAGGGCTGAGTAATTAAGCTTTAGATGGGTAACTGGTTATGAGGATGACAGTAAGCAAGCAAGTTCCCGAGGAGTTTGGTGATTTATCAGTGTTTTCGACTCCCCCACCCCCACCCCAACTCAAGCACATTAAGGGATGGGGCACTGGGTTGCATTAATTTCAAGCAGAAAACAATGACGGGAAGCTGGTTACTGCTCTACCTGGGATGATGGTCGGCTGTGCAGAGGTCCTAAAAGTGTACTGTGCAGGCTTGGATTTTCCTTGCTGGTTTTCAGCAATCACGTAGACTTCATACTCAGCATTCCAGTCAAGAGACTTGAGCATGACATGGTCGCTTCCGGAAGGGAGTCGAATCTCAGGTTTCCAATCAGAGGAATGCTTCTGCAGAAGAGCGGCGGGAGGGGGGGAGAGCAGTAGCGGGGCGAGGGCGGGAGGGAATAGAAAAAGGAAGCAAGCTAGTTTAGCCATTGTGGTTTAAAGAAAGAGGTGCATTCTTCACAACTAGAGATGGGCACCGATTGCTGGTCTGGTGATTGGTGCCAGTTTTATCAGACAAACTGGGGTTTCCCTGCCCCACCTCCTCTAACAGGCACGGACTGGGACCAATCGCCAAACCGGCAGTTCGTGTCCGTCTCAATTCACAAAGAAGGCAAGCCCTTTCTGAGCAATTGCTTTCTACTCCTGCCCGATCCTAAGTACCTTGCCCAAAAGCAGCAGAACGAAAACACGCAATAAAAGTAGAATTGCCAGGCCAGTTCCTTCCGCTTGGTCTCTAAACAGACTGGCTGCAGTTCCCAAGGATCTTAGACACATGCCTTTCAGAGCTCTACCTGGACAAGCCAGGATTAAATCTGGGCTCATTTTTAATCAGTGGAAGACATTCTACTGGGAACACTGTTTCTACAGTAACATTTTAGCAGAAACAATTTTAAAAGCTAGACAAAAATGACCGTTTTAGAATACTTTCACATAAGCCTGCATGCATTTTATAAAAACTTGTTTTTTCCCCTGTTAAGAATTGTTTTCTCCAATCTGCAAAACTTTATTTAATTACTATTACTAATCAATTGAAAAAAGTAAGCCCCTAAGATGCCAACTCAGACCTTGTCTAACTTACAATTTTATATTTGATGAGATAATGCCGGATGGGAGAGCCACCATCATCTTGCTTGATAAGGTTCACTTTGATGGAGTTGCCGTCCTCTCCCACCTGACCTTCCAGCTTTGGTGCACTGGGCTCACCTGCAAAAAGGTAGGGTTCACGTTTAATGTTCGCTGTGTATGCCCGTCTAGGTCATAAATCATCCACTCAATGAACAAAGGCATACAGGAAACCTTATAAACATCACATTCAGCATGTCTGCTGTCGTAGCATGGCATGTTTTTCTCATGTTACTTCAGACAGGGCATTCAGACAGGTCTGAACCAAAATACCCCCAAACCTTCTATCTTCTAAGCCCAGGGGATGAGCAAAGCTGTATCTTGCTTAAAACTTAAACGTTTAGTGTTTTTAATGAAGCCTAGATGCTGGATGTTTGTTAAGTACAAGCAGGATGTGAAGATGATTCTGGGAAGTTCAAGAAATGCAAGAGACTAATTATTCCAGGAGTCCTTTGTCTATGAGCAGAACATAAGGTCCAGCACAGCTGTTGCCAGCAGCAAGAGAACCTTACAGACCTTCTTATCCAGGCATCCAGAGGGAGAAACAATTTATCCCCTCACAGCTGGCAAGGATGAGTGGGCAAGGGTAAGGTTGTCTAACATTCAGGTTACCTGCCTTGCCACCTAAACAGACTAGCTCCTGTTACTGACATTATTGCATTTATACAATCTGTGTATCACTTTCGCAGCTTCTCTAAGAACTCAAGACCAATGTAAAAAAAATAAAAAAATCTTTTATCAAGATCTTGTCTATAGTCTCAACTTCAATACAGATCCCTACCCCTTTCCTTACCCAACTCCCTAGTGTTTTCCATCTGTAACTGCTTCCCCATTAGAACAGAAGTGGGGAAATGGGTGGCCAATCGGTCAGCATAGCCAGCGGTGAGAAAACATGGAAGGTTCACAACACAGCTAAGACCCAACTCCAAATTAAACAACAGAGCCAGTTGGGTGCTATTTCCTATCAGTTGCCCTTTCACCCTCTCCTTCTTTCTGTTGTGTCCTTGCTCTTTATAAGTTTGGCTCACCTGTGCAATTAAACTCATAAATTAACTGAGAAGGAAGAACTACAAATGGCTGCATGGCTCACATACAACATATGGGGAGAGAGAGGTTAAAATACTTCCTGTAGGCTTCCCACATGTATTCCCTATGATATTTCTTTATCCCACCAGTGCCCAGAATGACATATCTGGGACAATATTGATGATCCAAAACTGGAGCAAGGTGCCAACATAGTTGTGACTCTTATTCCTGGAAGAAAGGAAGGGGGCAACTCAAGGGGGAAAAAAGACCATGTGCCCATAGTGAACCCAACTGCAAGACAGGGTGGGAAAGATCTCTACCCCAGGAGAACATACAGTGAAATCCCCCCTCTCCTTTCTCCAACCAGACATCTGGTGAGAAATTGCATGAATTTTCTTTCTCTGCCCAATTAGGGCATTCCATGAAATCAGTGGGCAGTAAATTGAAGACAAACAAAAGGAAGGCATTCTTCAAGTGCCACCCAATTAATTTTTGAAACCCAATGCCCCAAGACAGGCTAATGGCAGCACTCGCTTAAAAGGTTTAACAGGGTATGCAGTTAAAAGGTCTGCAAAGACTATTTTGTAGAATCTCCATGTTCAGAAGTAGGAAGTCGTTCAACTAGTGACCTGAAAGTTGTAATGTGGGGAGTCGATTCCAGTCAGTGTCTCTGTTGATAGTCTATCCAAAGGCATCTGTTTTTTCTGTGAAGGAAAGGATGCTGAACTAGGATGATCTTCCTCCTGATTTCAGAACAGCAATTTTTGAGGTCTTATAAGAAAAACAGAAACAATAACTTTAAAGAAACTAGATTCAGTTTAGGAATAATTGGCCATTTCCAAGAGTGATTATCTAGTGGAAGAGGATTCTTCGGCGATGGATTCTCCTTGAGGTTTGCCAGAGAGCAATCTAATAGAAGTATTTTAAATACAGGCCATCCATCTGGAGTTCTACTTCCAGGATCCAAAGGGATAATGCCAAGGCACATACAAGCAGCATTGGTCATAAAACTTTCTGGACGTGATCAGGTCAAAACATGAAGTGAGGGTGCTTAAGGGAGTTTAGCTTTGGAGCTTTCTACAGTACTCTAGAAATGCTACTGCATTCTCAAATTACACTCAAAGCAGATTTAGAAGTTCTACCTCAATGAATATCTGCCAAATGCAGTTTTGACGTAACACACTTTCCTTAATCCTGAGATCAAGGTTTATGATGGAGTAACAGCGCTTCTTTCTTAAGAACATTGGCAGATGACTCAAAAGTCTCAGCTGCCTTTTGCTCCAGAAAGCAAAGTAGAATGTAATCTATGATCACTTTTCCTTGAACCCCCAAGCCACTGATGTCAAATCATGTGTTTTTTACTCCAAAGTTGGGATCCGTACAGCAAGGAAGGATGCCGTGAAACAAGCCATTTGCCTTGATATAATTCCCAGTCTTTCAGCTGTTGTTTCTCTTTCTTTCTGTATAGTTCAAACATTCACTCTGAAGTGCAATTCCGTCGAGTTCCTGTGAACAGGCAACAGGCCTGAGAAAATTAAAGCTTTCATTGCATTGTCTAACCCAGTTTAATTCCAGTGTCTTGGGAAGCAGGTGAAATCTGTAACTGCCAGAGGCTTCCGTGCTACACCTTGTCTGTAGCGCTCGATTCATGTCTTCTGTTACTCTGAAACTAGAAAGTTTTGACATGGAAAACACTGTTTTCTTCGGGCACCAGTTCTTCATTAGCCTTCTGGGAGAAGGTGACCAATTCATTTGTTGTACACTTCATGAACAGAACCAAAAGATTGTCCTTGATAATCACTGCTCAGATCTTCATATTTTGTGTGTTGTTTGCTGCTGGAATACAAGATCAGTTGAGCAGTCCAGATCCTAGCAAATGTATTTGTGCTGGCTGGCTAAAGAGAGGCTCCTCAAAAATTTGTTTCAACGTGACTTGAACGTAAAAGTGCACACTGTCCTCTGCTGTAAATCATGGCAAACAGGAGATCCCAATCTTAATTTTAGGATTCAGTGCCAAGAGCCCTAGCCCCAGCGGTTAACATGGGCTGTTTCCAAAATGCATCAGATAAATTGGCAGAGCACAAGTTTTCCCAAGACTGTTCGCCATAATATGGCTAAATTTAACCAAAGAGTACAACAGCCCATCACCAAGGACTGGATTTCCTGTCAGTACTAAAAAAATAAGGGGGCCTGGAAAGGAATGGAGGTCTACTTTCATAGAAAAGAAACATCATCCAATTTAAAATGTGGGAACAGAACTTCCTTAGCCTCAACTTAACTAGGGTAGCAGGAAGAAAGCCACCGTTGCATTTTTGCCCAAGTGCAACTCAAAAACCAAAACCAGTTACAGTACTTGCATTGTAAAATACAAGGTGAAAACTACGCTTATCTGTACTTAGACCTATTAAAAGCAATGGGATTTAAATGAGTCATGACTAGTTTGGGAAACTCTAGATCTAACCAAAATTATCTTTCTAGATGTAGGTTTGTTGCTATTGAGCAGCATAAACCAGCACTTCCAAAAAAAAATTCTGGGAAACCGCAGGAATTGGACCTAATATGGTCATTTCCTCTCCATTTACTTCAGGCCAATATAAATCTGTCCGTGGAGCTGTTGGTATGTGAAGAATGTACATTTTTCTAAAAATCCATGATCAGCCTTTAACATTCCTTGATGTTAGGAAGGACACTCTCGTGAGTTTAATTTAAACAACCAAACAAATTCACAGCAGTAGCACCCATCAATGGCTAGCAAACAAAAACTCAAATTAAAAACAACCCCCCACACACCAAAAAGCCCTCCCGGTATATTGTTCCAATTCGCAGAAAGCAGGGAAAGACAAGGACCTGGATGGAAAATGTTGAAGAAGGGTGAGATGTGGAGAGATCCAATGTATCTTGCACAGCTTGGTGTGTCCCGTCCCCTGGTACATGGAAATCTCCTAATAGTTCGATCTTCCAGCAGCCCCGGCTGGGGCTTCTTTGCTGAAAGCACTCTTTCCCAAACCAATGCCCTCAGATGTGTTGTGACTCCAGCTCCCATCATTCCCAGCCTGCCACACTGCCTAAGAATAATGGCATTTAATCAAAACACATCTGGAAAGTATTTGGGATTCTGGCTTGCAACTCCTGCGTGGAAAGCTGCTGGTTTGGACCAACGGTAGAACCCAAACTTCTTCTTTGCTTGCTTATGATTGTAAACTGCCTTGTGACTTTCTACATCAAGGGTGCTATTTTGAATGAGTAAATAACTGCACCCTTTTAAAAAAATCACTATATTATTACACTGGATTCTCATTACCAGCAATGTATAACAATTGCGCCAAAACCCCCAAATAAACTCCGACCCAGTGGAGGCAGCAGAATCCTTCAGAGTCAAAAGAGATAATTTCCTTTGACTTTAATGCATTCTGGATCATAACCTAGCAAGAACAGCTTAATTAGTAAGCCTCCTAATTTGTCCCAAGGGATGTGTGTGTGTTTTTGAAAAGCTGTTCTTTCCTTGTCTTTCCAGTAATGATTGACTAGCAGAGGTGGCTTTGGGGTCTTGTATGATTAAAGCTCTGGTGCTTTTAGCAAAGCGTGCCATGCATGTCTCCTGTTGCATTAGGATATGTTACCAGGAATAATGGAAACTAAATTACAGATGTCAAAATAAATGAAGAAAAAAAGATCATTCTGTGATGCCTCTTTCTCCAATTCTTTATATTATTTGCTGCCCCATATGTAATTTGTATGGGAATGAATACGTAGGGTTGAGGATTTTCAACACTGGTGTTGCAAGCAAGGGTTCAGCCTGCAAAGATTTCTGTCTTTGGAAGGTCCCATATTCATTTATTCATACTGAATTTCCAGGCAATGCCTTCCTCTTGTGCAAGGCGCCATTTAATTTCAGCAAAGATGGAGCAGAACATCCAGATTTTGCGCTCAAAAAGCTTTTGAAAACATTTAGCCTTGCGGTCCAAATCGGATCAGGTTAGGTCTGGGGCAGGAAAGCGATCCTAGCTTCTGGGGCAATTCTGCGTACTCATTCTGGCCACTGTCTCTCCCGGGGACCTGAAAGGGCTATCAGGATTCCCAGACCAGTCTTGGAGCAGGGCCATTCACTGCATCTGACTACTAGTACAAGTCTCTGCAGCAGTCAGCAGCCTGGCGCCACTCCCAAATGTCTTTGGAAATCTTTTCGCTCTGCCTACAGAACTGTCCGTGATATCCGAGGGGGGGGGGAGGGGACTGCTCAGCCTCCCATTTCCAGGACTATCTCCACCACATGCAGGAGAGCCTGAAACCCTAGCTTGCAACACCCATGTGGGAAACACCCAACCCTGTGTCCCAAGTAGGGCCATTCACTGAACAAGACAGTAGGAGACAAGGCAGGGCCAGTTCTCAATCTGTCAGCAGGGGCCAGGAGGGTGCTGTGGCTCTCCTGATACCTGTTAGCTGGAAACCCCTCAGGTGTGTGTGTATGTGTGTGTGTGACCTTTAAGGGGCCCTCATGATCACTGCCCACATTCTGGCTCCATTTATTTATTTATTTAGATTTCTACCCCGCTCATCTAGACCACTGGTTCTTAACCTTGGGTTACTCAGGAGTTTTGGACTGCAACTCCCAGAAGCCTTCACCACCAACTGTGCTGGCTGGGGTTTCTGGGAGTTGCAGTTCAAAAGCATCCGAGTAACAAAGGTTAAGAACCACTGATCTAGACCAAAGGTCCACTCCGGGCGGCATTAACTTTTCTATCTGCCATCAGGTTATTTGCACCAATTCTTGAATTCTCTTGGGATCAGATGAAGAGCAATGGGCCTGCTGGCAACACCTGCATGGACCACCTTTCTGTCGCCACCACAGCTGCAGGTTTTAGAGCTCCGTTTGCTTGGAGGTTAAGTGAAAGCTTGGGGGGAGGGGGACTGTGCTGAGTTATTTCTCTGGGTGCCCTCAAACGATTGAGAGGCTAATGAAATCATATCGCTTCTCTCGCAGCTTAGCCTTCACCGTCCCCCAAAAGCCTCAGCAGGCAAGCGGCAAACTGATGCCCTGCCTTTTAAGTCTTGCCTGCACTGAATGTGGTTCCCTACAAAATTGACACAGAACATCTGCAGAGGAAAGAGTGGGCAACCAGTGTACGTTCGGGAAGACCACCTACCCTGTTGGGAAGTGGGGCCAAATTGAGCCCCTTCACCAAGTGTTCGTGGCTCGTGAAGCAAAACACACCTCCCTTCAGAGCTCTTTGCTCTGTTGCATCCGAAGTCTATACACCAGTTTCTATAACTTAAATGTTAATGATCTGAGATGTTTCTTCTAGCGTGGAAAGGCTTAAGTACCTCCACTTCTCCCTCATTCCCCAGGCTAATTTTTAGCATCACATTTTCAAAAAAAGCAACTAAGTAAGAAATGATTATATACTTCATGATGATCTTAATTAATTGTGCAGTCATAAAACCTTCAGCAATTACATGGTGAATATACTCTGAAAAACCTGGATACACCCCCAACCACTTAAACACAAAATGCACCCAAGTTGTTTGGGTTGCTGCTACTTCAGTTGCAGAGGGCTCTCCAAAGTATGTACTGTTGTCCTATCTTCTAGAGGATCCTACGCCCCGATGGGTATATGAAGCTGCCTGGCGACAGGTCCATAATCCATCCATCTGTCCAGCTCAGTGCTCCCTCATCCCTAGAGGGACGAATCTCTAGAGACCCTTTCCAAGATCCAGCATAAATGCTCTCCCACTGAACTACACTCCCATCCCGAACACCTCTCTCAACATTTTGGTCTAGAGGCCCTGGTTGCACAGAAAACATAACAGTACTGTATGTCAGTGCCATCACTCAACACTTAGATTAGCTATAATGCAAAGGAAACAACATTCAAGTTTCTTTCCATCCATGTGTTTTAAATACACGCTGGTGGAAAGGCAGTTACATTTAAAATTGTGCAATCTGGGTTAAAAATATCAAGCTGGGCACATGCTTGCACTGACCCCTACTAACCATTTTTATATAGATCCCAAGAAACATTGCACCCTGGGCCAACGAAGGGACAAATGTGTTAGTCTCTCTTGTGGTTGTTACAGCTCTATAACTTAAGTGGACCAACACTTCAGCGCTGTAGCTAGGATATCAGATGCTGCTCCAGGTGGACGTCCTTCTCTTACTTCCCCCATTCCACAACTACGAGTATGGGGTTAGGATCACAGACTATGGTCCTGGCACGTGGAGGGTTTGGGATGGACTGGACATGGAACCTACAGGTTGAGGAACGGGGAACTTGGAATGGATTTGGACAAAAAAGAGGGGCAAATTTTGCCATACAAATTGTCTCCACCTTGTTTCTTATAAATGCATAGACTCTCTCTCTCTATGTTTGTTTGTGTGTGCGCGCACAGACAGAAGATGATGGTGTGTGAAGTAAATAGCTTTTTAAAAAAAACCCAAAAAAACCTCCAGCTTGTTATTCATGGGGGGGCAACACCCACCAACACCACGGTGCCTTTGGAGGGAGGCTCTAAAAACCAACACTGGCACCAGGCTTCTTCTGATCACAGTGCTTGTGCCTTCACTGGCTGTGCAAGTGGCACTCCCCGCAGTAGCCATCTCTGACTGTGCGAAAAAGGGCCACCACGAGCGTACAGGTGAATCCCAAAAGCCTTACTAGAGAGTCAGTCCTGTTGAAGTCTGTGGCAGGCGGTTCTGCCTCCCAGTCATTTAGCAGTCGCCGTTCCTGCAGGCTGGAGAACTGAGTGGGAGAAGAAGAGCAGAAGGGCCACCCAAGTGCCTCCCTTGGGGGACCAGCGGCTGCCTTTCGTCTGGCAGCAACCCAGACTGTCTCCCACCAGTGAATCACTTCAAGAACTGTTAGCTGAATTCCACCCCTCCACTTCCTTCCTCCTAGTCTCTTATTCCTAGTGTGTGTCATGTCTTACATGAGATTGCATGCTTGAGTGTGCAAGCTACCCTGAGAGCCCCTTCCCCCCCTTTTTGGTCACAAAGTCATATACAGTGGTGCCCCGCATAGCGACGATAATCCATTCCGGAAAAATCGTCGATATACGGATTCGTCGCTATGCGGAACAAAAAAGCCCATAGGAATGCATTAAAACACGTTTAATGCGTTCCTATGGGCAAAAAACTCACCGTTATGCAAAAATCCTCCATACGGCTGCCATTTTCTCTGCCCGGTAATCAAGGAAAGGGCGCGAAAACACTGTGGGCGGCCATTTTTTTACCCAGCAGCCATTTTGGAACCACATGTTTTACCATTTGAAACATCGCAATGCAATTGCTTTTGCGATCACAAAAAAGCCATGGCTATACGGATTCTTCGTTAAACGGGGCGCCCATTATGCGGGCAGCACTGTATAAAGGCTGCAGGTAAATAAATACTGAATAAAGAAGAAACATATGATTGTGCTGTAAAATGGCCATATTACATGCACGTGTTTGGTGTATATGCGCTTCTCAGTTCATAATAAACTAATTCTGCTGGGACTTCCCCACCACTGGATGGAACCTCCTTCAGCTGTAACTCATGACTATAGGGAAACAATATGAAAAGGGAAATGTGTTCTTTCTCAGCAGGAGCTGATGTGATGGCAAATCCGCAGCAGGGTGTGCTTAGGCATCATCACGCCACGCTCATGGCTAGTTTGATGTTTTTAACCCAAATGCACAATTTGGCCAGACATCCTGGCTTAACTGGACTGCTTCAGGCTGTAAAAAAGAAAGACATTATTGAGATTTGAATGCTCAACTGGATTAGTACAAAATTCTTCCCCAGAAAGAGCAGGAATGCATTTCATATGTTTACCACGTTAGCAAAGAGGTTGGTTGACCTCCTCATTCCCTTCCCCCCCCCCCTTGGGCCAAACATTGGATGGTTTGAGCATTTGGGCCAAGCCTTCAAGTGTGCATTGTCTGGACCAAACCATAATCTTAGCATCACTGTGAAGTGCCACTAGCTGAAGAGAAAAAGAAGTTTGTTATTAGAAAGCTCATACGCGCACACACAAAAACCATGCACAGGGCATGCACATGAAACCTAGTAAGGGGAGGAGCTAGGAATCCAAGATGAGGATGATGACTGGAAGAGTGAGGGGTATCCTGTTTACACAGTAGCCTTGCAGGAAGACAGACCACTACGAGTTCATCTGCCTCTGTTTTTTGTTTGCAATGACCGGCAAAGGAGCAGGTCTCTGGTTTCAGACAGGATTCCTTCAGAGCCTTACCTGGAGCAATTAGGAATTAAGCCAAGGCTTTTTGGATAGAGAGAAAGCGCTCGGCAAGAAGCTCCTGTGCTCCCTCTTATAAGATGGAAACGACCATCAGAAACCCCATGTTGCATGGTCTCCTAGGAAAGGTCACTGCAGGATCCTCCAGAAGAGATCACTTAGTCTTCTGCTTGGGAGAATTTTCTACCTTCTCTAGAGGCTCACTGTCTTCCGCAGCTCTAAACTAGGCAAGAAAACTAGGAAATGGGAATATACTCAGTAGACAGACTTTTTAACTAGCGTAGTTGGAATCCAGTGAAGTCTGACACTGGGAACAAAACCAAACAGGGTTCAAAGGGTTTGCCTAGATGTTTTACAGTGAGCCCCTGGGGAAAAGGTGTGATGTTCAACGTAGCTTAGGAGTTCTCCAAATGTCACTCTTGGCTAATCACTATTTCTCACCCTACACACTTCAAAATATAGGGAAAAGGGGTGATGTACATGACTCCGGTGACTCTGCTGGAAAGGGGATGTAAAAATCTAATAAAGACTCACAAAGGGTTTGTTTGTTTAGAAGGAAAAAGGATTCTCACACCCTCAGTTCAGCAAGTATGGAGGAAAGAGTAGTTCACTAAATAAGTAGGGACCTGCTGAATAGCAACCCAAATCGGAAACCAGTTAGAGAGCAGCTCCTGGAAATATGGGAACACAGAGAACCTGTTGCTCCAGTCACCTGCATGGATGTAATCAAACCCAACGCTCTTCCTCCTTCCCAGTCTCCTGCCGCACCATTTTCCAACTGTCTCTCTTGGCTACTGTGTAAAGCAGGTCTAGAACTGTGACAAAAAGCCATTTGCCACAGTTTCACACAATGACTGGGGCCCCTCACAAGTGATGAGATACACAAGGTAAAAAGAAAACAAACAAATACAGGAGAAGATGTTTAAAGAAATGTACAAAGAAATGAGACGGGGAATGAAAAGTGGTACAAAATCAGGATGGCTGGGTATTAGTTCCATGTGGATGTCGCCCAAACATCTGTGGAAGGAGAGGAAGACCAGGTTGGTGGCTTGTTCTCATGCATGTGGCAATGGCTGTAGGAGGTTACTGATGTTAGTTTTCCTAGCAATCCCTTGCTTCAAAGTTTCTCTCGAGAAGGCCCACAAATCAAAGCGGATGAAACACCCACAGGCTTGGTGTTTTTGTGTGTGGTTGTTTTTTTTGGTTTGTTTGTTTTTTAAGTTTTCTTTGTCTTCTGGGAAGCAGAAACACAGGGGTCGCCCTCTGTCCATCTTGGAACAGTGTGCAGGGGGGTGTTAAAATGAAACTGCAAGAGTTGCTCTAGGAAATCGATTCCTTCCACGCTGCTGTCAGTTCTGAACGTGAAAGCCAAACACTTTCTCCTGCTTTGAGGGGTCAAATCATTTGCTTCCATAGTTTTGAGAAAGCCGCCAGGTGAAAGTGCAAGGGAGAAATGACCCCCATGCAGGTTTAGAAGCCTTTCCAGCTTGCAAAAAGAGAGGTTACTTACCGTAACTCTGGTTCTCCCAGTGGTCATCTGTGAATTCACACTAATGGGTTTTATCTGCGCCTGCGCAGAGGTTTCTGGAATCTTCTAGAGCTTAACACTGTTCACTAGGACCGCCCCCCCCAGTACACGTGGTCTGCCCATCCTGGCAAGTGCTTCCATTTCCACAAAGTCCACCACTGCATAAAAGTTTTGACGTGATGGACAGAGGGGAGGATGGGCGGGAAGTGTGAATTCACAGATGATCACTCGAAGAACCAGAGTTACGGTAAGTAACCTCTCTTTCTTCTTCATGGTCTCTGTGAATGCACGCTAATGGGTGATTAGCAAACTTACCCGTCCGGAGGAGGAACGTCATGGAAGAACAGCTGACAAAACCGCTCATCCAAACGAGGCGTCTGACTTTGCCTGTAGATCCAAACGGTCATGCGAGGCAAAGGTGGACAGTGTGGACTATGTGGCAGCTCTGCAGATAGGGATATGGCTGATGTTATTGATAGCACTGTGGTTTGCAGTAGGGTTGGGTATTATAAGATCTTGCAGTTTTTCTCATTTTCTGTAGGTTGTCAAGAATTTCATCCATCTTGGTATCGAAGAGGCTGACCCTGTCAAAGGGTAAGTTCTCAATATGCATGGAGGAATCATCAGAAATATGTGCAGAGCGTAACCAGGCATGCCTTCTAAGGGCGACAGTGGTGGCCATGTGCCTTGAGGCCGCCCCTATGATCTGTCTAGCTGTGATGCGCTCTTGGCGAGCTAAAGCCATTGCTTCCTGATGAAAATCCAGATCTCTTGGGTTTGTATTCACCTTGTGCTGATTGGAGTGAAGGGAGCGCCTTGTTTAATGCTGCAGTTTGCACAGGTTTTGAGTTGGAGAGGAGCAGTATGTTGAGCCTTCGAGTGGTGAGAACGATGAGACTGTGTAACCTGGTGTGGTATCGGGGAAGGCCCAGTATGAGTGGTAGTAGCCTGTACTGATGATGTGGCCTCCTGCAGTAGCGGAGGCGTTGCTGATGGTTTAGAATGCTTCGGTATCAGTGTTGAGACAGGTCCTGTGCTAAGACCTGTTTCCTTTTGTGAGACGATTTATGGTGCTTCGGTTCCGGGGAGTCATCAGAAGGGTAATGCTGATATTGAGGACAGTACCGAAACGAGTCAGAATCAGAATCCGAGTAATAATAAGAGCACTGAGGTCATTTAGGTTCAACATAAACTTCCATATCAGGATGTCCCTAGTGATATCGGTGGTGTCGATATTGTGATGATGGCATTTGATAATAAATGGGTGGCTCATATAAAGTAAGCCTTTTAGGATGACGGTATTGCATAAGAGAATCATGCGATGCGAGAAGTCCTGTCGATCAAATGAGGGTGAGGGGCATTGACATCAAAGTGACCCGTCTCTGGTGTATGATGTGTCCTCCTGGACTGCTTGTGCGGTCGTTGCAGATCAGGCAAAGAGGACGCTGAATCCAACTGACACATGGAGACAGAGCAACCCGCAGGGCTCGATAGGTCATATTTTGGAAGCACGGTAACATCAACCAAAGTATTGGCCCAAGACGGGGACTGTGCCAACAGAGATGATGGTGGTTGTAACAATGGTAGAGGTAGATAATCGTCGTCGTCCACTGAAATGGAATCAAAGCAGATAGTCTGCCGCTCATGAAGTGGTACCGAATAGACTGTGCAGCAGAAGATGACTTTTTGGCTTTCTCCGGTTTTGGCTGCTGTTCCGGTACCGAGGGAAATTTTGGTACCAGTGTAGATTTGGGTGTGGAACCACCGGACTTAGTCTTGGCAGGCATTTTTGCCTTGGATTTGGACTTTACTGAGGCCACAGAAGCGTCCGGAGACGGTAACGGAGGTGGTGGTGGCTGTACGGATTCCATATTTGGTGAAGGGCGAAGAGAACGTTCTCACAAGTAAGAACAGAGATGCTACTGTCTTAATTTTAAAGCGTGCTGAATAAACGTCTTGCAAATAGGGCAAGAAGCTGGCTGGTGGGCCTCACCGAGGCAGAAGAGACAAGAGTCGTAGCTGTTGGTCAGAGGAACTTTACTGGGCACAAAGTGCACCTTTGAAAGGTCCAGAAGAGGCCATAAACTATCAAAAATGGATAAGAAGAATGAAAACAGGGGAAAAGGGGGGGCGGTGGAGAGGAGAAAAAGCGCAAAGTCTCTCGCAAATTCCTTTTGAAGGCAATAGTGAATGGAGCTAGTCGAAGAGAAGAAACCTCAATTGTGGCAAAAAGGAACGGAGGCGCTTGCCAGGATGGGCGGACCACGTGTACTAGCGGGGCGGTCCTTGCAAATAGTGTTAAGCTCTAGAAGATTCTGGAAACCTCTGCGCAGGCGCAGATAAAATCCATTAGTGTGCATCCACAGAAACCACAAAGAAGAACAAAGACTCTATCGGCAGCAAGTGGTACGTAGGAAACTCCGGACACAGCAACTTTCTCTCTACCATATGAATGTTTCTCTCATACAACCATCTTTTGAATCATTTGCGAAGTGGTGAGGGGTTGATACTTTTCTCCATGCTCTGACTCATACTTATCAATTAACACTATCTTAAGGAAATAACTGACAGCTGACATCTATGGCTGGTTGATGAGTAGCCAGAGAGAGGAAGGGAGATGGACAAAAGCTGTCATCTAGACTGGCAGCCCTGAGTATCCTCTGCCCTTTCTTCTCCCAACCCTAGCACCTCATCATGGAGGGCGAGGCAGTGGGATGGGGTGCTATTCCATTATGAGAAGAAGCGGGGAAGACCTGTCCAAGGGAAGGCTGCTGTTTTGAAGAGCAAGATCCGTCTGTTTCATTGAAGAGCAAACCACTTTCTCAGAGATCAGCGGTTCGAGCTACTCATCCCAAGGCCTCATCGAAGAAGAGAGGACACCAGGATGGGGGCAGAGGAGCAACTTGGCAATGCTGGGCACTGTTCCAACTGCCCTAAAGCTCCACCAGTGGTCTTGCCACAGGTGACTAATAGTACAACTGGCAAGACGAATTTAAGATGAGAACGCAAATATTCTAGCTTGTTCCTACCAGCTACATTGGGTGTCTCCCCAACTCCTACCAGTACTGAATCCTACTTGATGCAACCTGGGTTAATCCCAAGTGTTCACTCAAAAGGAATTCTTCTTCCTTCCTGTACGGCCTATATGACACCTGTGTCTGCCAGTGCTTGCAAGTTCTCATTTAGCGTATACAGAAAGCATCTGATAGACGTATACCTAAACATGTCACGTGTCACTAAAGCCACTCGTATCAGTGGAAGCAAACCATTCAACCCATGTCCTCTGTCTGCCATGCTATCTTGCCAGCTCAGTAAAGGGACAGCATGATGGACTTTAGTTGGTTTTGCATGCAGATAGAGTATGTTGAACAAAGCTCTGAAAAAAATAACAAAAAGTTATAGAAGCAAAATTTTGAAAGATGGAAATTTAGGGGGTTCCTGAATGGAAAGTGTATTTTAAATTTTGTTTTGTGCATCTTGTGCAGAGCGTGTTAACCAATCAGTACAAAGGTGTGTAGCATTGTTGTTGCTGTTTAATGTTTACCTTCTGTTCACCAGCGTGGACGACATCATCAGCACCATGCAAGCCACATGACAAAGTCACATGATACGCACGCACATGATTTGGTTGAAAGGAAAGTGGAGGAGGTCACATGGAAAATACAAAAAAAATTAAAAAACTGATGTAAACAATGGGCAAAAAGAATCAACAACATTCACAGATTAAATTAAACAAAATTAAATTAGCCACTCTACTGAAACATCAGGGGAGAAAGGGGAAAACAAAACAAAACCAGCCTGCAAATGAAAAAAGTTTGTTATTAAAGGAGCGGAAGGTCAAAGTACTACAGCAAAAGGTTTGGTTGGTTAGGAGGAGCCTTGGGGTTGCCTACTAATTATTACCAGGTCTGGAAGAAGAGATTAAACAAACCCCCAAGCAAAAATGTTATTGGAACAAAGAAGACTTTCTCTTAAAAACTGCACAATTGATGGCATCCACAATACATAGCAAAGCAAAAGGAAGGTGGGAAAGATGTGTTATCGGGAAACAGTTCGCTCATCCATTGGACGGCTACAGAAAGAAAAGGCCTCCCTTCTAGATTGACTGCTAATGGATCTGGTCTCCAGCCGATGAATTCTCCAGCCTGTAGGGATACAAAAACAAAGCAAAGCAAAGCAAGCAAACAAACCCTGCCCACACCTCGTAAGAAGGGAGGAAAACAGAGCGAAAGTAGCCTTTGCCTGAAGAGCAGCACCCTGGATCCGGTCATGTAGGCACGGCGGAATAAATGCAGGTTGCTTAGGAACACTGCACGCTCGGGCAATGTCTGGGTCTCCAGCACAAACCGGCCCAGGATCAATGGAAACACCAGAAATTGGTGGGCAGGAGCGAGCAAGGATGAACCGAGCCGAAAATGGCTAAGTGGCCCCTTCAACATACGGAAAAGTTGATAAGCCACCATGGGTCCCATGGCAGCAAAAGGCTTCCAAGACCTTGGTGGAACAGAGCATTCAGCCCTGGCCCATTCACAGGGCTGTTTTGCAGCATCGCACAGGACTGAGCACTTCTGTTCCGACTTGATGCTGGGCGTGCATCGTCTGTCTGGGTCAGCTGAGATCATGAAGGAAAGCTTTGCAGCTTCCTGGGATGTGCGGGATAGCTACGCAAGGCCAGCATCTTGCAGGGTGTCATCCAGACTTTTTCAACAGTAACGGTCAGGGACCTGCCTGCACTGCTGTCTGGAGTATTACATTCACGGAGGAGAGTGGCTCTGCACCCACGTTGGCTGATCACTGCCTCCTACTGACAGGCAGGACAATTTCTGGGGCTGGGCGGGTTGGGGGGGGCATCATCAGGTTGTTTACAGCTGAAGCAGGCATTTGCTTGATAATGCACAATATGACTACTTCTCTTCTCTCTCCCCCCCCCCCCTTGACCCAACTAGAGGCCATCTGTGTGCATGCGAGTGTGCTTTCAAGTCCAGCTGAAGGGGAAAGGTTTTAGATCTGCATGGCATCTGGGACAGGAATCATGACCACTTCTCTTCAGTTACATGAAGTCTTGGGGAAAGGAGAAGAAGCTACAATTTGATGAAATTAGAGGTGGGGGGGAGGGGAGAGAAGTGTTCTTTAATGGACCGAACGGGAAGAACGTGTGGGTCTGAACGTGAAGCCTTTTCATTAGATGCTCAAGGAGGAATCTGTGCATACCAAAAAGAGGGGAAATTATTTTACAAGAGTAAGTGGGAAAAAGTGGGTGCAGGGAGGGCCTGATCTACTGGCAGCCGATATTCAACACCCATTGAGGAGCTTTCTTTGCCACAAAGCAGAAACACCGAAATGAAGGGCAGAAAAAGTCAGAGAGGAAATCCAGACCTTGTTTTCCCATTGTGTACTTCTCTCCGGCCCCCACTCTAATAAAAAAAAATGGACCAGGTTGTTTCCGAGAACAGATGATTAGGATAAGGGCACCTGTATGTGTTCATATACCATCAGCCTGATGCATATTTACGCTCCGCAGGCATTTAAAGAAAGAAGTTGTGGCGGGGAAGACAGAATGTCAACAACCATCACAGCCACCTATGTTCGATATTAATGCAGCTTTTGTAACGCTAGCACAGCATTTGAGCGGGCTTAATGGAAATGGAAAAGGTGAGACAGAGGCGCTGTTTGATGTCCTCTCCTTCGACAAGCCATTAAAGGCGGCTCTTCAAGACGGGAAGCCATGCGTATTCGTGGAGATCTGACATTATCTGCCTGCCTCTCCATCACCTCTTGTTCCTGTTTCTTTATGAAAGAATAATACCTGTGCTAAAGAAGCAATAATACAGATAGACTCGGAATTGCAGGCAGGCCCACATGACTTATTTTGAAAAGGCTCCTACTTCCTCCCTTGGTGTGGCTAGACCTTTTTAATGGATCCCAGCAGATGTTACTATGAAGCAGCACCTCAGGCAGCTGCTTGGGGAACACGATGCTTCACGGGGTTCTAGCTCATCCATTGTTGGGCATGGGAAGGGCAGACGTAGAGGGATAAAATGGAAGCGAGAAATACCCAAAGGCTTCGGTTCCATTTCAGAAGAGGCAGAGAGGGGCTGGCACAAATCCTTCTTGGCTCTGCGCTGCGAGAGCGCAAGGGAAAGAGCCATGGGCACCCACTGTAGCACCAGATTGAGGGGAGGGGGTGTCTAGACAGTCCCCATAGCGCCCCTGGGGCTCTTTACAAGTGGCAAAGCAGACAAGGTGGCCCTCACTGCTCTGCATTGCCCACCAGAGAATGGTTCCAAGGAATTCATAACTTCATTATGAAACGATACCCCTAGCTGCCTTGTATCTATAATATATGTTTATTGGTTTTATTGGTTTTAAATTTGTAAACCGTCCAGAGTAGACCTTTGGGCGGGATTGAAATCCAATAAATAAGTAAATAATAGCCTCTTCCCAGAAAATCTCTATCTCAAATAGCCCAAGGCTTAGTTTTGAAATAATAAGCTGGTTTTCAAAAGTATAAAATGGTGCAAGAGGGTTGCTGAAACCCATGTGGAAGGCGGATCCCGCGCCACACCTACGGCAGAGGCCAAATGTCTGACAAACCCCGAACGCACCCCAGCTGTCACTTACAAAACTGTCCTGGAATGACTCACAATTTTGTTTATAAAATGCTATAACCTTAGTGAGTTAGAAAAGAATAAAATGCACAGAAACAAATAAGAATTACTTTCGTGATGAGATTGTAGAACATGAACAATAGAAACTTCGCCGCTCCTCAGAATGTGCCTCCCTCCCTCCCTCTCTAGCATTAATAATTCCCAAACTAGCTGAAAATTCTCTTCTCCCAAACCTCTAGAGAATCTAGTTAAGGAAACTTTTTGCCCAGATAGGGGTATTTCAGCAGTAGGAGGAACTGCATGCCTAGGATTTTGACATCTCATTTTAATTACTGATATTAACACCAAATGGGAGTCTAAGCTAGCCCAAATCCCCATGGAGCGTTGGCAGTAAGAATGAAGTCAGCGAGGCCAATAATGGTCTGCCAATCTTTGTTCGGAAAAAGTGGCTGGCCAATCGGTATCAACTCCTCCCGATCGAGTTGCAAGTGAAAGTCCTGCAAACTTCCTTGTAAGGTGCTGTTTTTAAGGATCAGGAGTGTTTTGAGGGCGTGAGATCATCTGGCGACCGTTTCTTCTTTGCTTTTTGGCAACCATCAAAGGGAGAGCACGTTTCCTTCCGGCCCTATCTCCCTCTCATAGGAAAGAGCAAACCTGCATTTTTTTTTTACTTGCTTCAAAATGAGTGAGGCAACTGGAACTCTGCTCTCTCTGGTAGGTAACAAGGCATTCCACGAGGCGATAGGCTGGTTGACCCTCAGCTCCAGTGACAGAGGGAATACGCCTCTTCTCTTCCTTTCCAGGAAGGAGAAGGGATGGGGGGGGGGACACACCAATCCATGCAGATTGTTAAAGTTCCAGGTTCCTCCAAAACCCACTGTGCCCCTGAAGACACACACAGAGAGGCAAACTCCCCCTGAACAGAACCCCAAGCACGAGGAGGAGGGTAACTCCGTGACCCATGCACACAGCGTGCACACCTCAAGGCCAGTCCTCATCAGGAAAGGGGTTTGTAATAGGAATGCCCTTCACCCCATGCAAGCCGCCGTCAGAACTTGGAAATGTTAACTCTTTGGGACTATAACTCCCAGAATCCCAAGGCGCACAGTACCTGATGCATGGAATCTGGGAGCTGTAGTTTTTTAAAAGTAACTTTTCCAAGATCTCCCTACTACTACACATGAAGTATGTCGTGGCTGGTTCAGTCATTTGCTTTTCTTTGTTCATTTGTCATTTTTCCACTCCCTGCTCCTGCCACTCCCTGCGGTCAGGTTTTCTCCTCTCACTCATCTGGGTCTGGGAGGCTCATTTAGGAACCAAGCAACCCAAATTTCTGCCAGCAACTGGTCTGGTGTTCAAATCTCTGCTTGTGATTTAGGGGAGGGGACATCTAACTCCCCTGGTGAAATTCACAGACTGTGAGAGTGCTTCTTTGAAGCACCCTTGCTTGTCCTGAGCTCTGTCAGCATAGATTGACCCTGCCATGAATGGGGGGAGTCAACATGGGCTAAGTCCAAGGTAAGGAGCAAGCACTAGTTTTAAGGAACCCTCAAGAAGTAAATATTAATGAAGAATTGGATGTACCTGCAGGAAAAATGGTACAATGTGGAGAACTGCTGGTCGTTGGTGGCTATTACTCTTCCCATCTACTTCACTCGTGCTCTCTCCCCATTTTCCATCATCCTCTGCCACTTCCAACACTCAAAGCAGTCAACACTCCCTGGAGGAGTGAACACTCATGTCCACTCCTCAGGCTCAGCTTTGTGGATTCCCCACCAGGATTCTTGGGAATCCTTGCCACTTGGGCCCATGGATGATGGTTCTAAGGTTTTCACATCCTCAAATTAAAATCGGCTAGAATTTGCACTTGGTTAATTGCACACAAGGCTGTTTCAGGCTGGCTGCATCCAAAAAAGATTCAGATGTTTAAACCTTGTTGGGCACTTGGTGGCAGTGGGAATTCCCCAGATTCATCCTGGCCTGTTGTAAACATACCTAATCTAGTTTTTTGATGTTTGCACTGGTCACAAAGACCAACAAGATGCTTCTAAAGAAGGGAGTAGGGAGAGACATGCAAAGAAGCCGGTGGGAAGAAGGAGTAGTTCTAGAGAGCAGCTCATCGGTCTGGTGGAAGACATGTGCTTCCTAACCTTGTTTAAAATGACCTTGGCAAAGACAACAAACCATTCCTTCACAACTCAAGGCCAAGTCATGCAGGGTTAAGAGAAGGCAGGACCAGCACCTTTTTCTCAACTCAAAATACATCCATCCATGCCAGATTTTACCAAGGGGACTAAAACAACCAGTAAGGTGCAGCATACGCAACACCCTCGGGTCAAGTCCTGTGACACACGGCAGACCACTCGGAAAAGGTGTTAATGAGGCAGAGGGTGAGGTAGGAGAGAGGAAGCAGAGGGCTGGGTGGAGAGGGAGGGATGGAGGGAAAAGCCTTCCTGCTACTCACGGGTGGGCTCTGTGTTTTCAGATTCAGTGGGATGCTGGGTTGCTATGGAAACATGAAGGATAGGACACATAAAGGTGAAGCCTGGCATGAAGATAAATTACGAATGAAAATAAATGGCAGAGGAGAGAGAAAAAGAAAGGCCCTAATGAGGAGGTAGCAAAGGCTGACATAAAATTTACATCCCATATTGATAAAAAATAAAGGCAGCCCTTGTCATACAGAGCTTAAACCGCCCTTCTTCTAGCCTCCTTTACGAATCGCAGCCTTCAAAACCACTGACCCTCAGATATGGTTCCTGGGAGTCCAAACAAGGGGAGTCATAGTCACCCACATCTGGAAGGGATGAGGTTTAAAGTCACAGACTAGGAGTATCTCAGTTCAGGTCTCCACGCCACTGCAGAGTGTTTGGGGCGAGGTTGTGTCTCTCTCCATCTGACTCATCTCACTAGACCGTTAGGAAAATGTTTCCATAATAATAATAATAATAATAATAATAATAATAATAATAATAATAATAATAATAATAATAATAATAATAATAATAATATTTCCAGCAGCTTGCGGGAAAGGTGGGATACAACTATGGAAGAAACTGTGTGGAGAGAAGGTGGCGAGGGAGAGAGAGAGAGAGACAATAACCCTCTGATCAGTTTCCATTCTTGGTGCCAGCCGTGGGGTGTTGAGAGAAAACAGACTTTGGGAGAAAGCTGGAAGGGCCACAGCTCTGCTCATGAAGCATGGACCGAGACCTAGACTTCCCAAGTTTTGAAGCAAAATAATAATAATAATAAAAACTAACAAAACGAATCGACCGAGACGGCTATAATTCTACAGAAACAGTTGTCAAAAAATAAAATAAAATAAATAAATCCCTGGTGTTCCCGTGTTGTTCCTCCTCCAAGGAAAAAAATCCGCTCTTCAGCACCTGGCTCCTTGTAAAGAGAACCCCAAAGAAGCCGAGGAAGGGAAAAGGGTAGAGATGGAAGCCTTCTATCTATGAGAATTATCCACCTGCCTGAATGGTACCAATTGATGTCATCCTGGGTTTGCTATGTTCTGGGGGTGGGGCGGGGGGGGGACACCCAAGAGGAGGACTGCTCAGAGGAAGATAGCAGAGGGCTCTGGGAAACACACACACCCCGCACAGTCACAACATCTGCACATTTAGACAGAACAGCAAAGAGTGAGCACGCAGAGCGGCTAGAAGTCAGCGTTGTGAGGCGGGGAGAGAACCCTTCGTTTTCATCCTCATCTGAACTTGACCAGCTGCCTGAGACAAGCCCTCCCTCGTAACCTCACTTTTTGCCTCCCTGCGGAAGAGGAGGGTGATAGTTCTTCAGCATCAGGGTTTATGAGAGATCATGTGTAAAGCATCCCAAAAGACTTTGGTGCAGCAATGTGCAGCAGGATTGCATTTATACCAGGAGCTGAGCACACCCTCTCAAATGCCGCCTGAGGTCTCCCTCCCATGCTCTTAAACCTACTAGTGTTCTCTCTCTCTCTCTCTCTCTCTCTCTCTCTCTCTCTCTCTCTCTCTCTCTCTCTAATTCTGAGGAACATAAGATCTCATCACCCACATCAAGGGAGACTGTATGTTGGTGGCCTTCTGATGGTAAAATTCATTCTGTGTCTCTCCTAACCCCCCAGCAAAATTTAGGAAAAAATAAAAAACCAACAACACTATAGCAATTAAATTTCAAAGGTCATCAGCTCGGTCACAATTAAGTGAAGGAACCTCTCATGGCAGGACCCCTCAAAGTTATTCTTCCACCAGGCACTTTCTTCAGACTGCAACCAGAAGTTCTTCGCATGAAGCAGACTGCCACATGGTTTTCAATCTGGCACTGTTCTGGCAGCAAGTATTTTCATTTATTGACTTAGAAAGGAGAAAAGAATGCATACCGAAGCTGGAATGGTTGCAATGAGGGTCTTATGATTAATGAGGGTCTTATGATTCTGTGACCTAGCTGAGAAGCATCTTCATTTTCTTATCGCCTCATTCCTGTAGGGTCACACATCGCATAACCCTCTCTTGAAGCTCCCAAGAAATATGGCTTCCTCTATCCCCACCCTGGCAGTGCTGACTTGCAATTACTGGCTGTACATCCAAGGCATTGCTCAGTCAGCTGAAAATGAGTTGCTATTAATCCATTCTTTTCAGAAGTGGCTGTGCTGGACAGCCTCTTTACTGCTGGAATGGCCATCACAACCTCCCTGCGCGGGCAGTGTTCGCCCCTATGAGGGATGGGTTTACAAGACCACTTCTGAGGGATCCATGTGGGTTCTTTGGACATCCATAAACCTGAAAAGTCATAGATTTTCATCCCACAACAATCTTGTCCTTTTTTCTGCCTTGCTCTTGAGGTGGGTAACACCAACAGCAAGGCACAGACCGACAGCCAAGCAACGACCCTGTTTGAACCTTTCATTATGGAATTCCCACTGAAATTGTCCACCAGCCAGTTTCCATCATGGACTTGGTTAGTCATGTTATATGATGAGCCTGACTTCTGGACTTTTAAGATCTTGTCTTCCAATACTAAGCCTGACTGACGGAAGATCTCACTTCCCATGTGTTACACGGCAAGAGATGTCAGAGGAATGACTTGCTCTCTCATTTTCTCACTTCTACCAGCAGCATAGCGCTGCATTTTGCCCGTCACAGGCCACGTTCTCACCAGAGTGGCAGCTGAATACAAATCCTAGAAAAGCCAAGCTTTTGCTATTTCAGTTTTGGAACGAGGAAAGGCAGGGGTAAAAAAGTGCAGCTTTCTCTGCCCTGTTTTCTACACCAGCTGCTAATGTCAGATTCACAATTCCCCTTTTTTCAGATACATTTAGTTTGATTGTCAGCCAAGATGAGAAGATTTCTGGATAATACTGTCTTTAGAGGTTGCAACTGAGAAGCAAAAAAAAAAGAGAGAGAGAGAGAGAGAGAGAAAGAGGGAGGTGTGTGTGTGAGAGAGATGGGGCAGGGGGAGGGAGAGATCTAAGAGCAGCATGACAGTAATAGGATACGCTCATTATTGGAAAGCTGTTCATTTATACACATTTCTAAATGACACTGAGAGAGACAGAGAAAATTAAAAACAGAGCCTGGAGCCCTCCCCCTTTCACCTGTACCTGCTTGTATGCTACCTGTCCTGTGTTGTTTCTTGGGCTCCTGGAGTCTAAACAGCCTTCAGCTATAGAACAGAGGCTGGCAACATAACAGCACCCCAGGCTGTACCAGGCCTGCCAAGGCTCTTCTCGGGAGTAAACGAATGAACAAATAAGTAAATGCCTTTTCTTCTGAAACATCTGGCCCAGATATGGTCACCTGGAGGTACAGCAAGGCAGGGCCAGTGTAAAAAGCCTTGGTGAGCTAGAGAGATCCTGGGGACTTCCACGTTGCCGACCCCTGCTGTCGAGGAAAATACGAGGACATGGCAAGTAGGGCAGACATGCAGATACGGACAACACTGCATGCTCTGAAGAGGGAGGAAAAAGAGGCATCGGCCTCTCAAAACCGAGTTCTACAAACAGCAGTGTTAACTGGAAAATATCACGGCTACTCTAGTGTCAGTGTTATTAGGAGATGCAAGAGTTTTTATTTGCTACTTTCTTTCTAAGGACAAGGAGAAGGAAAGTCAAAACAGAACAAAAGAAAATGAAAAAGAGATGTGCTAAGTTAAAAAAAAAGAGAGAGAGAAGAAGCTAGCTCTACGTGTTAGGGTAAGAGCACTCCATGAAAAGGAATTCAGAAGGACTTACGTGGTGGCGGAGTGCCTGCAGTTTCCCCATGGTTGGAACACGGATGAAAAGAAAAGACAGACACAGACCCCAAAAAAGAAAAGATGTAACAGAGATGAAAAAATAAACAAAGTGACAGAACAAGGCACTGGAAATTTAAAACAAGGAAGATGACCTGGCCTTGCAATGGGCTCAGATACCCAGTTGGGCAGGTTTAGAATTTCAGATTTTTCCAGACAAACAGCTGAAACCGTATACAGTTGTTTGAAGGGAAATGGGACATCACAGCATGCTATGCCTTTGTCCATCGTCTCCTGGAACTGATGGGGTAGTGGCTGAGGAGAGGAGAGGAGAGGGGAGACGAGGAGAAGGATGATGCAGAGGAGAAGGTCTAACCTCGGGTCTCTGTTGGAAGCAACACTTGTGCTGACCACACAGAGAAAAAGAGGGCAATTTATTCTCGGTCATTTCCAGGCATGTGTGGACAACACTGTGAAAGGGACAGAAGGAAGACCATCCAAACACAAGCGAGCGACCAGCACTTCTGAGTCCCAATGGGAGGTGTGGGGTGTGGGGGGGGGGGCAAGGACTGAGCCTGGAGAGAACCCTGGAGGCTCCTACAGCAATGCATGGAATTAACTTCACTCAGTCCAACACTTACTAAACAGTGGGGAGTCATGAACCAAGCAGGTCTGCAAACCCCTCTTCCCCCAAAGGAGAAGAAAGGAGAGGCAGGCTTGGCCAAGCAGCCACCCCTCTTCAACCAGACACAACTGTCTGCTTCCCAAGAAGCTGCTCTGAGTTGTCAGGATGGGCAGGCAGGACTTCCAGCAAAGGGGCGACGAACTCTGGGAAAGGAGGAAGGAGGAGCTTCACTGGAGCTGACACACCTTGAGCTCCAATAGCTTGTAACACACATCCCTCTGTGGTTTTTGGATTACATTTCATCCTTCTGACTAGCTGACCTTTTAACGCTTGCTCCAACCACCTTCTCTAGCAATGAAATACAGGATAAGCAAGAAGAGGGCGCTTTAGCACACCAGGCATAATGAATCTATGGCACTCGAGACGCAGCGGTGGCTCACCACTGGAGGTGGAATCAAAAGGAGCTTAGAACCATTCGTGGAAGCGGATACGTCTCCTCGATATCTCTGGGGGCCTCCCCGGCCGGGAAGCAGTCTATTTCTAAGGACAGCTGCTGGGGAGCAACGACCAACTTTACCTCCTACTCACTCGTGGGTTGGTCACTGCGGGAAGTTATAGAAGGACTAGCTGGATTTTGGATCTGAAAACCAGGTAACTGGCGGGGCCTGTTTGCTGGCCCTGGCCAGGTAAAAGCATTGGGTCTCAATTCCTAAGGTGTCAGTAGAGCTCTTAAGTGGAAGCAATTTGTTGAGGGTTTATTGAGAACTCAAGCGCGGCTTTCCGAGGAGAGAACGCTTCGGCCAAACAATCCTTCTTTCACTTTCTAACTGTCCCAGCAGGATAGCTTCAGGAGCAAGAGGAGGAACAGGGGCCCCTGTGCAAGATGGGGGATGCTGGAAAGACACAGGGAGAAAGAGAGAAAGAGAGAGAAGGACCCAATTTGCAAAAGCAGGAAAGGGCGGAAGAGCAGGAGTTTACTTACGAACTGGCTGTGTCTTGAACTCGGAGGGAGCGCTGATCTCTCCAGCGCCTTTGCCGTTGACAGCGGACAGCCGGATCGCGTAGATGGTCTCTGGCTTCAAACCCATGACCGTGAACACACCTTCCGAATTGGCTGTTCCGGAAGGGAGAGGGAACCAAAGGAGAGAAAAGGAATCCACCACTGGAAACATTTCGTTTTACCCACACCCACATTATTTTGTAGATTCTGCAGAAGCCACGGAATGGAGAACAGGGGCAAACGTAGGCCACTGCCTATTCAACAAAACGTCGGTACAAAGAATATGGAAACTACTAGTTCTGAAGAACACCAATAGGACCATATAGTAATGCATGCCCTAGTTGCACTGCCTTTGACTGCCACCCGGCATATCACTCAGTCGGTCTTTGAGAATAACTCAGAAACAACCACTTGTCCAGAATGAGTAGCTGGATGGTTAACATGAGACTCCCTTACTGAAAAAATGCAACTGGCTTTCTACTTTTGTCCAGGCACCATTCAAACCATTAATGATGGTAAAGCCCGGAATGGCTCAGGCCCAAGGTATGTGTACCAACACCTCCCCTTGTTCAAGTCTGCCTGTCGTGGGAACATCCCTAGGGGACCCTGGCATGCATCCGTCACGAGAAGTAGGATTGGTTGGGGGGGGGGGCTCTCCTGGGCTGCACCTCAGCTTTGGAACCACCTCTCATCGAAGGCACTTCTTTAATAGCTTTCCAGAAGCAAGGAAACATTTCCTTGGCAGCAAAGCGTTTATACATATTTTTTTTGGATACTGTCGTTCCATTGTTCTCTTCTCCAATGTCTCCCTGTCTAAGATGGGTTTTACCACTTCAGGAATGGATATTTTAAAATGGTAAGTGTATGTTTTCCTTTTTGTTTATAGCCACTTGTTTTCCTTTTTCTTGTTGTAGGAAAGGTAGCATCTCCTTGTTGTAAATACATACATACGTACAAGCAAGTCTTTCCTATCAGCCACAGTGGAAAGGTGGCTAATTTCTGTCACTACCTGGCTCCTCTATACAAACTCAAAATTTAGAAGTTGGAAAACTAGCGTTATGTATCCATCCCTGGATGCATGGTCTCCCTCTCCCCCCCTCTCTCTTTCTTTGGATGTGTCTTTCTGCTGGTCTTTTGGGTCCCTTCACATATCTTTCTTCCCCTGTCTTTGGCAGGGATGAAAATCTACACTCTTCCCAGGTGTTAATGCAGGACCACCATTCCCATGATCAAGGACCAAGGGTTCTGTTGGTTAGGGCTGATGGGGGTTGCAGCCTCGCAGCATCTGCAGCTCACCAATTGCTCACCTTGGCCTAGGATACTGAGGAATGAACAGAGCAGCTTCCAGGTGCTCATTCCTGCAAGGTCTACTTGTCAGCGATGGTCTCTTTTCCCCCTGGTGAGAGACTGAGGCCACCATCCAAGGCCATCCTCTCCAAGCGCAGCAATCATGCCACTCTTAGACCTGCCCCCTCCACCACACACAGTGCTCCGGACTATCAGAGATTATTCAAGAGACATAAGCTATGCAAAAAGGGCGAGCAGTTCTCAGTGCCCCAACCTTCCTCAGCGTCGTACAGCCTGCTGTGCCAGTCCTCTTCCCCCATGGCTCGCCACTCCGCCTTATACCGGAGGATGGGCACCCCACCGGTGGCCTCGGGCTCATCGAATTCCACTTGGGCTGTGCTGGAGTAGGGCTCCACTCTCTCAATGGAAGGCGCCGATGGCGTGTCTGGATCGGGAAGAAAGAGGAAACACGTTCAGGAGGAATGGGGGAGACTACCTGGAATTGCCACCGAAGCGGTCTGAGTCTGCGTGGGAGCAGGGGGAAAGCAGGCCAGCCTAAAGCAGGTCTGAATTTTTTTCTCACCCCAATTTTTATACCCATTTCCCCCCCCCACAGGTCTCTTTTTCAGAATACCTCTCTGCCAAAGGATCCCCATAAAATCAATCACAGCCGAGAAAAGGAAATGGCAGTGGCTGTGTGATCAAAGTTTGGGGGAGAATTCTCTCCCCATACTTTGGTTGTCCTTGGCCAGCAAAAATATTGAAGAGTTGTAGCCCAGTTAAAGCTTCTGAGGTGACACACAGAGTAAAATAGACCCATTTTTTATTTCTGCAAAAATAAAAAATTCAATGCAAGTTACACTGAAAATTAAACAGTTGCTAAAAACAAAAAGAAAAAAATCACCACCAAAAAAACCCAACAGAATCAATGCCCTGTTAAAAGTCCAGACACACATAAATGCCTTCAACAAGCACCTGGGGAGTCAGTGCCCACCAAGTGTCTCTAGGGACAGACAGCAGGCCAAAACTGTGGGGTCCTCAACTGGAGGCCCCCATCGGCCGTCATCACCAATCGCACCACTGTCTCTAATTTCAATGTGGGTTTCCCAACAGAGCTGCCTCTCCATAGTTCCCCCCTTTCCTGCAAAAATCACTGCAGGCAACCTGTGCTCAGGAGGGAGCAGGATCCTAGCCTGGTGCTACCTTTTCATCCTTCATGATCTTCCCAGGCCTCCAAAGAAACGCATGTGGCCTCAGAGGAGCAGGAGCAGATTAGAACCTCTTCTTTCCAAACAGGCTGTTGCACTTGTATCCCCATTTACTCAGCAAAGCATCCAGAGGGTCGGATTGCCCTCTGAGCAGCTAGCGGGGGAAATTCAGGAAAGGACCAATTCCAGATTTCTTTTTTTGAAAACAGGCAGGTGACTCATCATGTAGAGCCACGAGATGGCATGCGATTGGTACAGCAGCCATGGTGAAGTTTGAGAAATTGCCCAAATTGTTCAGTGATTTGGACGTTGGGAACTCTGGAGGCTCTCCAAGGGAATCCAGAAGCTGGCGCCATCAAAGTTCATGGAGAGCCACTGTCCCAAGTCCATAAAGTGGAACATTAAATGCTGGCAGGATGTCTTGGGCTTTGCTGTTGTTAATTTGACATTTTTAAAAGAAGGGGAGGAAAGCTTCAAGACCTCGGAGGGTGGCTTTGATGACTCACCCGCTTGCACAAGGATGAACTCTGAGGACTGCTGGCCAATTCGGTTGACAGCTGTGCAGTTGTAAGTCCCAAAATCATTTTCAGAGTCTGGCGTCACCTGCAAAGGACACATCAATATGGGGGTTTGGCACACCTTCCCTAAGAAAAAGGCTGAAGCATTTATAACATTTTGTTTGCAGAAAAAACAACAACGGATGAAAAGAGAAATGGTGAAGGTTTGGATACGGATACACTGCATGGAAAAATTAGGCTTGTTTGCAGAGTACCAGAACTCAGAGTAGATAAAGAGTATAGACTGCTGCATATATTATTAATACTATGGAATTTGGGTACCACATGGTGTGGCAATGGCCATGAGGTATAGTGGCCATCCCTAGTCCACGAAAGAGGCAAAGCCACTGAACTCTAGTACCTGGGAAGCAATTTTGTTGGTCTTCCTGGAAGAATTTGACTTTCCACCAGGAGGAGAAGCCACACAGTTTTGGTCTGACTGAGGGTTAGAAGAGGTGTTACAGCTAGCACATTGTTAGAAGGAGAAAACCTGTCAATGTTTTGGTGACACAACTTCCAATGAGCTTCAGAGAAACCTTTGCCTGATTCCTGATGATGAAACACAGAATAAAGCAAGCTGATCTGCAGCCTATGGGAGATCACAAACGCCCTAACAGTCCGATTGCCAGGTTTTTGGAATTTAAGAAACTGCTGGTTCTTCTAATGAGCTCTAGTGTCTCATTCAGCTCTCAACCACAGGTTTCTTCTGGTGTTCTTAAAATTGCAGACAGACCAATGCGTGCTTGGGAAGATGGATTCGCAGTGCCCTAATTCTAGCAGCTTTACAGCTCTTCTTACGACTCTTTCACTCTTTGCATCTACCTTTGCCTCCTAAGCAGGACTGCAGATGCTACGTCAAGCTGTCTCTGTCTCCACCATGCCGAAGGCTTTGCAGATCGACACAAATTTATATCTACAACAATAATTCCATGTCCAACCTTCTCACTGACCAGAGAGTTTTAGGTCTCACCTCTAAGTAACTGGCAGTCGGTGTGTTGTAGATTCTGATGTTGCTGTAGTTGGAGCTTGGCAATAGCTGCCCGTCCCGGAACCAGGAGATGACAGCACTGGGGTAAGCAAACACCTCGCAGGTGATATTCACCTGGTTGCCTTCCCATGTGTAAACAGCAACAGGGCCCAGCAACTTTGGGGCATCTGGAACAAGAAGAGGCCAGTGATCAGAGTAAAGTCAGAGAATCTCAAGATGTTTTTTAGAGTATCTTCATTGCTCACCACCCTTCTCTGGCTGCTCATAACACCTTTTGCTAATGCCACACAAAGATGATCAATTAGCCCTGGGTTATCATATCTGTGACACTCCACCTCTTGGAAAGGTTCACGGGAATTCAGGGATACCTCTCCTGCTCATCAGTAGGAATTTTTATATCTCCCTTTAGCCTCACATCCTGTTCCTAGCACCAGCAGTCAGAGACTTCTTGCAGCTTGCAAGCAGGGCACGAATGAAACTGACTACATTTGCTGTGCTCCTCTTTACCCCATTATTCAAAGGCACACCTGTCTCTAGAGAGGGACACTCTGTCAAACTTTTGTCCCCTAAGGCTATCAGCAGAAATCTCTTTGAATGTGGAGGCGTGGGGAGAAAGCTAGGCTTTGCAGAAGGTTAAGCTTAGCATCTTGGACTTCTTTCTGTTTAGATTCCAGCC
Organism: Pogona vitticeps; assembly: GCF_051106095.1. Taxonomy (NCBI): domain Eukaryota; kingdom Metazoa; phylum Chordata; class Lepidosauria; order Squamata; family Agamidae; genus Pogona; species Pogona vitticeps. Next base: position 28,011,109 of record NC_135790.1, on the reverse strand, counting down.
GCAGGTCCTGAAATTCCCATTGCATTTGGGGGCGAAAGACTGCTGGCTTCTCTCTGCTTCCTGCCTTCTCCACCACATCACCACTGACCTCACCCAATCTATTCTCTGTTCGGGCCCCTTCTCTGCCAGTCCCTCTTCCTGAAAGTCCTGTTTCCTTCCCAAGTTCCATACATAAAAACTCTGTGGGCCTGGGGACAAAGAAAAGGGAGGACCTGTGTGGAGAGAGAGGTATGGTGGAATGTGCACACTTACATTGAACTTCCAGATACATCGCTTGAGAATCTTGTCCTATGGTGTTGCTAGCGATGCATATGTACTCTCCAGCATCCGTGTACTGAATGTCTTTCAGCGTCAGAGAAGATACCCGTGCATGGCTGCGCACCACAATGCGCCCATCCAGAGTCTAGCAGGAAAACAAGGTCAAGAAGTTAGAAGATGGACCACAGAGAGAGAAACAAGGCATTTAGAGAGGGCAGACCATTGACCGGCATCTGGCAAAGGGCCTTTCAGCAACCAACATTCACCTTTCACCAACTCTTCTTATACTGTTCAACCACCAAAGGCTGCCCATATGTTTTCTGCTTCCAGAACACGAACATATGGAGACCATAATGCTGTCCTTCTTGCCTGAAGTGTGAATGAGAGCTGGGCTGAAGCTGTCAGATTCACAGCAGCCTTCCTTGCAGGACAAAGAAGCTGAAATACTACTTTGCATCCCCTTCGTCAAGGCATACAGATCACTCCACTTCCCTGTGTGACCCTCTCTGTCATTTTACCTTCAAATCCATCTATTCCGTGGCTGTTCAAACCCACCGTGTTTGCTGCCATTTTGCCCTTTAGTGCTATGCTGGATTCAGGCAGAAGGAGATGGAAAAGTGGCCTCCTTTGCAGGTAGCCAGGATGATGCTCCCCAACTCTAGGCAACATGGCAGTGAATTGCACACAACCCCTCCCCCGAGAAGGGGGGAAAAAGGCTGCAAACCGAGTTTTTTACGTCCTAGAAGAATGTCACATTCCACCCCATTCCCCACTTTCATGACCCTCTGGCTCAGTCATGGCACAAACACACATCGCAGCGGGGGCAACATGACTCCTGGGGGTGGGACTGAGGGGACATTGCCCAGAGCTTGGAAAGATCACTTTTGGGGATCACGACTCCCCGAACTGCTCTGCTAGCACGGCCAAATGTCCCCGAGATCTGATATCGTTCTGGAGGCTTCAGCCAGAGCTGGCATAATGGTCGCTGCACATCTGGAGACTGTAAAGATGCCCCTTTAAGTTATGTTGATGCCATCCGATGCCTTGCTGGATCCCAAAGACTTCCCAGATTGGAGTCTGACTTCAGAGAGCAACTGGCTGTGAGTTCCCAAACTTACGGAATTTGAAGAAATGGTATTACAAAAGGAAATAGCAGAGGAGAAAAAAAGTTTTGAAAGGGATAATAAGTACAATTGATAAAATATTATTGGAAGCAGAGGATCAACAAGATTCTCTTAAAACAGTATGGGAATATGATTTGGGAGAAGAATTAAGTCCTGGGGATGGGACAAAATATGGGATATAAAATACTGAAATCTATATCTGTAAGGATAAAGGAAAAAATGTATAAGTCAGGGTGCGGCGACACTGTTGAAATGAATTAGGAGCTGGGGTTTTTGAAGATGGTGTAAAATCATGTGTGCATCCTCTTGGGATATCTTTTAAACAACTGGTTCCAAGAGGTGTATGCAGAGTTTCCATTTAGAAATTGTGGCTCATCTATTTACAGACTGGTCTGATTCAATTAGCTGATTGTGAATTAAAAAGATTCATTGCTAATAAATTTTGGTCAAGAAAGATTTTTTTCTTCTTCATCCCTCTTAATAGACATGCACAAAATAGAAACATTTCTAAGGTATCAAAAGCAAGCACACATGCATGTTTATATACACACACTTTTGTGTGTGTGTATGCGCACGCGCACACACCCACACATCCAGAGACCTATGTATATCTCAAAGAAAGTTGTTACAGGTTGATTGTAAAAAACAGCAGTAAAAAATATGTGCCAAAATAGCATTTACTGGAAAAAATGATTATCCATGAAAATGTAACCCCCAAAAGTAGGGCTGCCATATCATGAATTCATCCCACTCATGGTGAAAAGGAAAGTACCCCATTCAACTAAAAAAAGGCATCAAGAGGCTGTCAAGGAGCACCCACTGCTTTCATCTGCAAATGAATCAGCATCCCATAATATGTTCATCAAAAGCAGTACTTGTGGCCTGATTAGGCTCACACCAGCCACAAAGGAAACCAACTCAACTGACTGACTGTCTGTATCATCAGCTGCCATGGCAACAGATGCATGGCGAAGACAACTCAAGATGACTTTTGTGGGTATGCATCGGCCTGCCAAGGCAGAAGGGCACCCCATGAAAAGCAGCCAACACTACGGAGAGCCTCACACCAGGAACCACCTCAGATAGCAGTGGATCACCAGTGCCATGCAATGGCAGAACTAAGTGCATTGAGATAACTACTCTTTCCATACAGGATCGTCCCCAGGTGCAAAACAGACACAGACACCCTTACATGTCTCAGGAAGCTGCACTCATACAATCCTAGAAGTATGGAGTTGGAAGGGGCCTCTAAGGCCATGGAGTCCAACCCTTTGCTCAAGGCAGGAATCCAAATCAAAGCATATCCAACGGAGGGTTGTCTTTCTCTTGAATGCCTCCAGCACTAGAGTGCTCATCCCTCCTGATGTAATCGGTTCCACGGTCATATTGCCCTAATAGTTAGGATACTTTTCCTGATATTTAAAGAAAACAGTTGAATGGCCATGGCTTCTCCAGGCACATATCTGGAATACACCGGCTCCAGCCTTTCAGCCCACATCTCACTCCCCACTTTGACTCTCGTCCGTTGCCTCCCATCCTTCTGATCTGAGCCTGAAAACTGGAAAAGAAAAGCAGGAGCCTGAGGTGCATGGAGGCTCCCCGATGTGTAGTGGCCAATGTCACTGCCCTCCCCGGCCTTCTGCTTGAGTTGCTGCACTGTCTCCTCCTCCTCCTCCTCAAAGATAAACATTGGACACAGAGAAAGAGAGAGAGTGAGGGAAAGAGAAGAGGAGAGACTTTACCAACCTACAAACCATGCCACTACCAACACGGTGGCCTTTGTACAGCTCAAGAGCGTCTTTTTGGAATAATCTGTAACAAAAACCTTCGGGTCTTGGGAATGGTGCAACGTCCATCCCATATTTCCCAAGCCAAATGAAGCTCCCCCGCCTCAAAAAGACCCCCCCCTTCTAGTAATTCTTTGATCAGAAGGCAGAAGTACTCCCTTTTCCAAAAAGGCCTAACACCATAATCATGGAGTATTACTTTTTCTGCCTGCAAAATCTTGGTGTTTGTATGGCCTTTGGACGTCATGCCTCTCAAGGAGAATACATTGCCTCTTGGAGCCTACACAAAATTGAACTGAGATGCCTCTCTGAGTGGTGCTGTCACAAAGAGAGGCCATTTGGCACCCATGCAGTTTTCAAAATCTGAAATCTCTGTATGCTTGATGGACATCAACAAACAGAGTGGGTGTCAACCCCTCTCTGTATAGAAATACGCAATTCAGGTTTTGTTCACGCTCTGTACAACCCCGGCTCAACAGGAGCCCTTGGCTAAAATCCTCTTCGCTAAAGTGAGATCAGAATTTCAACTCTTCCTCAGCCTCAAACTCCCACAAAGACCAAGCTGCAGATTTCTGGTCCCCTCTGCAACACAAGCCATGCTTCCTGGTCGCCATTTTGGGAGTATTTTCTGGAGGACGCACGGGCTTTTAAAGGGATGCTAATTGCATTGCTTCTGAGATGGAATGTGATGCAAACAGTTGAAGGTACAGGTAGGATGCACCTGACTGGAGAGAAATGAGCAAACAAGTGCCTTTGACCTGGGCCAGGTGGGCTGTCAAGACAAGCACTGCAGTGAAAGGAACGGAGAGCTTGGCTTGGCTTTCTTCCTGGAATCCATGGCTGTCTTGGAGGAAAGGCCATGGTCTGGTCTGGGCATTTCTGCCCTAAAGAGATTTTCACCTTCTAGACTTAAAGGGAAGGATCCTGATTACTAACACAGAAAGAAAACAACAACAACACTGGTTTCACTCCACCAAAACCCCAAGGAGGAGATAGTTCTTGATGAAGTTTGACTCACTCCTAAGACACTGTGGTTGCTCATTCAAAGATGCACTAGGACACAAAGCAGCTTCTACAGCACTACCAGCAGACAGGCTGAATTTAGTATGGTAGATATACAGAAATATATCTTTGGCATTAATTCAGTTACATTATTAATACTATATTTACAGTTGCAATCCTATACACATCTGCTCAAAAGTGAGTCCGACCAAGTCCAACTAGGTTTATTCCCAAGCCTGGAGATATAGGATTGCAGCCTCAGTTGGCTTTGTTACTGCTATGAAGAATGTGTTAATTTGCAACACTTAAGTATTCATATACACTATATTACATACAGATATGTACACACACAAAACTAGAGAAGATTGGCTATTTGTTTGGTAATCTTATACCTCTTGTTTCTCGGGCCGGGTCCACGAAGCCTGGAGAGAACAGATAGATAAACACAACACACACACACACAAAAAAGAGCAATAAAAGTTTATAAATGTTGTTTGCTTCCCCCACCTTTCAGTTAATATGTTGTATGCATCACACTTCATTCCATGCACATGCCAAAACGAATTTGAGTAGGGAGGTGGGTTTGGGCAAGGAAGAGTAAGGAAACTGAGGTGGGACGTCCACTGCCTGGTATTCATTCCACCCGGTACTATAGTCTTTTTTTTTAAACTTGGTTATCAAATGGCAGCCTGTTTCCCACATGCTTCTTCTTGGTACCAAGGCAACTGAACTTGGAGATTCAATTGCCTTGCCATTTTGCCATCCCAGCAATGCCCTCCCCCATAACTTTGCAATGCAAAGATATCAGCATAAGTATTTTCCTGGTGCTACAGAAGCACAACACTCTGCACACAAGCACAAACCAGCTATGAAAGCCATACAGTTTTAAAATGCTTCTCCATGCACATAAACAAGCATTTCCTTTCTTGTCTTTTATAGGTGCATGCGGTTTAAGAAGCAAGAGTACTCGTATCAGGAAAAAAATAGCACCGACATCCGGTGAAAGCAGCAGCAGAACCTACTTTACATCTAAGAGCAGACTACCTGAACCCATGTATGTTTTGTGCCTATGACGTTTGCTTTCCCAGCTTGATCTGCTGCAATTCAAGGAGTCTCGGATCACTTGCCCATCGTACAGCATGGTCAAGAGGACACAAACACTGCTCATGTGCGGATGGCGGCAGCAGACACAAAGACCAATGGACACCAAGCATATGAATGGAAGGTTCAAGGGGTGAGGGTGTGCAACATGGCCTTACTTCCCAGAGCATCCCCAAGGAAGGTCAGTGCCACCAGTTGCAATGGCAAAGTTTTTGCACACCGTGTTTTGCACACAGTGCATATTGAAAAGCCACTTCAGCGAATGCATGATCACCGTTCCTGCCCTGATTAAAGAGTGCTTCAAGACGCGGGTGTTCTCAAAGTCCTTCCCTCTGTAAGAACGTCCCCATTCAGCCCAATAGAGGACATTATAAGATGACCGCTTCTCGTGCAAGGGACACACATGCAAATACGAACATAATGAGACTCTCTCCATGGTCACGTCTCATTACTCATCACCTAGATAAGTCTCCAGCCTCCATATGACCTTGACACGCTCTGTGTAGCAACTCAAAATCGGTGACAACGGTGATGATATCTAAAGGCCTGCCTCGGGTTCTCTTCTGACCACTCTCATACGCTCGACCCAAACCCAAGTGGGAGAACAAAAACAGAAGGAACAAGAACCTTCTCTCCACGGAAAAGAGCTTGCATAGGGCATGGCTCAAGAGCCGCAGGTCCAATGAACTTCCCACATGCCATTAGCCAATCTGCCCCTCTCTCTGCTTCCACTTACCTCATCTGCAATATGCAACAACTAATATGGGCCCTAACTTACAAACTGTTTTAAAGAGATATTAAGATAATAGACATAAAACATCTGAATCCTTGAAAGCATATTATTATTATTATTATTATTATTATTATTATTATTATTATTATTATTATTATTATTATTATTATTATTATTATTATTATTATTAATTGAAGTTATATTGAAGTCTCAGCATCAAAAAATTTAAAAAACCAAGCTTTTGAAGATCATATCGAAACCTTCTTTGAAGCAGGCAGTGCCAATCAAAACCAGAGAATCTGACACAAAAGAAGTGACTAGCTGCCAGGCTTGAGAATGAGATATACTTTTATAACTAACTCTGATAAGCCTGAGTTATCAAACAGGAGCAAAGCTGAAGTCTGAAGAGTTTTGGAGTGCAAAAGGTGCTCACCCCAATTACAAATCTGCCTGGAGTTTATGGGCTCAGGCCCCTTCCCAATATCACTCCAGCAAGGGAAAAGAAAGGGTACAGGCCAAGGCAAGAGAGGAGTCTGAGGGCTCACGTTTAATTACAATTAATGCTCACATAGTATAAATCCTATCAATTCCTCACCACGTAAGCACTAATTGGATTGCTCGCAGCCCCTCAAGGGTCTATTCCTGGCAGCAAAACTCCTTGATCAAGAGCATAGTTCTGATGCATAGCTAAAATGCTGCCATGGTTGAACAACTGATGCAGCTGACAGAGGCATCCATGTTCTTCTACATAATCCCATTCCCTCCTTCAAGGGGAACACATGTGAGACTGTCATGGTGGGTGCCACTACATGGAGTTGTAGGAAGTCCTTGTTTGAAAATAATCATTTTTGATGTTTGCTGCTTTTCAGCAGATCCCCTGGGGAGAAGCCATGTCAGCCTCTTGCAGCAAAAACAACAAGCAGTCTTGTGGCACTATGAAGACTATGTCAAATAAAAACATGCTTGTTTTTAAGACTCCTTGTTGACTTTTCAGAAGACAAAGCTATGGTTTTCCCCAATCATCTCGTACTAGAAAGCAGAAGATCCTAACTAGGATCACAAATCCAGTGTAGTGCCACTGAAACAGGAACTTCTTTAAAACCATGGTTTGTTAGACGAGGGATTGGAAATACGTCCTCCAACATAAGTATAATGGGCACAAGGACCTAGCACTGGGAAGGGAAAGCTTTGGTCCTTCAAATAATTTGGAGTACAATTCACACCAGTAGTACTATTAGCTATGTTTGGTGGGAGTACAGAAATTATAAACCCAAAAATCAGATGGACGAAAGCTTCCCCAACCCTGATCATGAAGAAGTGTGCAGTTACTGTAACAAAAATCTTAACAAAAATGGGTAAGACCAAAAATATCCATAGCTCAACATCATGTGGCTAGCAGAGGACAAAAAGATATTTATGGCAAAGATGGCAAAAGTCCGACCCTCTTATTAACTTCCCATCATTTGGCAGCCAGAGACATTCCACACCGAGAAACAGAGATAATACTTTTGGCTTCTGTGGTGAACGAACCCCGTTTTTTTTATTTTTTACAGAATCCTTTCTCATGGTAGCTACTCAATATTGAGTATTGATGGGTTGCAAGGCTCATACGAGAAGCCATCCTGCTTCACTGCATTTTTAATTGTTTGGTCCTGGAACACGCAGACTTCTCTTTAGACTAATAACAACCAAGTGGCAGCATAAACACATGCAAATTGCTCAGAAGACGTGGTATTACACAAAGAACAAGAAAACCCATCCAACGAACAATTCAGCCCACATATTTCAAAACAAAAAGCCAGTAACACTGCAGCAGCAACATGTTCTCTGAATTACTGGCCTCCCCACCAGCACTATCACTATACATAAGAAACTATCCAAAGGAGGATGAGCCTTCATAGTTCCTTAATATAGCTTGCCCAACGGCAGAGGTGAGCGCCTCAAAAATAGTTAGCAGTTTTATGCTAATTTACTGTTTGCTTGTTTATTTATTTTAAATATTTCATACCCTGTCTTTCTCCTCAAAAGGACCCAAGGCAGCTAAGCTTCTGAACAGATGGTCCAAGAGTAACATGGAATCCTCAGAAGGACCCACCTCCCAGGATCTCAGCCTTTATCTTTCCACATGTGTGAACAGCTCCCAAAAAGAGCAACAATGAAAGGGAAAACGAATTCAAATCCTGCTCCAAAGGGCTGCTTCCAGTGGTTTCCACTTGAGTTCAATGTGAAATCCCACAATCTACCTCGTTGAGTCCCCTTGTGCTGTGAGAGTGGCTGGATTCTGGAAGTTAAGACATCCTGTGGATTCCATTAACCTGGTCCAGTAACCTACATTATTGTAACATTCTTGGGGCATCACAAAATTCAGGAATCGATGCAGATTGTGTGAAGAAGGTTTACATGAGTTACTCCACAAAGAAAATCTAGCTGCGAATGCAAGAACTGGTCAGAAGGAATTAAGATAAAAATCCAGGAGGAGCAGGATGCAATAAACCCACTTCCCGCAACCTGGTGCTCTTCAGAAATGTTGAACTGCAACTGTTGTTATTCCACAGGCTGGTTGAGGAAGGATAAAAAAGTGCACCGCTTCCATTGACATCAGAGATTACAGGCAAACTACATGTTCAGATCCTACTTTCTTTCCTTTTTCATACTGTCCTTAACACAGCCAGTACTTCCCTTTGCTTTTTAAATGGGATGAGGTATGTAATATGCAATGCAGTTGCAGTAGCTCTGAATTCTGAATCACTCTGAATTACTCCTGTCGCATCGATCTGCCTTACCTACAGGATCATTCTAGCAACGGGTAAGAATTGCTAGCCAAATCTAACACGGAGCTATTCCCTTTAATGTAAAACTGCTAATTATTTTTGCCACTGAGAACAAAAATGGTTTCAGCATGTGACCAACAACAACTAATGAGTGAACACAAAGGAGCCATAGCTTTTGTGCCTGGAGGTACGTGCAGCGTGAGACCACAAGTGCAGGAGATCAGCAGAAAAATAAAGGCCCGTGTTGGTCAAGAGAATCTTTTTAGGCTACATCTGCCTCTCTTCCTCCCCGCCCCCCCACACCTGCCTATTTCAGCCCACCAGCCAAATCTGTTTTAGCAATCGCTGCTGTTCACGATGATAGACGCTGGAACCAGAGCATCAATGCCTGTCCTGCTCTGCTGGAACCAAAGAACAGGGTCTCCTTCCCTTGCATGAATCATTCAAAGGTCCAAGGGTCACCAGAAGAAGGAACCAAAGGTGTCTAGCCAAAACTGGCACATCCGCTAAGCTGCTGGCGCTCCCCGGCCTGCCAGCAAAGACAGATACGGATTGTTCAGGCCTGTAAATAGGTAAGACTCTGGCTGGCTGCGAGTGGCAAGAACGACCTCCAAATGAGCAGGCGGCACTGTCTAAAGGGGCTAGAAACCAGGGCCTCTCATGTCCCCATGCGCTAAGGCAGACACTGGCATTATCACTCAGCATCTTCCTGGGGGACACAACAATTCCATCCCACAGAATGGCTGCAGGTTCTGTAGAGGAAGGACAGCTTCCGGTTTGGGCTGAGAGTTCATGTTAGGAATTAAAAGTCTTCCCTGCCTGTGGGCTTGTTCTCTAATTCTGATCCTTTGGCTTCTGGTCCCTGCTCACTGGCCAGCCCTCCCTCTTCTCAGGCCACTAAGGACTCAGGACAAAATCAAGACATTTATTAAGGAGGGCAAAAAGAAGAACAATTTGAAATGTTACTTCAGCCTATAAAGGGGAACCAAATGGGGAAAAAAGGGGGCTATGAAATAATGTCACGTTGATATGATTCGCTCTCCAGGCTATTCTCATGGGGCAACCGCTGCTATCTGCAACACACAGGAGAGTCCCAAAGGGGGGCATCCAAAAATATCCTCCTGTGCGAAGGGTTCTGTGTGACATCTGCAGTACTAAGGCTGAGCATCTTCCTGTGTGGACTTCCACCATGACGTGAAGAATCTCCAGCCTGTCTACATATGGATAGCCCAGAGGTGAAGGCTGCAGCTGGACCTCTCCAGCTTTAGTGCAGCCTGGTCAACTGGCACCAGCCAGCTACTTATGCCTCGATTGTAGGGGATTGTAGGGCACTGTAGGTGCAGAATGGCGGCCCAAGGAGGACGCTGGGGAGCCTTCCCCATCTCCTGCTTCTGACGTCAACTGTCGCCTGACTGGCCGACTTATTTGGTGGCCTTGGTCTGGCAAGGTTTCCTTTAGCATTGGCTCCTCCTTTGGGAATGTGAGGATCCTAATTTATTTATTTATTTTATTTAACTTATATGCCGCCCACACTACGCCTACCTTAGAGAGCAGTTTTATGGATGGCAGGAATAATGCATGCAGGCTCTTTGCAAACCACATCGGTGCTCAATGTTACTTCTATGGAGGGATGTGAATACTTGGTTGTCTTGTTCTTCAAAATGTTCTTCTCACCCTTGTCAAGAGAGCCTAAAGGGATTAAAGCAGGGGTTCTATACCTCTCAGGTGCTACCTGTGCCTGCCCTGGATCTGCCATGCTTTGGTTTCAGTGTGGAAGGCAAACTGCCTTTAGAGCGGGAGCAGAAGAGGCTGCAGGCCCATCCGTTCACCCTCTTTGCAAGGAACAGGTGCTGCAAGAGGACCAGATCCAAGGAACGGCATTACCTTCTCTTCATTGCTGATGTTCCTGGTGGAGGTCCTCCAAGTGATGGAGGGAATGGGGTCCCCAGAGGCCTCGCAGGTCAAGGTAATCTGGTCTTCTAGCTCCATTGCAGTTTTATTCTCCACATAGGTGATTTTGGGTTTTGCTAAAGAAAGGGTAAAAAGACACGCAAAGGAAAAAGTTTATTTAGTTGTTTAGAACACAATACCATCCTCCAAGGACTTATCCAAATGAATTCTGTTCCCAGGCATCTTAATGATGCTCAAGCAGGTAACGTAATGGAATGCAGAGAGTTTGAACATGGCCAACTGAAGGAGTCAAAAAAAAAAAAAATGAAACCAAGGTTGTTATAATCTGTATGTATTACACAATTCGACAACCCAACCAAATTTAGGTTCCAATCCAATACCCACTGGAAAATAAGAGTCACATGTTTACTTCTAGGCAGACATGACTACAGTATGCTCTACTTTGACATTTTTTCTCAGAGCAGATTAAAATATGATTTAAAATCCATAGGACTATGAACACTGGATACACTATTGGATGGACCGTGAATTTAGGATTATTATTTCACGTTATAGGGGCACGCCAACATAAAGAGAAAATACAATTTTAATTTTAAAAATTAAGATTTAGAATTCAAACAATATCCTACAATCCAGTACCTAAAGCAAAGTTTCATACACTGGCTGGTGTCTCAAATCTTACTTCTGCAAGTTGCAGAAAGCAGCACTGGGATGAAGTCGATAAACCTATGAATTCATGAAACAGTCTCCACATCCACATCATCAAGTCTCCCTTAGTATCCTTAGGGACTAGAAACCTTTTTTTAAAAGCATGCATAAAAGCAGGCACGCCAGCTGGAGGACACTAGTTTCAGCCAAGGGTCGTGAATGGGATACCCAGGTCCAACTCTTGGCCGTTTGATTTCGATGTAAGAGGTGGGAGGGAATAAGTTGCTTGGTCTAAAAATCCAGCTTACCGAAGACTTTGAGGTGTACGGTAGCATCATGCTCGCCAGCCTTGTTCTCTGCAATGCAGACATACTCTGCCTCATCATTCTTCTCCACCTTGTAGATTGTCAGTTCCGAACCGTCGTAACTGAAGCCATACTTTTCATCATCCTCCCCTCTTTCTATTGACTCCCCATCCCTGCAGAGTGCAAACCACACGGACAAGAGTGGCGGTTATGAACGGAAAGCCAGGCAGTGGCTCAACCCCTGGCTGCCAGACAAAAATGGACTGAAAGCAAAGCATGGCAAGAGGCTCTCGGCAGCACAGGTGCCCCTTCAGCAAAAGCCTGCCAGCCCTCCAGCCTCAAACACAGCCTCTTTGCATTGTACATCTTACTTGGTCCAGCTGATGGTGGGCTCCGGAAAGCCATCCGCATCACACACCAACTTGACCGACTGGCTGAGGTTTGCTGTCGCATTCACAGTGTTCTGCCTGGAGCGAACAGTAGGAGGCACTGGAGGAAAACCAAAGAGGAAAGAAGGAATGAGACAGACTTTCTCTGGGCAAGGAAGGGTGAAACTAAGAAGCTCCAGATCAATGCAACGCAGATCCCAGAAAGGAGTGCCATTCTTGTAGAATCTCGCCTTCTTTTCCCTTGCCTTTCTGCTTTCGACACATTCACTTTCCTTTACTGTGTTTTTCAAAGGAAGTGAAGCACCCAGACTTTACCCTTCAGATAAAACTAGTACACAGGTGTATGTTTGGAGGTGGATAGCATAGAGGGAAGAGCTTGAAAACCTTAAATATGCAGGACTTGGGACAATATTGCAATATTGTACCCTGAGGAACCAGGGTTGTTGCTTGTTGTAAGCCGCCTAGAGTGGTCTAGTACGACCAGATAGGTGGGATAGAAATAAAAATAAATAAATAAATAAAATAATAAACACCATGAAGAACAAATGTCAAATCCTGAGCACCTCTGTGCAAGGGAGGCAGAGACCTCTCTCTGAAACTTGGGACAAGACTGCCTGTCAGTACAGACCAGACACAGGACCTCCGGATGTGATCAACCTGCTGCTCTCATGATTTGTCAACATTGCCAATGGGTGACATATTACTGACTTACAAGGACAAAGAGGCTGACAGAATCTAGGGCCAACGTCTCTCTTCCTAACTCACCATTGACAATGACCCGGATATCTCTGAAGTCCACCTCTCCACGGGCCAAGATCCTGCCTTCGCAGCGGTACATCCCCTCGTCGGTTTTCTTTATCCCTCTGATCTGCAGGTAGTTATTGGACAGCACGACAAATCGCACTGGAAGAAGCAGAACAAGAGGGCTGATAGCTCCATGTCTCCCTTTCCACAGCAAGCTCATCCGAGACAACAGAGTATCTCTTACTCTTCCTTTCAGGTCCTAACACCTCGCCAATCAAGGTCCCACCCTGAAAGGCACACTACAATTGCATGTATTTCATTCCTTTCCAAAATGCCCATGCTGTTTGTTAGTTTCATTTGTTGTGTTTGTTTTGGTTAGATAAGAAAGAACAGGAAGATTCCTTCTTGTTTTTTATCCCCCCACCCCCCGTGGCTTTAACAGTTTTTGAAATTTCAGCGGTTCATCCTTGTCACTTCACAGCTCACACAAGTGGCTCCAGAACTAAGCTCTGGCAGTGCAATAAAGGTATAAGGGGTTTTTCCTCCTGCCCCTCCTGCTTACCATCTTTTTTAAGGACCACATCTCTTCCCATATGCTTCCACATAATTGTGGGAGGCAGGGAGGAGACCACATCACACACAATGACTGCATCCTCTCCTTCTTTAAACTCCTGGGGGCTGGGCGCATTCTTGAAGGTCAGCTTCTCTAGAAAGCAGATGCAAGAAATGAGAAGAAAATTAATGCATTATTGTCAGATTTCATACACAAAACTGGAAGCATGGCACATAGGTCAGGGAAGACTCCCGTACACAACTATCAATGCAATCAAGACTTCATTGTAACTTGAGCAGAGGCACTGGAAAAAGGACTTGGAATGCCAAGGGTCACTCAAGTGAGTGAAGCCATCAGCTGCCAGGAGAGAACAAAACTCCACTGAGGTCACTTGCATCTACCACAATATCTAAGAAACATTCATCCCCAACTGGACACAAAATGCTTAGACTGATGACATATTGTTTGCCCTTATCCACAAAATAGTGAGCAGGAAGACATAACCATAATACTTAGGTAAACAATAATAAAACAAGGTATTGGTTTCTAGACAGAGACAGCCACAACAAGAGCAGCACTCGGAGACTCTAGGCTACGGACTGTCATAGCAGCCCCCGGCTCTTCAGCGTATAAGATGTGGGGTACAAGCCATAAAACCTGCAGTGCTGCTTTGTTTCTCAGGTGTCCATGCAATGAGAAAAGAGGGACTGACTTGCCTGCCACGGGCATGAGACTGATGTTCAGCCTCATCTACCCTCTACAATCAGCCACAGCCACCAGAACAAACACTAATGCTCATAAACACCCATCAACAAAGACAGAAGTTGGGTGCACAAATGCAGAAAGGCAGTTATCAAACTTCCGGGCCACTCCACCGAGGTTAGGTCTGGAATATCCACCCTAATGCCAGCATTTCCTCTCCTGTGGCTTCCTAACAAGCAGAATTTCTCACTGAACAAAAGCAGTTCCTGCCTGATTTTGCCAAACTCCCTCCTTCTCAGTCTAGCCCCTCCAAAGGAATTGGCCGGTATCTTACGGAAGATTTTCACATTGAGCGTGGCCTCCTCATCTCCTTCCTCACTGGAGACGACACACTTGTAGATGCCAGCATCATCTATGTTGACGTTGTAGATGGTAAGAGTGGATGAATCCTCCGTCCGCACCACGGAGATGTGCTGCTGGTTTGTCGTCAGCTTCTCGCCGTTGGGAGCAAACCAGAAGATTTCTTTGGATTTGGCATCACCGGTCACTAGAACCAAAAAGGTGAAACGCTCAGGAGTAAACACTTGGGACTCGTTCAGAGAACCCTCTGAAACACAGCCTAGTGTGGAAGATAAGTCCCTTGGAATGGCCACTTTCAGGTTTCCACACACATGTTGTTCCTCTTCCTTCCAAAATGTCACAAGGGAAAGTTGGAGTGGCCAGTCTGCCAAAGGTAAAGGGAATGCAATTCAAACAGGGAGCTGAAGGCAGATCATGATTTCTAGAACAAGGAATGGTGGAAACTGTTGTTCTGAAAAGGTTTAGGAATAATGATAGCGCATGCTGATATTCTACAGAGAAGCCCATAGGCTTGGATTCCTTGGAAGGATGCCACAGTGACAATTCAGCCATTTAAAAGCAACTTCGATTGTACTGTACCAACATTGTCTTTGCTTTTTGTCTGCCACAAAACACATTCCACAAGTGTTTTCATTCCAAAGGTGTTTACTGCCATTGAAGGTTTTTCTCGCTCAGCCTTCAAATACAGCTTTTATATAGCCAGACCATCCAAGAATCTCCTTCATGCAGTTTATGAAAAAAGCTATGTATTGTGACAAACAAATTATATCAGGAACATAAGGATCTGGCATTGGCGTCTCACAGCAAAAGGTTACTATTACGCATTATGGTGACTAACCAAAAACACAGGACGTGTTACTCACCTTGACACAAGAAGAACTTGGACTCTCCAACAGGCACCTCTACTTTATTGGGAGCAATGTTCACCTGGAGAGAGACTGTAAAAAGGGACAAAGCAGAGAAACGCTGTGAGATTCCATTGTTCTAATGCTATAGTTCTCAAGAGTCTTGCTGAATTTTACTCCATGTCTATGGAAGACTTCCACATTAATTAGAAGTCTGGAATTGGGCCACGCTACCAACAAAGCACAACAACATTAGTTAGATGTGGTCTAACAAAATGAAATCAGACCACATCTTGACATGGAAATTAAAAAACTAGTTTTGTGACATTGCAGAATCCATTGCCTTTCTCCCCATCATCCCTTGGACACGGGGTAACTTAATACCAAAGGTTTCTGGTGATGTTAACTTTCCTTGCTGCTCACTGGCATAGAGATTGAGCAAGAGTTCTTAATGACACACAGGGCTCTCTAATGATTTTTGTATCATCTAATCTTTTTAAGGCACAACCTGTAGCTCAGGCTTGGAGAGGGAAACATGTGACACAGGGCCAGAGACCGTCTTGACTGCACCTCCCAGGAGTGGCAGCCTACAAATAGATGTCCTGTTTACTGCAAGCGCTCTCTCACTCTCACTCTCTACTGTGAGATCTTACCACCAGACATCGTATGTTGTGATGGCTTGTAACAGTGGCAGAAGCCTTAAGGGCCAGGTAGACTGCCAGACAGGAACACTTGTGAGTTCTCTGGGTTTGTGTGTGCAAAAAATGATTGGCAATTGATGCTAATATAATTCAGTTTTTGTGAATTAAGCCTTACCTTTTTTTCCCCCCATTGATTTCATGTTAGGAGCCAGCCAAGAAGAATGGCATGGAAAGGCAAAAACCCCAACTCAACTTTTAATCTTAATCTACAAACAACTGGTTCCCAAACTTCTTCTTTGCCTTAGGCATTTCCCCCCTTGGAAATCTATTTTTTTCCCCAATCTTACACCATCACTGGAGATGATGGTCTCTCCTTCCCAGTACCAATAACATGCCAGCTGCCCTTTCACTTTGCTTTATTTCTGTGCAATCTAATTTTGCTCATCCATATTACTTTAACATAATTCACTCCAAGACGGAATGGCAGGACCAAATGTAATCACACAATGTGAAAGGTTTATTGGATTCAATGCAGTGAGACCTAAATAGCCCTGGACCGTAGAGACTCAGCTTCTTCCTTCTATTTATCTTCCTGGCACTTTCTCTTATACATTCTGCAATGCCTACCTCCCAGTACGGGTTTTCTGCTATAGGGTATCTGAGCCCAAGTATGTCATGGCTAGAAGGAACCATTTTAAGTGAGTGGCAATGAATGTACTGCTTGAGCATGAAACATCACTGCTGACGCAGAAGTCATTATCCTGAGATGACAGACAAAACAACTGATAATTGTTTAAATTGGTGATTATATGTTGCTTTTAAATCTTGACTTCTAATGATTTGCGGGCTGTGGTGAGTTCCAGTGTCTGGAGAAGGGTAGCACAACAATCAATCAATCAATCAATCAATCAATCAATCAATCAATCAATCAATCAATCAATCAATCAATCAATCAATCAATCAATCAATCAATCAATCAATAAATCCATCCATCCATCCATCCATCCATCCATCCATCCATCCATCCATCCATCCATTAGCTGTCATTCCTATCACTTGTTGCCTAAGACCCATAAACTAGCTAGAGATATCAAGGATTCAACCCATATACAAAGCATGACCTGAGGTATGTGCCCGCCTCATAACTACCACAGCAGCTTTCTAGTGACTTAGAGCACTGGTTCAACCAGCCTGGCATTATTTGTAGTAATAACTAGCAAAGTAGGTCAAAGACAGTTCTTTTTAGCTTGAGGGAGAGCTTCAGATTAAACTAGTGAACTTTCTTTAAATGCAAGTTTTCTGCTCTATCACTGAGCTCTGTTCCTTTCAAGTGACCCGGGGAGCTTCCTCCCTCCCTCCCTCCCTCCCTCCCTCCCTCTCTCTCTCTCTCTCTCTCTCTCTCTCTCTCTCTCTCTCTCTCTCTCTCTCACACACACACACACACACACACACACACACACACACACACACACACACACACACACAATTTTACATAGTGTCCTTGCAAGAAAGGTCAGTTGTGTATCACCAAAGATTAGGATAAAAATGTGCATAAATATGTATACTCAGAGCTTCAAATTTAGAAATGATCACAGTAATTTAATTCGAACTGTAACGCTTCTCATCCTAGAGAGAAAAACTGATGGGATGACCTGTTTGCCTGCTTTGTCTCTCTGCCAGGTGCTACTGATGGCCCTCTCTCCCCTTCCTGAAGAATTTGGTCCATAAGCCATTCCTGCTTTCTCCAGCCTGCCTTATGGGTGGATGAACTAGACCTTGCTAATGAGTGGCTCCACCAAACAAGCGTTAAAAAAAATGAGGTTAAACCTGTTTCTAGGTATTTCCTTATCTCCGAACCAATCTTTGTTTTCTATTGAGTGATACTTGAATGACCCACAAACCCTTCACACTCCAAATTCAAGCTTGGGATACCCTTGGGAGGAGGCATGGCTTATCACAACCCCACACACAAGTCAGGCATGATACTAGCTACAGATGTACTGTATGTCCTGTAATGCCAGGATATGCCAGAGGGCAACTTCTCAGTCGGAATCTTGCCAGCTGGGAATATTTGCTCCATACCGTAGATGTCCCTACCCAACAACATTCTCCTTCAACTCAAACTCTACGTTCTGTGAGTGTTAAGGTCTTTCATGATAAGTAATGAGCCATTAGGGATGACATAATTGGATCCTGGCTCCCTTCCACGGACAAGTTTGCTGGAGCTTCCCGGCCTAACAAGTCCAGGTCAAAGAAGAATTTCAAAAGGTCTGCCCTAATGTGTGCGATTTCTAAATTGCAGCCATTAGCTGGAGGAAAAACAATTGCCTTAATAGAACAAATGCTCGCTCCAGCATAGCTAACACATTTCTCAATTCCCTAGCACTGCAAAGGCTTGATTTGTTAAACCGTTGAGTGGCCCAGCGCTGCAGAATTGGCTGCTTTCTTTAGAGGTTCGTCAGACCACGAAGCAATTTATTTCAACCACCGATCCGCTCTCAGATAAGCATTTTGAAAACTGAAATGATCCAGTAAAGGTAATCATTATCTCCATGAAATGCTAGCAGCATCCTTCCTTAGCCAGGAAGAGGACACTGCAGCCTCCAAATCAGGGATACCAGCACATGGTGCCTTCATATCCCATCTCATCTACAACAACAGAGCTGCAAAAAGCCTCTCTCCAAAGGGGAGGGAGGAATAGCTACCCAAGCCCAACTAATATTTATGCCTCTATTACTGCATGAAGTTGGAGAATAAGAAAGCAGGAAAAAAAATGGGTACACAGGAAAACAGGCACACAAACCCCCTGTGGATACCATGTTACGATCTATTATAGGCATGAAAGGAATGTATTATTGCTTCTAAAATAGATTAAAGCAGTGACCAGACTAGCTGTAGTCCACTTTTTATCGTATCACTGAAATAAATGAAATTTTCTCTTGCTCTGTGCCTTCTTGTATCCTTTAAAAAAAACATGTAAAATCCCATCTGCTGGGCAAATCCTTTAGAGCAGAGCCTACACAGACACCTGCAAGAATTATGGCTGCCAAGAATCTTATGCTCTCAGCGCAGACTTCGTGACCATGGCATGAGAAATGACTTTTCCTTTGCTTTGGCTTTACCGATGGCATCCATTAATCCATTAATAAATCCACTCCATCACCCTTGCATTCTTCTCAGCTACCTTTGAATCTGATTGATGGAAGTACCGAATGGATCAAACCTCAGATGAAGACAAAGCTACAAATCAGGATTACCTAGTCAAAATCATACCTCCACAACAATATAATAAACCCACGAAGTGGCTTTCATCAAAGCCCTCCATCCATTTGCACTTTAGAGATATTGATACTGACCAGACTTCAGGAACAGTTCCAGTGCTAAGAAACATGAGGAAGGGCGCAAGGTGTAGCCTTGGGATGGGTGACCTGAAATTCCAACTGCTTAAAGCAATGGCAAAAAGAACTCTGCCTGTTTACTCCTGATTTACTTTCTCCTAGAACTCTGTTGCAAGGGCTGTTTGTTCCTATAAATAAGCTATTGCTGTCAATGCCACTGATCCAACCTCTAAAACATCCGTGTCTAGTTTGAAAGCCTACTTTGAAAGCCATCGTTAAGAAGTGACAGGTTGACAACGGGACTGACTGTGCTGCTGAATCGGTCACAGAAATTAACCAAGGGGGGCTGAAAGGGCATGGCTCCTTGGTCCAGGATACCAGAGAGAATCATGCGGGGGAATTGACTGGCTTCTATCATAAATGAAATGCTGATTTATTCTGGTTCTTGTAAAGGGTGGTTAAATCTTGGCCTCTTATGGACTGCATGCTTTTGACAGCCAGTAAAAGCAAAGCTGTCAACTGATTTTAAAAATATTCAAAAATAAAATAGAACAAAACAAAACAAAAAAAAAAACTGAAGTGAGAAGTATGTTTGCTTTTTAAACGTGGCACCAGTGACAGTCTAAAGGTCCAAAGTCACCCCTCATAGAGCCAAAGCTTAGATATTATGGTAAATGTGAGGAGACTGCTGCTAAAATCAGCAGCTGCAAACCCAGTTCCCCCTTTTCCTTCTGCACGCACGCTCCCCCTGTCATCACAATGTTCGGCGTCCTCTGAATATTTTTTCTTCTTCTCATGCTGATTCCTGCTGCTTTTTCCATACACTGGTAGAAAAATATAATCTACTGCAGTATCAGGACAGATTAAATTTTACGAAACATTATGGGGAGACAAGCTAGACATAACCTCTCTTGTTTTCAACAGTAACTACGGGTTTGGCTTCTTTAGAAAAGTCTAGTTTGGCCTTTACTTAAAAGAAAAGGCGGTATTAATTATCTTCAAATACTGGAAGAGTAGAGACTGAATCCTGCAGATGAGGGAAGGGAAAATGGGGAGCCCAAGATGGACTCATACAGCAAATATAGAGCTTGCCTTTTATAATGTCAAAATATTTGCTTATTCCAGCACCCTTTTCTCTGACTTGCAGCCACTCTCCAAGATCTCAAGCAGAGAGGTGTATTTCCTATTACAGCTTTCCCACTGGAGACACTGTTGAGTAAATTCAGGACTCCTGGGCATCAAATATGTTTCTTAAAATGTTCTGTTTATTATCTGCAGGTGTACCAACAAATATATTTGCTTCTCCACTGGGACCAGCAGCTTATGTTACGTTCAGGGACCAGCCATCCACATGCCAAGCAGGTTCTTCTCTAAATGGTCCAAGCCCAACAGGAGCTGGTTGTTGTGGGTTTTCCAGGCTCTTTGGCCGTGTTCTGGAGGTTGTTCTTCCAACCTCCAGAACACGGCTAAAGAGCCCGAAAAACCCACAGCAATCATTAGATCCCGGCCGTGAAAGCCTTCGCGAATATATCCAACAGGAGCTATTTGCTTTCCTGCTGACCAGGAGGATTCATCCAAGATCCATCCTAGTCCCGAGCAGGTACTTGGACGATTGCAACCTTAGATGGTCAGAAATACGGTCGTGTTGTGTATTCTCCACAGTCACAAAAAGAGTCCCAACTTTTAGGAAAGTGTGATTCAATCTATGGGCACACACAGCATACACACACAACCATATGTGCATGTTCTTCCTCTTATTACAGTCAGAACCTGGAAGGTGGCATTAATTGTCTAGACTGCAACCCATTAAGACGCTCCTCAAGCAATCCCCAGACTCAAGGTCAAAATCAAGATGGAACAGAAAATTCAAGCAGGCAGTAAGACTGCCCACCGAGAAGCAGCACACGTTGTACATCCTGACGACAGCTTGAAAGGGAACCCTTTCTCATTCGTCCACTGAACCCATCCATTTGTGATAAGCTCTCTGTCATTTAAGCCATTTAAGCTCCCACAAGGCCATTTGGCAGGCCTTCCTCATTCCTCTTCCAATCCCATTTGTCCAAGGTTTGCTATCCATATTAATTCATTAGAGAATCAATTTTGCAATTCATAAAATCAGCTGTACATTAGGGAAGAGTCTCCTGGGAAATGGATGGCTTTTGCCATTTGAAGCGACTCATTTGGAGCCTCGCACGGACAAGACTCTATGCTAACTCAGTGGCACAGCAGCCTTTAATGGAAGCCATTACTAAAACTCATGGTTCAGCCTATTTTTATTTACTTACTTGTTTATTTATTTATAATATAAGCAAGCCTGTTGTCACAAACCCTTATACAGTACATACAAGGTAATGGATAAAGAGCTGAACAAACGAAGTGGGCAGGAATTAGGCACAAAGACTCTGGTTTCCCAGAGCTGTGAAAGAGCAGAGCTACTGTGCCCAAAACAGAGGCCGACAGAAGGACAATGTGGTAGAAGCACAATCCTGTTGCATCAACGGATCTGGAACATCAGCAGCAATGTTGCAAGCACAAAACACAACTATTATGAGGGGCTCTCTAGCAGGTCACAATGCCTGAACAGATCACAGAATGCTGACTAGCACTGGCTAGGAATCTCCTCCTTCTCTCAACACTCATTTACTTCCAAAATCCAGATGAAATGAAGCAGTCAGGGCTTCAGTCACCTCGCTCTCCCTGAGGCCTTCGATCAGCTGCTTCTCTTGCCTATAGAGCAGCCCACCAGGAGTCCAGCTAAAGAGAACTGGGTCAGAAAGGGCAAAGGGGCTCATGGGTTCCAGGGAGGTTTGACTGGGAGAGCATCCCTCTTGGACTGTGCCGCAGTGATCATTAGCATGAAGTGTGTGTGGAACGGGAGGTTGTTTCCATCTTAAGTGCACATATGCTGTGCACCAGAAAAAAAATTATCAGAAGTAACTCAAGCATTCACTGAAAGGAAATCTCAGCTCTGTCCATGGACTTCACAATGATTGAACAGCGATGCACCTAGCAGTCATGCCCTCTGAGATGACTTGACAGGTGGGTGGATTTCACTATCAGGCAGATCTCGACATGGTGTGGGGAGGAGATACATGGGGAAAAGAGGATTCGAGCAGATTGGATCAATAAATGAGAAGGAAGACTTTCTCACTCGTGATTTGACTTGTTTAGTCCAATGCTTTAGAGCCTCTCCTCTGAAGATATTTAAACTCATGGGTGGAGTGTGTGATTTCCATGCAGAAAACCCCAATTCAGTCCATGCAAACTCCAGGGAAAGTATCTCACGGAGAGGAACTGTGAAAGAAGGATGAGGAAGGCAAGTAGATGAAGCCTTAGATCCCTGGTTTTGCCTACCAGTTTAAAGCTTAAGGTATGCAAATCCAGGAACTGAGCTGTCAGGTGGGAATGGCATAATAAATATTGCATGCAAGTGCAACATCAGTGGAAGAGCTGCCATCAACGTTCCCTCTAATTTTCTGGAGCGCTGGCCAGGGCCCCCACCCTGTGCATGCAGAGTTTCGGTCACAACTGGAAGCATATGGGCAGCAACACTGGCTTGGTTGTGTGGCCCTGATGCAGAGCCACACAACTTAGAAGGAATGTTGGCTGCAATTGATAAATACCCAGAATATGTTGATTAGGTATTCCTCTTCCTAAGAGAATGGAAGGTAGTTGCGATGTATCCAACCAAGGTACACTTGCCAACAATATCTCTTGTTTAACTTTCCTGGCTCTGGTCAAATTGCCTAAGCAAAAAAACAAACCCAAATTGTTATAACAAAAGCATCTCAACTAGGGCACTGCAAAAATATGTCTGCAAAGCTATCTGACAGCTTGCACTTGTGCTTCACATCACAGAAATATGACTTCTCTTACTGAAGAATCCTGAACTGCTGGTCCTAGACAGTCTGCTCTCTAGACAGGGTACCTGCTCTCATCCTTGCATGTTTGAACAGTAACCATTAATCTCTGGCTCGGAGCTAATTCTGTGTTCCCTTTTCTTTCCCCCCAGGGAAAACTACTAAGTACAGTGCTTCTGCTTCCTTTTAAATATTTGCTAAAGCAGTCTCTTAGCATACATACATGAGGAAGAAGAAATTGCCCATGAAAGTCAAAGAGGAAGAAACAAGGCCTAGGATTTTGTAACACAAAGTACAGAGACTTGTTTCTGTGAATGTTCAGGACTCTATTTGTTCAGTGGTATGGAAAGATGCACAGCCGCTGATCATTCCAGCTGAATAACTGCATTTCCAGGGACAGTTCTTTGTACACAAAATGGTAGCTTCCTGCATTAGGCGTCACAGCAACTATATTTGCCAACCGAACAAGACACTATGCTTTAGAAAGGAGAAAATTTCTACAAGCTTCCATTGTCTTTGGAAGAATTTTGCTAAAAGGAAAGACTGAAAAGCTTCATAGATAGAAATGCATATGACCAAAAATTTCACAGTTTTAGCACCAAGAACCACAAGTTTCTGGAGGGCACAACGGGGGATATGGAGGCAAATTCCAATAAGATCTGTTTTAGGCCTTGCCTTATGAAGATTCTTTTAGAAACAGACGTCGCCAGCCAGTCACTTCTTGATTCTAAGAATTAAAGAAGAACCTATGGAGAAATTACATCTATCAATCACAATTTTGGTCTTAGAGTTAAGATACAGAGACATACAGAGCTAAACGCCCATTGCGTTGACAACAGTCATGGACACCGCAGTCCATAGAACAGGCAGAAGTAGTCCTACCCTTCTGTCTCCATGATGCAGTCCTTATACAGCTTGCAGAAGTTGCGAGGCAGTTGGCTCAAATTCAACTGGTGCCCACAGGTACCAGCCAGAACACATTGGCTTGATCTTTGTTTTGGGTAGACTTATTGTCCTCTCTTAAACTTACATTCAGTTCTTAGTAGCCACCAAAAGAGAGGTTACTTACCCTAACTCTGGTTCTTCCGTGGTCATCTGTGAATTCACACTAATGAGTTTTATCTGTTCACTAGGACCGCCCCCCCCAGTACATGTGGCCCGTCCATCCTGGCAAGTGCCTCCGTTCCCACAAAGTCCACCACTGTATAAAAGTTTTGACGTGACGGACAGAGGGGAGGATGGGTGGGAAGTGTGAATTCACAGATGACCACTCGAAGAACCAGAGTTATGTTAAGTAACCTCTCTTTCTTCTTCGTGGTCTCTGTGAATGCATGCTAATGGGTGATTACCAAACTTACATCGTACACCGGAGATTGGTCACTTTGATGTCGATGCCCCTCACCTTCAGGGATCGACAGGACTGCTCACATCACATGATCCTCTTACGCGATACCGTCCTCCTAAAAGGGGCGGTCCTAGCGAAAAGTGTTAAGCTCTAGAAGATTCCGGAAACCTCAGGTGCAGATAAAACCCGTTAGTGTGCATTCACGGAGACCACAAAGAAGAAGAACCAGTTCAACAGCCCAAATTCTTCCCTACAGATCAGCCTTTTATTTTATTTTTCAAACCAAGGCCATCCAAACACACAGCGGCCTCTCTCTCAGCTTCTGTGCAGACCAGCTTGAAAGACTGTCGTGGTTTCATTCTTGAGTCTGGAAGAGCATTTGTGGCCCTTCTTTCAGTCGTTGTATCATCTTTCAAGTTTGAGGAGAGGGAGATAACATACCCTGGCAGTGATCTATCAAAGCTGCCACCCTCCCCTCCCGAACAATATCAATGTATTCAACAAACTTCTATGAATTTAACTACTGGCATAGTTAGTTACCTACAAGACAGTCCAAATGTAGGTGTGCTATTCAAGCCATTGAAACATTTTTAATGGTCACCCCTGCCAGTGTGTATTCCCATTACAAGTAAGGCCTATAATATCCTATAAAAGGTGAAGAGAGCTATATCCGGCAGTGAATAGCGTGTCCCTCCTGGCTATATATAAGCACACTACAGTTCTAAATGATAATCCTATCCTTTTGAATAAGAATGCATGGGATTGCAATGTTTAAAAAGCTCTGAAACCCTTTCTCTGTGGCCATGCCTAGATCAAGGAACAGGTGTACCTCAATTTATGAACGCCTTGGATAATGTAATTTTTGGTTTACAAACCAAAATCTGTTCAAAACAGTGCCTCGGTTTAGGTTTCCCCTGTTTTTTTTTTTAAGGTTTGCAAAGAAAGGTTCCCCAGGATGCATTGTACCTAGAATTTTAGGGTGCTGCCCCCATTCCTATGGCAATCCACATTTCAGTTTAGAAACTTTTTGCTTTACGCAAGGTCCCGTATAACGCATTAATTTTATAAACCGAGGTACGTACTGCTGTATGCACTTTACCCATGGAGTCTATCGAGGCCCTTCTGTCCTTCTTCTCCCTGTCATTCTGTCAAGACTGAAGAGGTTCTATAGACTGAACTCCTTGTTTTCTAAACAATTCTTACCTGATGTATCTGTCTGTTTTACTGATGCTATTGTTCTCTGATAAGGTTTATGTGCATTGTTCACTTTTTTGTTGTTATAGTTTTGATATTAAACTTTAGGGGAAAAATGACTGAAGTGGTTGTGCAATTACAATGAGATTATTGAATATAAATGTTAAAAAACAAACAAAAATTACCTACAGGCAGGAAGAGAGAATAATTGATTATAGTAGCTGCTGTTCCTCCCTTTTAGAAGGAGGGGTTGGAGGGCCAGGGGGATATCTGTCTCAAACCCAGAATTCCTGGCACGCTCCCAAGATGCAATCCCCAGGTTTTCTTGAAGGAAAGCCAGAGCGGTTAATCAAGAGACAAAAACCAACACGTATTTGTAACGCACATTTGCCCTGCAAGTTACAATGCAAGATAGTAGCTGCCTCATGGGAAGAGCAATATCACGTCTACTCCGAGAAAACTAGGAGAAAACTACCCATAGCCAGCTGTGTGTAATGACCTCAGCATTCCCAAGCTCTAGAACAGTGGTGTCGAACTGTGGCCCTCCAGATGTTCTTGGCCTTCAACTCCCAGAAATCCTGGCCAGCAGAGGTGGTGGTGAAGGCTTCTGGGAGTTGAAGTCCAAGAACATCTGGAGGGCCACAGTTCGACACCACTGCTCTAGAACATCACAAGGCTTACACCAGTGTGTGTGTGTGTGTGTGTGTGTGAGAGAGAGAGAGAGAGAGAGCTTCTGTGTGTGTCTCTGCATTTGTGTGTGTGTGTGTGCGCGCGTGTGGGAGAAAGAGACTTTGTCATAGCTTGCACTAACTCTTCACCCAGGCATTTACAGGACCAGAACAGGTCAGGCAGTGGCTATCTGCAGCCTTATTAACAAAACCAGACAGCAATCAATCCAAAACCATTCTTCCTTCATTGACTGGCACACCTTCATAGGAGCTGTCCTTCTTCTTAGTCAAAACTGAAGCAAGCAATCTGAAACAGAAGTTATGTTCCTCTCTCTCTCTCTCTCTCTCTCTCTCTCTCTCTCTCTCTCTCTCTCTCTCTCTCTCTCTCTCTCTCGTCCAGGGACAAATAATTGCCTTTGTCATACGAGCGCAATTCTGTCTCCCACATAACAGCTATTGTTATGAATTCCTTTTGCTACAGCAGCCGAATGTCTAGACAAAAGGGGGAAGAGGGCATTCTCCGGATGCAGCAAGCAGGTCCCAAGTGACGCTGATCTTCCCGCATCCCTTATCTGGTATCCCAGATAGTGTGCAGTGGCCCAGATATGTGAAATAAAATGAAGGAAGACTTTCTACCCTCATTCCCCACCCACCGCTCTGGAGAACGCTTTCTGCATATTAAAGAGCCCTTCTGCTCAGCTCCTTAATCCAGCTAATCTTCTCCTCCGCCATGAAAAGTGAAAGAGGACTCATTCATGTGTTTGTATCAAAATAATGCCAGAGCTTGACCTGGAAACCGTGGCGCCTTATTAATTTTCACTTCCTTATTAACAGCAGCTAGGCCTTGAGGTTAGCTGGGTTAGGCGGCCTCCTGAAGCTCATACAAGGGGCTTAAAACTCTCAAGCTGTTTAGAAACGATCTTTCTAAAAGGCAATCCGTCAGCAAAACAACACACCGCCCTGGTGACATTGGCAAGCGCCCCAGTGACCCAGCTAAAGCCTCTGCAGCCACCTGGCCTTTCAACCTCCTTCTCGCTCAGGTGGGCCAGCCTCTGTTGGGGCCGAGAAAACAAGAGAAATGCTCACCCAGACCAAGAATATTTAAATAGAAAATAAACAATATAGGAACACATCAGTTCCCAAACACCTGTCAAGGAGAAATGGTCTAACCTAGTCATTTCCCCTGACATGCTATTTTCCAGTTTATTGGAAAATGCATCCATTTATCCACCATTTGAGAGGAACATACGGCCCATACGTATCTTGGATGTCTCACTGGCAGATGGGCCTCAGGTCTTTATTGCTAGGCAACAACAACCACCATCACAGATGCTTAGGTTTTTGGTGAAAGCTTGTATTTGTTATATAATACCAGCCAATGTTTTCATAATTTTGATTGAATAGGATTTTTAATAATAATAATAATAATAATAATAATAATAATAATAATAATAATAATAATAATAATAATAATAATAATAATAATAATAATAATAATAATAATAATAATAATAATAATAATAATAATAATAATAAAAACTGCAAAGCTAGGAGAGACTCTATGGATCACTGAGTTTAACCTCTGTCAAAGAGACACAGTGGGGAATCGAACTCCCAACCTCTGAGACAATGGGCTTGAAGTTAAACTGACTTCAGAGCAGGGGGAAGCAAAGTACAGCCAGCAGAAAATTCCAAAAAATTCAAGCAGCATCTCCAAACAAAATAATGCTACATGTCAGAGGCAGGGAAACAGGGCGTTCAAGATACTCGATCTTTGAGAATTCCAATGCGAATTTTACATGACTTCCACCTCCTGGTGTTATCTGCAGAACATAGTCATTAATCTGTTTTCGTACTACTTAATAGTCGTGACTATGTTTTCCTAAGGTAGCAAGGTACATTTAGAGATCCATATTCTAAAAGACAAATGTGCTGGAAAATGTGCATAAGAAAATCTCTATTTAGACATGGATATTTTAGTACAGATTTTCACACAGATGTGTGCAAATGATGTGATAATTTCAGATCACCATGGAAATGGGACTGAACTTCTTTAGAGACATATGTGAACATGATCTGTACTAGGGACAGAATGATCCTCCAAACCGTGTGACAAAGAATTTCTATCTACACAAGACCTTGAAGAGTGGTCACCAGTTAGAATAGGAAGGTGCTGAGCCTGGCAAACGGTCTAATTTGATAAATGCAGGATCCAGGACACTTTATTGCAGGCTAGCCCAAATTGTTGTTCTTCAGGCTTTTTTTCCAATACTACAACTCTGACCATTTGTTTGACAGACCCCTAATCCTTTAGGGGTCGTTTACAATAAACCAGGGATGTGGCAGCGCTGCAGGTTAAACCGCAGAAGCCTCTGAGCTGCAAAGTCGGTAGACCAGCCATCGTAAGATTGAATCCACGCGATAGGATGAGCTCCCGTCGCTTTGTCCCAGCTCCTGCCAACCTAGCAGTTCAAGAGCATGCAAAATGTGAGTCGATAAATAGGTACCACCACGGTGGGAAGTTCACGGCGTTCTGTGTCTAATCGCGTTCGCCACGTGACCACAGAAAATGTCTATGGACAAACGCCTGCTCTATGGCTTGGAAAGGGGGATGAGCAGCGCGCCCTAGAGTCGGACACGACTGGACTCAAGGTCAAGGGGAACCTTTACCTTTACCTTACAATAAACCAAGGCTAGATCTCAGTTCAACTTCAACAGACCAAAAGCGTGAGTGTAACAAGTCTGTGTGTCAGTAACAAAGAAATTGGGCTCAGGTTTATGTTTTTCTGAGCTGTTTTGTCCATTTAAAAGGATAATTTCCCATTCTCTCAAAAATCTGATCTTAAAATAGGCTCGTACCATTTCAGCCAGTAATACCTCTAAAATAGCAAAGAACTGTGTCCCCCCCCCCATCCAATTTATGCCGTTACAGTCAACTTCCTTTCTCATGGGCACGTGCTTCTTAAGTAAAGACATTATGGGCCCAGAACATTCTCTGTCCCACAGAATCCAATGGATCCAACCTTCCATTCAGCCATCAAGCTCAAAGGTAGCAGCTATGTTCCAGTTCCTACCTCTCAGTCGCTGCCTCTTTTTCAAGGTTGGAAAGCCAGTTTCTGTTAGACTAAAGTCTTCCAGGTAGGACAAACCAACGGTCCCGCTCAGCAGAAGATATGTTTGTTTGAAGGAAGGCAGAATAAAAAAAAACCTAATTTACAGACAATTACAGTTTTCTAAATAAACAAGAGGGAGTCGTGTGATACACAAGTAGCTATTTTTACAGGGTATGTTTTATGAATGTTACTATGTGTATCTATTGAGCTTATAGTAAAATAAACAAACCAACCAATTAACAAACAATGTGACATTTCGCGAAGGCTTTCACGGCCGGGATCTAATGGTTGTTGTGGGTTTTTCGGGCTTCTTGGCCGTGTTCTGAAGGTGGTTCTTCCTAACGTTTCGCCAGTCTCTGTGGCCATGGGCATCTTCAGAGAACGTTAGGAAGAACCACCTTCAGAACACGGCCAAGAAGCCCGAAAAACCCACAACAACCAATGTGACATTTCCTTTTCAACCTGGAATAATCCCAAGGTGAAGCTTGGAGAGCTCGGATATCAACTTCCTAAGAGGCTCATGGAGACAGACCAGGAAGAGCAGGTCAGGCTCCCTGTTGCCACACACCCACACAGACAACCCTCCTGGGGACACCAATGAGGTCTCCGTGACTTATCCGGGGTTCACATTGGGTTGATCAGATTTCTGTGTCAAGTCCTGCATTAGTAAATAAGAAGACCAGTGTTTCTCTTTTCATTGGCTAAATTCTCAATTTCCTCAGACAAACTAAAGACACACAAGAACGTTCCTTTGAAGTAAGACTCCTACAACGCAAGTCTGTAAAGGGCCAGTTGCTCGCTCCTGTTCCACCTGATTCCTTTGCTTTTTGTCCCTCGTATCACACCTCAGTTTACTCAATCGCCTGATGCTGCAAATTTGCTACAGTGTGTCTTCACAGACCATTGGTTTTTATCAAAATCATCACTTACCCAATAATGAGTACCAAGCCTGCTGACAAGTAGACTGAGAACTGGTTACACCTCTTATGTGAAGTTGTTACCATTCACATATAGATTGAAATGCCTGCTATAAAACATTTAGACGGAATGGGTCATAAAGGCACTCACAGCCAGACGATCCAAGCCTCCAGAATCAAAATCCACCCAGAGAAGCGCTCTCACCATCATTATGCCCACCCCACCGCACGAGATTGATCAGGCCACCTGAACTGGCTTTAGTTTAATTTCTTCAGGCAGACATATCTTTGCAAGGTAGAAGTTTATACTTTTCTCTGAATCAATTGAGATTTCTTTTGAACCTAACATAAAAGAGATAAGTGGATAAGACCAAAGGCCCATCTAGTCCAACATCTTATTTGCAACAACAGGCACTAACCAGATGACTCTGGAAACATGCAATAAAAATAAAGCCAAAGACCACAAACCGTGCAGGACCACATTCAAATGTCCCCTGCAATGACGGATTGCAGGAACAGGTTAAAAAAAAACCTCAGTAGATAGAAAGCATCCAGTCATTCAACGAGTTTGTTTTCCACCAACAATCTTCTGATTAGCCTCAAACTCCATACTGAATAGGGTTAAAGAGAGCAGAAGGATCAAACCTGGACCCACCCTCAATCTCTATATACGTACTTGGCAAAGAATGGGAATAAGCCCATCTCTAACTGCAGATGAGCATGTATAGGAGTATCTACGCAATCAGGAACCTGGGCTACCCAATGTTCTAGACACCACAATGTCTGCAAATTTTGCACTTACACCATTTAGTGGTTTCAAACGCACCTTCACAGGTGTGGAAAAGAGAGGAAAGAGTGTCCTGAGGAATGTGAATAAGCTGTCATGCAATCACAAAACTCCTGAAAGATGCTAGAAAGAAAATGCCATGGGATGTAACAACCACCATGAAACTATAAACTTCATTGTGTAACCAAAGACTGACACGTTTCAGACTAACTGAACCTCCACCAGGCCTCCAGATGTCTGGGATGTTGGTCAAACAAGCACTGGCTTCTACTCGTTCATCATTTCCATTTGAAAATCCTACTGTTCATGTAGACTTCCCATGCAGTCTGGAAACTACATGTCCCAGGTTTCCTAATCATGAGGAGCGATTCCAGGGATAGAGAGCAGGCTTCCCCTTTCAGAAAAGTGCCCTCCCCACACGGCGAGACAATGGTAGCAGTGAGCAAGGGGGGCAGATCTGTTGCATCCTTCCTCCCATCTTTATTTGACCAAGATTCTGAACATCTAGGACTTTTCTTCTTTAAAAAAAATATATAACCTGAGTGTTGACCAAATGCAGACAGACGCAAACCAGATGTGGTGGTGGGGACAGGATCATGACCAAATTCAATGTGCCATCTGAAAGGATAGGCTATACAATGTGGTAATCTCCATAGACAAGAGTCAAACACTGGGCTGTCCAGATACATCTACATTTGAGTTACTATAGCTTGGGATTCTTAACTAGGTAAGGCAGGAGGGATGCATGTTTTTGAGATTGTTAAAATGATCAGAAAATGAACCAGAACTGGCATGTGTCATGAAAATGTAGGAACCAAGGAGGAAAAACCTGAGAATAAAAAGATAATACCTGGCATCATGAGGTGTTCCTCCTTGATTCAGATCTAAACTGAAAAGAGGTCAGGAAACATATCCCACTGATTTCAAGTCACTTAACCATCTATATTTCCCTTCTGCTCATCAGGGTGTAAACATGGAGAGTGAATTTCTGTGGCATCAAGGATCACTCTCCCTTCAGACAAAAGTCAGGAAACAGAAGTGGTCAATATGGCCAGCATCATAAACAATATGACCATCTGAAATTATGTATGCTCATCTGTGTATGTCCACATCTTGTATGATAAAGGCTAAAGAACAATAACATGTGTAGACTATTCTCTCTTAGTGTGGGTACTGAAACAACACTTGGTTACTCTTACTGTAAGGAGCCCCCACTCAACTCAAGAACAAATCCATTAAAAAAAATTTCATCATAACCACAAAAAACCCACAAGACTCTGCTTGCAGTAAGCGTTCACTAAAAACACAGTCCTCTCCCTCTCCCAAAGCTGACCCACTCGGCCGCACAAGCCAAAGGAATATGGAAATCTGTTAGAGAACCAGTTCAGCGCAGGGTGGGGTGAGGAGGCAGCCTGACCCCCCCACTGCAAAGCAGTCGCTTTACCCTTGAATTATTAATGCTAGCCTACACCAGCAATTTTCCACCAGGGAGAGCTCAGCCTTAATTGTTCTACCAATAAAGGCAGGCTGAAATGGCCTAACGGCACCGCATCCTGGGTAAACAGGTCTGTCGGAACAGTGCTGTGTGGTCTATAAACAATGTTCCTTCACTGTTGCGATGCTGCACATTGTTCTCATTAAAACATCCCTGCCCTGGATTTCAATCACTGGCTAATCATTATTAATTTTTCCCCCTCAATATTTGTTTTGTTTCCAAGGCAAACTCTTCCAGCCATCTCTCTCCCTTTCCATAGGCAAGCTGCTCGAGTCTGTATGATGCACCCAGACCCTGGTAGCAGTCAGTACACTGCAGCAGCGTTAGAAAAGCTGCTTCTTTGCCCTGCATTTTTCAGTTCCATGGCATCTGGGGGAGGGGGAGAGACAGCCCCAAATAATGCTTCGTTTACTGTCAACATCATGCAAGCAGTGGTAATAGTGGATTGGGCCCAATATCCTGTATGCCATTACATCCCCTTTTAATAGAAAGAAGAAAAAGAGAGGAGAAAAAAAATTACAGAAGATGTGGAATGAAATATCGCTGATCCAACTGGCAGGTAAAATAGCATCTCCATCGAAAAGCAAAACCAAAATTCCCTGTGATTTGGAGGCGACTCCCCCCTCCCTCCCCTGCTAATCCACGCCCTGCACTTCCACTGGGCTCCGTTAGTAACAGCCAACAAACTGTACATGGAGAGAAAAGTACCTTCATGACAGGTTGAAGGCAGCGGAGTCATTTCGACTCACGTGGACCAAATGAGTACCGAAGGCAAACACAGTGGTGTCAGGGGCCATTCTGGTGACGAAGATTCCCACTTAGAAAAAAAGCAACACCAAACGGACCAGGAGCGGCTGGCTCTCCTGGGCAGCATCACCGTGAGAATAAGCCGAAGTCAGCCACTAGAGGGAAGAACAGACCGCAGCATAGCACCGTTTCCAGCCCAGGCTGGCTCAGAGGCAAGGGGAGTGGGTGGTGGTGGTGGTGGGGGGAGCTCTTTGGTCTGCCCTGTCCTTGCAAAAACCTGGCAAGAGACCTGGCCTGGAGTTCTCGGCATGCACACAGAAATTCAGGAGCAGACCCATCAGGGGCACCTTGCCTGGGTCCCACAGGCTGCTGCTCGCCTAGGCCCCGTGGATTGCTCCTTTACTTTCCTGGCTGATACCACAAGTCGCTCCTCATCCTTTTCAGGCGGTGCAAATGTGTCTCCCTCCATCTGTGGTTTCCTAACAGCACCCCTTCTTGCACGTGTATCCTCAAATAAAACATGCCCTTCTGATCCACTTACTTTTGTATGTTTTAACCAATAGGAACAGGCGTGAGTGGACAGGAGAGGAAGTGCGCTGTGCTATTCTTTATTCAGGCCAACATTGCTACGACTGGAACGGGCCGTACAGAGGCCACCAGGCCCCCTCCCTCTGTGCCTGGCCATGGCAGACCGCAGCTGCTCATTATGCAAGATGGGCCAGTTCTGAGGCTGCGGACAGATAATGCCTCCTTTGCAAAATGGGGGAGAAGGGGCAAAATGCTCATCTCTGACCACTGATTAGGAAGCGGGCCCAGGAGGATCGCACTGCAGCAGCAGTGGATGCATTTAATCTCTCGGGAAAGAGATCCAAATGAGCCTTTCACAAAATCCTTCTGCCTTCCCAGGAGTTGTGTAGAAGACCAAGCTGGAGCTTGGCTTCTGTCCCTGCTTGCCGACAGGCTTTTCCTGGCTTTCCCGGAAGCTCAGCTGAAGCTTTGGATCAACGGGAGAAAGGGCTCTCAGTTCCCAAACAACGGTGGGGGCCACTGTGGCTAGCCTTTTGCACCACATCCTTTAAAGCCTCTCTGCAACCTCCTTGGGAAGATGATGGATTCTCGACTCCGTCTGCCAGCCAGGAATGACAATTCAATTTGGCAAATGTCTCACAGATTGTCATCACAAGTAACATTTTCGCCTACATTGCAGACTCTCTCTGTCTCCCTCAGGAAGTTCCAACCCTGTAACAAATAGGGGTGTTTTTTTTTTGTCAGATGTTAAAGATGCAGTAAAAATGTATTTAAAGAGGAGAGTCTCTCCTCTTGCATATATGTTCCTGCCTCATGGGGTAATTAAGAAAAGCCAACTGTTTCATTTCCCAAGTTACACTAAACAAGACTCTCCTTACTTAGGAGGATGGTTTGGGAGGCTAGCCAGCTGACACCCAGCAACAGCAAAGAGGCATTAAATGGTGCCAGTGTATTAAGGTTCATTGGTTTCATATACGAAACCAAAAGGGAAGGGCTCCTTTCTATGCTGGGGGGGGGCACACTCCCACTCTCCCTTGGCTTAACATGCCCCCACACATACAGAAGGCTCCCCACACATACAGACCTGGTGCCATGCAGTGCAGCAGGGAGAATCCTGGACAGCACCCAAAGAAAGCAGGGTCGAACTCCAACCAGCCAAGAAGCGGTCACTACCTCTTTACGTCCAACAATCTATTGCAGATTAACGCTTCACTGGAGTGGGAGTCATATTGGTGTTCAAGACACGTGACTGAGGGAGTCTTTTCTGAGAAACCAAACTTGTAAAGATGAAGCCAATCACCAATCAAAGCAAGATAGTTTACATATTACGGGAGGTGAGAAAAGCCAGTTTGACAATCGCATGCGCATGATCAGCTCATAAGGAATTCACTCTCCCAGCCACAGGCTAGTTACAACGTAAAGCTCAGTCCCCAGTCTAGCCTACAGACAAGTGAGGAGAAAACTTAAGCTAAGAGGAGTAGGAGAAGATCTATAAAATAATTAATGTTGGATTCTAGGCATCCGAGTAAAGGAATCAAGTAACAAGGCGGGGGGTGGGGGTGGGATCTGAGACACAAGCTGACCTGTTGAAAGACAACGCAAGGAGGATGACTCAAGACAGGGCGCCCTCTGGGCAGGCGGGCCACTTCCTTCCTCTCCACTTACCCAACCAGTTTGGAGATTCTGCTTCGAGGGCATGCCTTCAGCTGCAGTGGCAACGACCGCACGCTAAATGCTAGTGTTGGCCCTTCTACCCTTTGGGTTGCCTGAGGACCACGGGATTCTGGGCAAAACGTTACTTTTGATTTCATTGGCAGAGAAGGCCTAGGTTCCTGACACAGCGACTTTATCCACCTACCTGCTCAATTTACATACACAGTGTTTCACAGCAGAAAAAGCTGCATGGCATCATGATGAATAAAAAGCAGCAGGCCTCAAAGAAGAACAGAACATTTCTGCCTTGGACGCATCATTGATCCTACAGTAACATCCTACTGATGACAATGGGCCAATTACCCCCAGGCATGCTACCCTCAAAGAACTGATGCTTTGATAAGGAAGCTAATTTAGTCCCATCTCAAGAGAATGTAGTACTGTATCAACTTTTCTTTTTGAGGTTTGCTGACTCTAGAAATACATTTTTAGCACAGGCGGAGAATAAGAGACTGCAAGCATCCTACTGGGTCATTTCAACCCATTAAAATTCCAGTGGTCTGCCACAGCAGAACCAGCTAATCCGAGATGCAGAAGCTAGCGATTACTTTACAGATGTCTCACAACGCATGATGGGCACAGCGCTGGCCCAGCCTGCTGGGAACTGAGCCCACCGATGCCTCATCGGTGATTAACAAAGACACACACATTTCTATGTCAACATCCAGGCGTTTCAAGTGGGACTTGTATAAAGAGAAGTGTTCATTGAATCCTTCTTTTTCCTGCTTTCAGCCTGGGGCCAGTAGTAAAGAGAGAAAACAATGATTTTCCTCATCTGTCATTTGATTTGTTCACCACAGCTTTGGACACTAGGCAAATGCAGCATATTTTTAACAGCAGCAATATATCAGAGCGACCCACAACAACAAGTAGTTAAAGTAGCCCTGGCCTGGGAGTGACTCCTAAGGGAGACTTTGGCATTTATCTACAATAAATAGGTTGCATTTGCCATTACGGATTTCTTTGGGATTTCCTGAGATTCTTAAATATGGATTTAACTATAGACAAGCTACACAAAGAACCCAGTCTTCATCTCTGTGGCTAAGGAAGAAAACAAACCATAAATGCTCTGTTCCAAAGCAAAAAAAAAAAGAAGCTAGGAAATTCAACCCAGAAACCGATGACATAGGAAGGTCGAAACAGGTACCTTTCTATGTATCACCCAAGGTATTGTTCATAGCCCCAGAATTCTTAAAATTTCCTTCAGAGATACAATTAATCACAGCTTCCTCTGCACATATTTCTGGGCTCTCCTTCTGGAAAAAGAAAGGACAACTCTGGGGGAAAGCCTGTAAATAGCCATAAGATGCCAAGTGACAGCTGTCATGTTATATCTTTGCACCTCCAGCAATAAAAAATTTTTGGGAATGTACTTTACTCCAGAATCAGCTCTGAGCTATTGAAAGACAGATTTTCT
Source organism: Pogona vitticeps (assembly GCF_051106095.1). Classification (NCBI taxonomy): domain Eukaryota; kingdom Metazoa; phylum Chordata; class Lepidosauria; order Squamata; family Agamidae; genus Pogona; species Pogona vitticeps. The sequence goes on along the minus strand of NC_135790.1, from coordinate 27,974,113 downwards.
TGTCTATGCTAAGACTGCCATTGCAGCCTAGAGATAAGAGCCATGAAATCCATGGCTCTTATCTCTAGGTTGCAATGGACAGATCTGATCCAAAATGACCACTCACTCATAGAGGCACTCTGAACCATTTACAGGTTACTGATCCTTTGATGCAAACATTCATTGAATTCATATAAGTTTATTGAATTCATATCATGACACAGAATGTTCATAAACATTCTACATGCTGAGGTGACACAACCATTACAGTAAAATGTCCACAGTACTACAGCTAAGGTTGACAGTCAAGAATGTTACTGATGAAGAAAGAGCTTTGAAAGGAAAAGGGAAGGCTAAGGATTAGAGAAGTTAGCCGATCTAGAATCTTGGGTAAAATCTTGCAAACAAACCCTTAAATACAAATCATTGACCATACAAATCATTTCAAGCTCAGATACAGGCATTAAAAGTGTCTTTGAATGTTTTCCTCTCCAGACTGCAGAAAATTTATAACTGTGACCTAGATTCATTCAAGCAAATCGTGCAACAGGAGTTCAAAGAAGAACTCGATTTTCAAAGCTCACTGAATTTGGTCTGACCTACAACCTGACCTCATTCTGAGTATTTTTGATGACCACAGTACTGTATATCAGTCCCGACATAGATATGAACCTGGAAACTTGCTATAGCAAGTGAGTGATCACATGAAACAGCCTGGACTGTCATTAAATTTAGAGACCAATTTTCGTGACCATTTTAAAATCAGAACAAAGCAGAGAACCAAGTCTCAAAATGTTTTGATTTTAAAAACCTAAACAATTGTCGAAGTACAATGGTCCACAGCAAAAATGATGGAAGGTAGCATTGGATAAATGTGGCCGCAAGAATGGAAAGCCATTTTATGTGACCCAATAGGGACTCTGTAACACCAACTCTTCAGTTTTGCAAACAGTCCTTTTTGCTCATAAAAATGTGACATATCTTACCAAAGGATGAGTCACCAGCCACATCTTGGTCGCTACGACGCAGGGCCTAGAGTCCTCTGCAGAAGCATCAGTTTCTCATGTTCTACAGTAAATAATTTACCAAGCCCCCCACTACTTCAAATCGCTTGCCACTGGATTAGGAGTCATTATCTGCTCTCTTGCTGCAGCTAAATCTTCTGCACAAATAACAACTACTGGCCGTAGTAAAACTCTTGTAAGAGAGCACAGAGAAAATAACAGAGGAAACTCCAGAACAGTTACAGCAGTTGGTTCTGATTTTTCATAGCATTTCTTTGAATTGTTTTAGTGGGTTGCATGCACGGAACACGAAAAGTGGACCATCATCGTCAATGTGTGCCATCAAATCAATTCTGATTTATAGCAACCCTTTTCAGGATTTTCTAGGTAAAGAGCACTCAAGAGTACTCCTTAACTGGAAGAGTTCCCAGGTAAAGAGGTTTCCCCTTTCCTTCTTTCTGGGGACATTTCTGGGACTGTGTACAGCTTTTGCCTAAGGTTACTGAGGTTGGCTCTTCTCCTTCGAGGCCCAGTGGAGAATCAAACTCCCAGCCTCTCTGGCTCCACTGCCAGAGACCTAAACCACTGAGATATCCTAAAAGCCAGAACTTCATACCAAGGAATATCACATACCAACGAACATTGTCTTTCTGTGCCAGATTTATTCTGACAGACTAATGTGTTCACTAAACAGCACATTCTATTTTCTTCATTTCAGGATGGAATTCACATGATCATTTTGCACAGAAATACGCCACCATGAGAGATTATTATTGCTTTTTTAATGAATATGTGCTCCTATAAAGTCTTCCCTCGGTACAAAGAAACAAAACAAAAAAATCCAGAAACCATTAGTTATAAAGGGGCTGACCCTCTCCCAAAGCAATCGTGTTTTTCACACTGGTAAGTGAAGACTATTAGGAGGAAAATATTCCAAAATATTCAAAGCATTGCAGGTTTTCATTGCAATATCAACATTCTTAAAGAGGCATGTCTTTATATGGACTCAGGGTATGTTTAAAGAGGTGCAAACGAAGAGACCGTCCAGGCAGGAGGATGCACGATCCATACCTGATTCTCTTCCTATCTCATCTGATGGAAACTACGTACTGTGACTAGTTAAGGAGGTTTTCTGTTTTTTACAAGGGGGACAGCTGCTGGGGGGGATGGGGAAAGGGAATTGATCTTGGATCGTCTGCAGAGCCAGTTACCGTGGCAACCACCTGGCAATCCCCAAGATGAGTTGAAAGGAGGAGCGAATTTCTACAGCCTGGCACAGAGGAAAGGAAGAATATGCAGGGAGGATGAACGTGGAGTCATCTCTGAAAGAAGGAACCCTTCAGAGAATATGGAGATATATTGCTCGAAGGAAAAATGGGGAGAGGTCACAGAAACAAAAAGGAAAGGAAACACAACATTGACTGCAGTCTACTACAGATAGATCCAGGAGTCTATGTGTAAGCAGGAGAATATCCTCCCACATGGAGGATGACATGGGGAGGTATGGAGCAGATGATGCCCAGAGAGAGAGAGAAGGCTTGGAGATTCTAGCAACAGACAAACACTTTCTCATCCCTGATGTAAGAATATATTTCAACACATTGGAAGCTAGAATAGAAATGAAAAACGTGAACAGCCTTGACACACATTTCACCAGGATCCTTTCCAGGACAAATGGCTAAACCTCAGAAACAAACGGCCAGGATCCAGGATGTCCCTCTCTTACACGTAAAGAATCCAGAACAAGCTTTCTTGTTCGTACTGTTACGAAACAAACAAGCTGTTTGTTTGTTTGTCTTATTTAGCGGCTGCCTTTCTCCTGATAAGGGGAGTCGAGGCAGCTCACTGATCAATTGACGGCCACCACTAGGTCAAGAGAAATCCTGAAAACATAGTAAAACTGCTTCTTGCCACAACCTCCTTCCGGGATGCGTAAAATCCATACAGCCATTTCTAATTAACAGCCTATGGGAGATGTGGAGGTGAAGTCATGTTGCTTATTTAGAGAGCAGCCCAGCCTATTTGTTTTATCTAGAGATATGCGTCAACTGTTTACTTAGCAGGAACCATCGTTCTACTCCTCAATTATATTTATTAACACTCCACTCGCTGCGCTCTTCCTAAGTACTTTAAGCAATACTGTTCTACAGAAGCATTTCTTGCACCTCCGGTGTCAGAAAGACAAGTGCTTCATACATGTTCCATCATCTCTCACATGCTGAGAACCACAAGCCACTCATTTTGGGTGGCCTTTTATGGCTTTTAATAGACCTGCTTCCTAAGCAGGGCCACTTCCTGCCAATTGTAGAAGGGTCCAATAATCAATATCCTATCTAAGTTACAAATTAATCTTTCTTATTCAGTGGCAGTGAAGCCTTCAGATGATAGCAGGAGCAACAACAGCAATGAATATCCTATATGTGTAGGAAAAATATATAAGAGAATTAAAAAAAAAAACCTCAAAGTATTTTTAAAGGGTTCTTCCCATAATTCCTATTTGGAAAGAGAAAGCTTTGAATGTAGCCCGAAAGTGGAGCCCTGTATCCTTAATTCATACCAGACCAATTCCTAGCCAAGCCATTCTCCAGGGCATTGAAAGGTATCAGAGACTCAAACAGGGCACCGAATTCCTTCTTCCAGAAACCAAATCCAACAATCCATGACTACAACCATCCAGTCAAACTAGAGTGCAAGGGCTAAATTGGCATAAACTAGGGAATTGAGCAGTGCACATCAGGTCTTTAATTGAACCACCATCGGCTTCAATTGACTTTTAACCTAGTGTGCACAAACTTGACTCCCTGTTTTGTGACACAAATTCAGCCCCTTTAACAAAGGCTGAATTTGTGTCAATTCCCCAATTTGCCATCTCCATAGATTTACATTGGTTGCCAGGGAATTATAATAATACCCTCGAAGATCACAAATCCAAGAGGCTGGACTTCCAGTGTAGCATATCAGCAGAGTTTGATGAGGATGCCCACTGATACAGACAGACCCGCAAAAAGAGCTTTTCATAGTTAGGTGCCCACTAACAAACAAACAAAAGCTCTAAATTTAAAAAAAAAATGATGATAAGCTCTTGCTGAGTACTCTATACCTAGAACATCCCAGAAAGGGTTGGAATTGACATGACAGTATGTAATTCTAATGAAACTCAGATACATAGAATATGAAACAAAGGGACAGATCTGGCCTGAGGGGTCCCAATTATTGTATGGAAAGGCACCTTCTGATACCGTCCCGGTACCCATTCCATTGTGGCTCAAGCATCTCAGACATACTGGACTCCAGTGTAGCTCACATTCAGGACTGGAGTAAAGAAAGAACGGAAGAGAACTGCAAGGAGAGAAGATGGGGGAGTGCAGTACACAATATTAAATCTCCTCTCTCAACAAGTCTCTCTTGCTGTTCCATTTTCTCTGATAATGCCTGAGAAAGGAATAAATAATTAAATGCACAACTGCCTTGCTCTAACTCAATAATTTGATTATATTTATGTGTTCGAGTGTAAAGCAAACTTCTCTGAAGAGCTTTCCAGATGAAGGAATCGTTTCTTTTAAAAATTGTATTTAATCCCCTTGCTGTGATTAGCTCCAAAGTTCTCATTACTAGGAATGAAATGTGTAAACTAGAGTGTTTCATTAAGAACTAAGACCCTCATACAGCACGAACAACGACCCTCTTGACTGATCACTTAATTGTCGGCTCTATATTTTGGCCCTTCCCTCTCTCTTTCTCTCCAAAACATCAAGTCGTATGTTCTCTGTTGAGTACTCATAGCAAGCAGAATGTCAGGGCTAGTCACAGTAACAGTCTGCAAGTAGCTCAGCTTTGATTGCTACATGACCAATAAATTCATGGAGAAGCAATTTACAATGTTTTTAATGGGAAAATTCCTGCTGGTTACTTGAAAATGTGAACAGCTGGATATGCGAATGTGAATCAGCCCTGCGCTTAACTACTCACCTGGTTGCCATAGGTAACTACTCTCCACTGGCAAATACTGTATACAAAATTCCAATCAACGAAGTGAGCAGGAGAAGAGGAGAGTACGTCACCATCGTTGGCTTCCCATGAAGAAGTATGTGAAAGAGGGGCACAGTGATCTACCCCTCTTTCACCAGCGACTTCTGCTTCAGTGCTAGCTATGAAGGGAGTGAAGCCATTTTCTTCCATGCCAGTAAAAACCCAACAAGGTGGAAGAGGAAGCATTAAGTGCTCTGTGCCTCCTTCCCTTGAACCCGTTTCTACGCTGGACTTGCAGGAAGGAATCTTTCATCCTGCACATCCATTACAGAAATGTAGCACTGAAGCAGGCATGGATTTCTCCCTGCCTCTTCTGTCCACACAGTTGGCTTCCATGCTGACTGCAAAGGAAAGAGATTAATCTCCAGTGTTTATAACACATTCTACTCCAGGCAGAAACAAGGCCAAAGCTAATATTTAGCTGAAATCTGATTCCTCACAAGCTACATTCCGAGGTACGGAGGAAGTTCAAAACTATTTTTAAAAGTAGATTTTTAAGGTGTGGGGGGATGACACACTATTGCTTGAGTATGTCTAATCCACCACAAAAATATTCACATTTTTGAGTATGTCCTGTGCCTGCAAATATTTGTATGAGAGCAAGATTATATAACAGAGACTTTGTAATTAATACATGACTAGGTATTTGTCTTTTGTATAACTGTGTAATAAATTCTAAAAATTTAAAATTAAAAAAAATCATTAAATTTGTTGCTCTGAATAAACTGAATAAAAAGACAAGCCATTTTAAAGTAATGTGAAGCAAGGAGATTGGGCCAAATATTATGCTAATGCAGAGAGCCTATCTGCTTAATAATGATGGAACTGTAGAGGGCCCAGGGAAGACACAAAATAGGTGATTGGTAACTCCCATACCTGTTACCCGTTTCTAAGTCAATAAATGGCTGTCCTCTCCTAGTTCCTGCTATGAAGGTTGCAGAGGTTTGAAAAGAAGGGGCAGCACACGATGACTCACTCCAAGAAGCGGCTTTTTGATTCAATAGCTCCAAAATGGATCCTCCGGAGAGAGGGAATGAAAAGGAAAATTTCATCTAGCCATCTAAATGAGACTCGGGCACAGCTGCTGCTGACAAGAGATTTCAGGGAGCAAGAGGACAAAGAAGTGGAAGCTGCAATATATTTTGTGGGGTTTTTTTTCTGTCCATGAAACAGCAAGGAAGGTCTCTCTGCTGTGATGACAGATCAAAGATGGAGAACTCAGCACCACTTGGCTGAAGAGATCCCTCAACGGAGGTCAAACAAGTCAGGAATTAAGGCCCAGAGACCAGAGGGAAGAACTCGGGTTTTGTTTTCAATAATGTGGAGTCTTCAACATTGTTAATAACTCACTACTACTAATAAAAAAAATGCTGGCTTCTCTGAATCTGAGCACAAGGCCAGGCCTTGAAGCTAACTGTTTCAAATGAAATTTGTTCTTTCAGATAAATGAGGAGTGGAAAGGAGAAGGAACAAAGCAAAGGCTCGCAACCCCTCAAAAAACCTGATCAACTCCTATTAGTCTGTGGAAAGCTGTACAGAATCTCATTAACTCCATCTGACATCTTTCAGGGACCCTAGTAAAGTTAAGAGAAGGATGAACCAGTTCTCATTCTAGCCCAGCTTGATAAGTTTTGAAGACAACACTCACCACTTCCTTCCAATGCCCTCAATTCAAACTACACAAGTATTCCTGTTCTTTTTGTTTTGTTTTCGTTTTTCAAGGGGAAAAGCACAAACATCTGCAAGTATCATATGGCCAGCATGTATGATTAATACTGCATCCAATGTATGGTCACATATAATGAGAATTCTCCCTAAGAAACATCTTAAAAGAGCAGGCTGGAAAATAAAGAGAAGGGACTGCAAAAAGCACAAACCTGGGGCTGAGGTTATTAGCTGCTCCAACAGCCATAACTGTAGGAAGACTGAAAGATAGATGGCAAGATTTCTGAAATAGCTTTGCTGATTTAGCAAGGTCATGGAAAGATCTTGTCAGAAGATGGATGTGAGGAATTTAAAGGCTGAAACCATGAACATCTCATGGTAAGGTATATGGGCACTCTCTTTAGACATATACTAAGTCAGTGAGTCTGTACAACTATTGGGTTTTGATGGTAAGCAGCATAAGACCTATAACGCCAGCCCTAGGATGATCCTCTCCCCAATCCTTTTCTCAACTAAGTATGCTTTTCACCTTGTCTCTGTCACCTCAATTACTCATATGGTTGATACAATAAACAATGTTCTCCTTGCGCCATTTCCTACACTGTCCATCTTTTCTCCCTTTTTATGGTCAACTCTTTAACAAAGCCCTAAAAATAACCATAATGGCTAACACGATTCTACCTTCTCTGTGAAGCAGCAAAAACTCTTCCATGCCCATTTCTTTCTGCCATATAACTAAGCACTCAATCACTGAAGCTGAGAAAGTAAGTTAAACATCACATAACTGCCCAAAAGCCATTGTGTAGACCAGAAAGAGGAGAGTTGATCTAGAGGGCCATAAATCATCAAAGGTGACATTAATAAAATTCTGTTTCTCTCTAATGTACTATAATAGCATTTTACAGGGAACTTGCCATGTGGCAGAATGGAAAGACGTTATGTTGAACCCACTGACATTTCAGCAGTGAAGGTTTTTTAATAGAATGGAAACTTGGCTCAGTGAAAAGAAGAGAGAGAGAGAGAGAGAGAGAGAGAGAGAGAGAGAGAGAGAACCAAGCCAGAGAGTCTGGCAATGATGGAGCCATTGTGATTTATGCAATATTAAACACTATACACTCAAACAGGTGAACACTCGTGTTTGTCCTACTAGAGTTACTTTCCTTGGCTTCATTCTCATCTTTGAAACACATGCTCAGGAACAGTGTCAATCGTATGCTTTGATTAAAAGTAATTTGAATGGTCAAGGAGGCCCACGAGATCAGAGATGTAAGGAGCTGGCTTTGGAATCTAGTGCTCGAACACAAAAACATGTCTGGGGAACCCTCATGTTGGCCTTTGATGAGAACCTGCTTTGTGTCCTCCCATACCAGCAGAACTCGGAACTCTCCCTGTACTTTAGCCTTTCTATCTGAGAAAGGAAGCTCAAATGGATAATGTTGTGTCATACGATGTGCCACAACTGACATTTAGTACGTACTTCCATTCATTGCTCTGTTTGGCCCAGTGGTTGGTACATGAGATGGGGGGGGCTTGAGGGGAACCTGAGAATGGAGATGTTGCTTTTAAGCTACTGAATCCTTCAAGTGACAAAACAGAACCATTATTTTAAAAGGTGACATTTATCTTTTCATATTGGTTTTGTAAGATGCATTTTCTCTTCCTCACTTTTTTTTTTTGAGAGAGAGAACTGGATTTTATCCAAGCAACAGAAAGGAACAGAAGAACAAATGCTTAAGGTTTAACAAACACATTCTCCAAGAATGGAAAAACAATGAAGTTAATATCCCAATTGTAAAATGTACATTAAAATACGCAGCATTGCAATCACTGTGACAGATTACTGGAATAGTACTATTTTACCATTGTGATGGGAAATTATGGCATATAATGTACCACTAAAAAGTCTTTTACACTCCATGTTATTATTATTAATCGTTCTTTACTCTAAACACTCCTGATGGGACTCCTGCAATGAGTAAAGGCAACCTTCTCCGATTCCCCTTATATATAATCCCCTGCTCTTCATCTCCAACACTAATGAACCAATATTTCTTCTTTTACCATTGCTTTGGCACTCCTGGACCCACAGCCATGCAAATCATTTATCCAGCTGTTAATCAGAAGTTGACACGGGTCATTAGCAACCAGTATCTTCATTCTCTTCAGAGGCCACAATGCTGAAAGAAGGAGGACAATGTGCAATACAGAACTGAACAGGATGCAGAGTGACAGAGGTGTTGGAAAATGAGGCGATAGATAACTAATTTGTGCCGCTGGGTCTATATTGTATTTGCTCCAACAACCACAAAGATGATAGCAGCTGCATCTAGGATACCCTCCCCCCCCACACACACACACTTTCATTATATCACTGCCACAGAAACTGTTGTTCCATGAGTGTCTTCCATGGTACTACCATACTGGAGTGACCTACAGTTCAGACCCATAATTACATGTGAGGTCGACCATGCATGTATGCCCTTGTCAGATACAGGCAGGTATTGCAAAACAGGCGGGGGGGGGCATTCCAGGGCTAAAAACAGGGATCGGTGGACAAAAATGGAGAGAGGATTGGAGGGGCAAAGTCAAAAGTAGGCAGAGATCAAGATACCAGAGTACTGGGGGAAAGGCAGCTCAAACTCAGGAAGTGTTAGAGGAAATCTGATGTTGCCATAAGACAACCTTGGACTCAGCCAAGCTAATACCACATCTTCAGTGACAGTCTTGAAATCCACAGCCCTGCCTACCACAGATGGAGAGCATGGGTAACACACAGTGTTACGGGATGGTGCTTGGTTGCAGAAAGCCTGGCTTGGAGACAAATACTGTATATGTAGTAGCTATGAAGGGCACAATGAGGCCAAAAGTCAAGACTCATGGAATAGGAAGGCCACCACAAGAGGTGTAAGTAGCTGGCCTCAGAGCAGCGAGAGTATCAGAAAACTGACTGCCATAGAGATTGCACATGCAGCATTTTATGGGGTTTAGGGAAAAACCCAAAGGCCCAGATTAGTAAACATCAGCATGGAAAGGGCTATGCAACATGAATGAAGATGTAGAGGGCGAAACCGTGGCAGGCTCATCCATTTGGCTGATTAGCACTCCTTAACTCAGAATTTCCATAAGCAGCTCTTCAGTCTTCTCCTGATGAAGGAAACAACCATATCACAGAAATAAATATTTCAGATTCACAAATATCTTCTTTTTTTGCATCCAATCCTTTAAAAGGGGGGTTTGTTATATGAGCGGGTACCCCATTTTACCTTAAGAGGTTTTAAGGGTTTTCTCCGCAGTGCTCCAATCCAATTTTTCACTCAAAAAGAAACAAGGATTTCAAGAAAAAAACCCAGCAGCGTAACCAGAAAACAGTCGGTGTGAAGAAACGTGCAGTGCTACATGTACTCAATAAGCCTGTTCTCATGTACTCATAGCTGATATATGGGTTGGCCCTAATTTAAACAACTTAAATACTGGGTATTATGTCAGCAATACTATATTTCACAGCCATTGCATTGTCTGTGTAATTGTTCAACCATGAATCTAAATTGCTGCTCACTACGAAGAGCAAAATGTTTCAGTGGTCAGAACTGCTTGCGACAACAGACTTCAGGATCGGTCATTCACCCTTCGTCTCACGTTTTGTTAAAAGGAGTGACATAATTCACCACTTAATTAAAGTGCCAAATCAAAACACACGTGGAAAAAGACGGCTTGTCCCAGAAACCACGAGATTACCACTGCTGCTGTTGTGGGTCTAAGAACTCCTGTCATCTTGAAAGGCTGCCATTATTTTCCAGTATGACACTGAGAAGTTTTCTAGGTGGATATATCTCAGACAGACCATTTCAACAATACCCCCAAGTGTTTGAATGATGATGGATTCTGAAACCTATCAATTTTTTCCACTCCAAGTTTAAAATGATGCTTTTGAGAGTTGGTAATAAAAAGAAATTTAAAAACCCAACCACCCCAATGACCACACATTCTTCTACACAGATGTGGAAAAGAACATCTTTTGAAATAAATAAATAAATAAATAAATAAATAAATAAATAAATAAATAAATAAACAAACAAACAACAACAACAACAACAACAACAACAACAACAACAACAACAACAACAACAACAACAACAACAACAACACTAGAACAGCAGAGCTTGGAAGGGAGTCTATGGATCACTGAGTCCAGTCCCTATCAGGGAGGCCCAGTGGGGAATCGAACTCCCAACTTCTAGCTCCGGAGCCAGAGACCTAAACCATTGAGCTATCCAGCAAAAATATTTTTGTTTCTCTCTCTCTCTCTCTCTCTGGTTGTGTTGATTTTAAAGAAATCAATGTATGAGCTACCATTCTTTTGCAGCAAGCAAAACAAAGAAGGTCAGCTGCTGAGCGCCCCACTCCATCTCACTCCTGCAGTAATTCAAGTGATGTTTAGAAATCTAGTGTCAGATCTGAAGCTGGAGGAATGAGAGAGAGAGAAAGGGGGGGGTGGGAGACAGACAACCCAAGGGGCTCTTGGGTCTAAATTAGCATGAGGCACCCTGAACCAGGCAGTCCTCTTAGAAAAACAGGCAGCACTTGGGATGGCCAGTTCTATGGGAGAAGAACACAGAGCTCTCCCTGCTTTGCTCCTCACCATCCCTAGGCAGAACCTTTCTCTCTCTGAAACCTTGAGGAGCTGCTCCCAGGCACGGCAAGCAATACCGTTGCATATGGACTAATGAAAATGCTCAGTCAATACAGTTGCTCAGCAAAAGCAGTCTCTTATGTCATCGTCCCCTGCGTAGCACAGCTCCCATCGACTGAAACTCCATTCAGCGGACTTCTTCAGAGGCTTACCTCCAATAGAACAGATCTCTTAATCTCATGCTTGGCACCAGGAGCTGTTTCATTACTTAGTTTAGCTAACCCTACTCAGATACATCTCTCCCTGCACAGGAACATCACCTGTACTGTGTGAACATTTCTTATTTGCTGATTTTTAAACCCATCCACAACTTTATTTGCTTTATTATTTTTTTAATTTTCAACCACCTCAAAATTTAGCCTGAGACTACATTCATTAAGAACCAAAAAAAGAAAGAGCAAGAATCATGTAAAACAGAAGAGATAAAATTTGAAACACACACACACACACACAAGACAGCACAAACAGGATGATTATGTTCCTCTAGTGGATTTGCCTGGATTAGGCCAAAGTCCAAACTAGACCAACAATCTTTGGCCGGTCATCAACTAGATATGTACAGGAAGCCTCTGGACAGGACACTAGGGAAATAACAGGGCACACTTGATCACTTCCCAGGGAACTAGTATTCACAGGTATAGATGTCCTCCAACTGAGGAAGCAAGAAACAGCCATTCGGACTAGCAGCCAGTGATATCGTTTTCCTCCATGAATTTATCTTATCTCCCTCTGATGTTAAAACACTGAAAAAGCTGGCATCCATCATGACAAGTGATGGCAGCAAATTCCATAGTTTGAGTTCTACCTGAATAAGTATGTACATTTTGTTGTCTGTCACCAGCTTGACTGGATGACCCAAGTCCAAGTCTTATGAACAGGAGACAAAAACGTCTTCCTATCTGCTTTCATCACACAATGCATAATTTTAAATCACCCTCTGTGTCCTCTTAAACGTCTTTTTTCGAAGCTAAAAAAAACCCCAAACCTTGTAGTCCTTCCTGACAGGAGAGCCATTCTGGCTTCTTGAACTTCGGGCTTGTCCTTTTCTATGCCTTTTCCAGCTCTACAGAATCCCTTCTGAGAAGTGACATCCAACCAGTTCCCATGTTTCTCTCATCTAAGAGCAACTGGGCAGCCGTTGTCTTGACAGCATTCTGGTAAAAGGTGCAATGACCATATGTTAGCTTGCAAAAGGAGTCCTTGCAAATTACAGAAGCAATGACAGCAGCCTTGTCAGATGGGACTGCAATCTGTTTGGTGTGGCTGTTTGAGCCTACAATACTTACACTAAGTGCAATGATTACGGATCTCAGTCATTTTGAGGGGACAATAAAAGGGGGCAGGAAAACATTCATAACATATAATTATGTATGCTAACATTCATCTCTTATTTGGGAGTGATGTGGGCTTATTAACTACCTGCTGTGCTTTGATCTGTGCTCTGAAATCCTGGGTGTCTTATCTATTCATCACTGCTGCTCTGCTCAGCTACAAGAAACAAATATTGATCTCCCCACACATAGGTGCAGAAATGGGAATTATCTGCCAGGCAGGGACTGGCCAGAAATTCTAACTTCTAAGAAACAAAAATGTTGCAGCAAAGGAGCCAGGATGGGAAAGGACAATTGTTATGTTATGTTGCCATTCATTTCTGCATTTATGGTAAGTGATGGAAACGGTTAATAGAATTCAGCCAATTTTAGGAAGCTTCAGACTCTGGTCTGATCCCCAGTCCAAGATGTTTGTCCATAAGCAGAAGACTAAACTGTGGTCAGCAGAGGTTCCTGATTTCCAACCTGCGTTGTTACATGTGCTCTATTCTAAAAAAACCCATCATTTCCAGTTTCATCCTGGCAGTGTGTCTAGATCACTAACTTGACACAGGGCATAAGAATGCAGGAGAAACCTCTTCACCTTTTTTTTTTACTGTCCCCTTCTCTCTATTGCTGCACGTTCACTCTTCAAGCATTGCTGGAAGAAATTCTTCCTCATTTCCCTCTGCTTCCAAAGCAGCTTTTGAGACTCAGTAGAGCAGCCTGCAATTTGAGCTTCTTTTTCAGTCTTTAATATAGGAAATGGAAGTTCACCCCTTAACTTGCTTGTCAACAGCCAAGGAAATCATCTGAAGATCTATTCATTTTCCACATAGGTACACCCTGCCTACAGATCACCAACCTGAGAAAATACTGTCTGCTATACTAAGCTGGCTTCTTGGAGCTACACTGAGCAGACAACCAATTCCAGGGAATGATCTGGATGTTTCACAAGGAACTTTCTTGAACTCTTATTGGCTCTTAATGTTAACACAACAGGTACTATCTTATCTCCTACATCCCCTGCACCTTTTATTCTTGATTTACAGTAGATTAAAGCTTGGTGGCACACACAAGGCAAAAGGGTGAGGTGGGAGAAGGTTTAAGTACAAGAGCTCTCTTATCAAGATAATGAAGCATCCATGTACCATACAAGGCTTCACACAGCCAGGAGGTAGACAAGAGATGAAGACATAATGGGGAAACTGCAATGCCAAGAAAAGAATGACAGTTCTGAGGACAACAGTTTGCATTTCAGTATAACCAAGGACACCCTTTTTCAATTTCTGCAATGTTGAAAGCACAACACTGAGTAACGTAGAAGACAGGATATCCAACCATCCCAAACAAACAGATAACAGAGATGACAGGCAATAGACTAGGAGTATGAAGACCTCTCAGATGCCAATAGAGCATGTATCCACATCAGAAAAAAAAATGTGTTTCCACCATATCAATCCACAAAAAAACTGACTCCTCACATTAGCCCAAAACCTTCTAAACACTCCTTTGTGAATGCATGGAAGTGAAGCAGAACATGGCCTATAAGATCCTTCAGACCCTTACCTTTTGTGTACGGCTCCCCTCTCCAGCTCCACACCTAATGGTCTGGGGGAGATCTCAACATGCCTATACATAAGAACATTCACAGAAGCCCTTTCCTACCTCTGGCCGAAGGCATGGAGGTAGGTGGGGGATTTGTTCAAATGATGCAATCCTGTTTCTGCATGTTCACTGAAGGTATGGAATGAATGTGTGAAAAAAGGGACCATTGCTACTTCCTGTACTTGTACACACACTCATTCCATACCCTCTGGTTAAATGAGACCTTTAAATGTGAAATGTCAGACTGCCTTTAAAAATAGATTTATTAAATGATTAAATGATTTTAGGAGCAGGCATACAGACTGGATTTGCAGTTCTGTGTCAACCAAAATGGTGATACCAATGTCAAAGAAGCTCAGCTTATCTCTTTCAGTAGAACACATAAAGTAAAAGCTGAAGTCTAATGTAGCCCAAAAGCATCCTTCCACCATTTCCTAACTAATTTGGGTTTATAAGGCTGCAGCTCCCACAGAGGAACATGAGCTGATGCATTGCAGGGCATACATTATTCCTTTAACAATGACAGTTTCTGCCATGCATGGGAAGTTCTCCACTTATCAGGAAGGGTATGACATTGAGGGTTATAATGAAACAAAAATCAGATCATCACTTGCTTCTTTAATACATGATGACCGACTGGTAAAAAAACAAGCTGAGATTCATGCAGTATATGTTAAGAATGATGTGTCCCATTATTTCTTCATTAGCAACAATCAATTCTGTCTCACAGAGTTTCAGTTCATGCTTTCAGAGTAGTGGTTCCAACAGCATAAGAATATTATGGAGACCCATTCATTCAGCTTCTTAATAAATTAAATTTCCAGGTATTTGCATACTCCCAAATGTTAAGTGTCATTCTGAAACAGATGTTTCTCAAACCAATAAAAAAGATTCCTCCTTAAGACTGTGTATAAAGGCCATATTTAAACATTATTTATTGCAGATTCAAAGTGTTGTCCTAGCAGATTAAAACAGATCATCAGTCAATTGTTCAAGTAAAACTTCAGTCTACTACTCAACCAATCAAAGTAAGAAAATACTGCAAATCTCAGTGTCAGGTTTAACACCCTCAGTTTTTAAAATCATTTCCAAGAGTGGATCTTACCTTTAAGATGCAAAATAAAGAGCCAATACAGGCAACAAGAGTTAAGATAATGGTCAATTATTCCAGGTAGTCACATTTTGGGAATTAAGTAACCAGATCAGTTGCAGCATAAGGAAACAGCATGAAAAAGGGAAAAAAAATACAGGTTCTATTAGTTTCTAATGATTAGAGGGTGCTGATTGATACAGCATCGTAAATACATAATTACCAACTGTGAATTAAACAGAAAATACCAGCAGTTTGAACCAAACCACAGAGGCTTAAAGATTACCAAGGAGGAATTCAGAAGCATCTTCCATTCCCTAGGAATTTTGCTGCCAATCTTTCCAGCTGTTATCATACAAAACCACAATAATTTATTGGTGCACACCACACGTCTATTTTCCTTTTAGATTTTATAAACAGCTGGCAACCAGGCACGTTTTCTCCTCTTGTGGGCAGGAAGGGAATGGCAAGAGCTCTATTCTGAAACTATTAACCATGAGCAGAACAACATCTGAGGAGAGAGCGTGTAGAGATGCTGACTACACAGCCCATCTGGCTTTCTGAATCTATGCATTAGTGTAATTAAATGCCTTCTTAGAGCAAACATTTAGGTATAAAGGTGTGTGCCACCTGAGATTGCTCTCAGGCAGCTATTCTCTACAGACAGAAGGGGCCGAGGCAAGTTAGCCCATGTAACAGCCCTAGTCTGACTAGGACTAAGGGCACACACAGCTGTCTATCCAGGCATCAAGACGCAAGGAGACCAACCAACTACCTTTGTTCAAGAGTTGCTTCCTCTTTTACTACCTGTCAACTGCATCACTGTTCAAGCACCCAAACACAACAAAAATCTAACCAAACTCAAGTGCCTAACCCAGCCAGACATTCTAGTTAACAGGGTGCCATCTCCTTCTTTGTTCCTGCTTTATTCCTTCCTTCCCACCCATGCCCAAATCACTCCACTGCCCAATGAGAAATTATAGCCCATAGTGTGCCATTACCAATAGGGCCAGGTGTATCTATGAAACATCTGTGAAGGCCCATTGGTGAGAGGAGCCAGCAAAGGCTTGAGGGGTCCCTGTGCAATGCACAGACTGTGTTGCTATTGTGCAAGACACAGCTGTGATTCGAGGTTCATGCTGTGCTTCTACTAAATAAATCTTCACACAGAAGCAGAAGCAGCCTCAGCATACAGCATAGTGCACAATGACTTTGCTGCTCATTGTTGCTTAGAGCAGCCCATATGGCAAGCATAGGGTTCCACCCTTATTTTTCAGGAAGCCCTTTCTGTCTTTCATGTACTGTACTTATTTATTCATTCTCTCTCCCATACATGATTTCAAAAAATCATAAATTTTATTAAGAACCCAGAAGTGGGAGGGAGAATTGCCCTCTGAGTGATGCTAACAAGAATTCCTAAAATATATATAGGGGAAGCAGAGAGCTGTAATATTGAGCATGGTTTCAGTTTTTAAAGGAATAACTGCTTTTTATTTGGGGTAGATATAACCAAGGCTATGCCAACTAAAACACTTCTGCTATGAACTCAGAAATGTATTGTACTTTTTAATAGCTGTAACATCAAGTCATGTGTCATCCAGTCAATTCTGACTTATGACAACTCTTTTTTAGGGTTTCCAAGAGAGAGAGTATTCAGAAGTGTTTTCCTATTCCCTACCTCTGGGGGCATCTTGCTGAAGGCCACATAGGCTGGCTCTTCTCTCTGGAAGCACAACGGGGAATCAAATTCCCAACCTCTGGCTCTACAGCCAGAAACCTAACTCACTGAGCTATTCATGGGCTAGTAAGAGAATAAACAGGGTAGTGATGCATAGAAGGACTGTGTCAGTGATGGGACAGAGGCAACGCTTCTCTTATTTGGTGGTGAGGAGGTGTGTGTGTTTCATGACTCACGTCTCCCAGTAATCCCATCCGCAATCTCACAGATTGAAATGAGCATATCTCTCTATCACTCCTGTAGACACATTGGCGTGTTAGCATCTGGAAAAGCACAAAGCGGTGGGGAAGATGGGAAAATGAGCAGCGAGCAGGGCCTCAGCAGTAAATCACAGACCTCAACTGCTTGTGGAAGGAGACAATGCCGAATCCATGCAAACCTCAAAGCACTCTTTGTTATGAGGGCAGGCGGAGTGGGGGGAAGGCTGGCACATAAATAAATTGGAAAGGAACCGTGAAAAGAAGCTGGAGCCTGTAAAAGTGCCTGTGCACATTCCAGGCTCATGCCGCATGAGTAGCAGCGAAGCTGTAAATGCCAGAGAAGATGCTGGTAATCAAAAAGGATTATTCTCCAACGGAGAGCAATACATGTCAAATTAATCAATGGCATTCACTGCCATACATCTGTTGAGGGGTGCTAATTTAGGAAACCAGAAGGTATTAGACATGTTCGCAGAAGAGATGATCTGATTGTGGTGAATAGGCCTTGATAATCACCTGGAGTGGCCTCGGTCGCCAGGTGGGCAGCATACAAATCAAATAAAGAAAAAATAATAATACAATAAGCTGAACCAAAACCTTCTGGGTCAGGAACAATGCACCTTTACATGCTAGATACACCTTATTGGAAGCCGCCCAGAGTGGTCGACCAGACCAGATGGGCGGGATATAAATCAAATAATTAAATAAATAAAATAAATAGATGAGTTTTTGAGAGAGACGTGTACATATTTGCAACAGTTACCTTAACGTTTCACAAGTATTTTGAAAATTATTTTTAAATGTAATTATGCTAAATGAATAAACATGCAGGGGTTTCTATCCACCCTCTCTCTTCTAACCATCCTTACGAGTGTGTGTGTGTGTGTGTGTGTGTGTGTGTGTGTGTGTGTGTGTGTGTGTTCGTGTGTTCAACTTATCTGAAGCGGAGGCACCTTGACACATTTTGAAAATGTTGTTGTTGTTCAGTCATTAAGTCATGTCCGACTTTTCGTGAGCCCATGGACCAGAGCATGCCAGGCCCTCCTGTCTTCCACTGCCTCCCGGAGTTTCATCAAATTCATGTTGGTCACTTCAATGACCCTGTCCAACCACCTCGTCCTCTGGTCCTCTGTCGTCCCCTTTTCCTCTTGCCTTCACACTATCCCAACATCAGAGTCTTTTCCAGGGAATCTTCTCTTCCCATGAGATGGCCAAAGTATTGGAGCCTCAGCTTCAGGATCTGTCCTTCCAGTGAGCACTCAGGGTTGATTTCCTTCAAAATGAATAGGTTTGTTCTTCTTGCAGTCCGGGGGACTCTCAAGAGCCTCCTCAAGCACCACAATTCAAAAGCATCAATTCTTTGGCAGTCAGCTTTCTTTATGGTCCAGCTCTCACTTCCATACATCGCTACTGGAAAAACCATAGCTTTGACTATGCGGACCTTTGTCAGCAGGGTGAGGTCTCTGCTTTTGAAGATGCTGTCGAGGTTTGTCATCGCTTTCCTCCCAAGAAGCAGCCATCTTTTAATTTTGTGGCTGCTGTCACCATCTGCAGTGATCATGGAGCCCAAGAAGGTAAAATCTGTCACTGCCTTTGAAAACTACACAAAAATAATGACGGCCAAATCACATCAAAAGTAAGCAAGAACCAAAATTTCATCCTCACATCAAAACAGCATAATCCTAAAGGGGTCCCCATTAGGTTGTTATGGCCTCACAACACCTATTGCAAACAATAGACAAAACTACATTATCATGACAGCTGACTTGTATACTACAATCCTCCCCAACTCTGCAAAACAACTCAGTTTTTAATTATGCACAGTGATTGGCAGAAGAAGACCAGCCTCTGCAAACCCCCCCCCCCAAAAAAAATACCTAAAATGTCCTCCATATGTTCAGGAGCAAGATAATCTATGTTCCAAATTGTAGTCAATGCAGATGGTACCCCTGCTCCCTCAAAGGCCAATTTCCCTCTTTTGCAAATTTACCCAGACTCATGGAAAGCTTAAGGGACATGGTGGCGCTGTGGGCTAAACCGCAGAAGCCTGTGCTGCAGGGTCAGAAGACCAGCAGTCGTAAGTTCGAATCCACGTGACGGAATGAGCTCCCGTCGCCTGTCCCAGCTCCCGCCAACCTAGCGGCTCGAAAGCATGCAAATGCGAGTAGATAAATAGGGACCACCTCGGTGGGAAGGTAAACAGCATTCCGTGTCTAAATCACACTGGCCATGTGACCACAGAAAGATTGTCTTCGGACAAACGCTGGCTCTATGGCTTGAAGAGCGGGATGAGCGCCGCCCCCTAGAGTCGGACACGACTGGACAAAAAATTGTCAAGGGGAACCTTTACCTTTACCATGGAAAGCTTCATTTCCATTCAGCCGTAAACATTGCCACGAGCTCTCACTATGCTGTCAATAGTCACTGGGAAACATGGGGACTATACTCTCCACAGTTTCTGTGGGACCAGTTGCTGAGATACATCCTCAGAACAGCACTGAGAGTCTAGCACAAGCTGCAACCACACAGAAGGAGGAGGAGGAGACACTATGACCCCTTCCTTCAACATCTCACTCAGATACGCATGAGAAAGACTGGGCAGAATGGAATGCCAGGGCCCACAACAAAACATCTCAAGCTGTGCCTACTTTCTGATTCGAAATAGGGCTAGCAGGAGGACTCACAACATTTGGTATCTAAACCCTTTTTCCACCCCATCACTAATATTGTTCTGATGCACTTTTGGAAACCCAGCAGGGTATGCAAGTGAGACCACAGCACATTACTGCAGCAGAAGACAAGTGAACCAATAAAACATTCTTCCTGCCAGACCACAGGCCTTTCCATTATGGGTCTGGAATGCATAGCTGCTCCTCTGGAGAAGATGTATTGCTCCCCATCCCATTATTATGGGTCAGTAATAGCATAAGTAATAATCTATGCACTGTGAAGTCACTGTGAATGTTAACTCAAACTTACTGCCAATAACCAGAACCATATATCTTCAACTCCCGGGCACTCAGATTCACAAAGTAATAGCCCATATGCAATCTATAATGTTAATGGGTCAGAGAGAGAGATTCAACAGTATTTTGATAGGATAATTATGGGCTAGGTTTTTTAAAAAAATTAAAGAAATTTGTGATTAAGTGACCTACAAGGACAGATAAATTACAGTATTTCCACAGAGTTGATGAGATATGGTTATGGCCCCCGAGACTCTTAGTGTGGATATCTATAATTTCATTGTATTGTATTTTCTCAACTCATACATAGAAGCATGTCTGGAGCTTCTTTACAATGATGCAGTAGTATATTGCACATTCATGCATGTCGTAGATCAAGATGGTGGCACTTCCAGGGTTACAATGCCTCTTCACAATGCTCAGACATATCAAGTATATGTATAGTCCGTATGAGGGCCGCCATCTTGCATTGCATCCTGTATGATTTCTGTGACAATAAATAATGAAAACATCAAATCTTCAAGATCCTCTAACAGCAAGGAAATCTTTCCTCTAGCAGATAAAGTTGACTAACTCCCTTCCAATTAAAATCTAATTGATTTCCACAGTGAGAACAGAACGTGGGACTTGACACAGGTATGAGGTCTTCTGATGTTCTTATTTATAAAGGCCATGTCTAGTTATTCTGAAACTTTTTTTGCAAAAGAACCATGTGAGAATACAGTATCCTCACCCAAAACTCCCCATTAATTCAGCCATTTGCATTTGAGCCCAGCGTCTGACCATCGCCAGGCATGTTGGTGGCCTCCTCTATAGAGCTGCCATGTCTATTCCGTACATGACAAAAAAAGTGTTCTCTCTTCATGAACTGGGTTTAAGAAATGTCAAGGCTGACCTTGTTTTATATTATGTTATATATCACCACCATCAACATCATGATGCAAAAACAAGTTTTTAAAAACTGTATGTTCTTTTGGTGAACAGTAGCAACCAGACAGTAGCAACCAGGTAGATTCCTGTCTGTGGAATTACACAACATATCTAGGGTACCCTGAGCACCTCAAAGTCCTAAAACAATGATTAAGAAACTACCCCAAACCCCCTTCCTAACCTTTGACCTACCATGGTAGGAAGACACAACAGATCACTGCCATCACGTTAAAGATACATGTAAAAAACCCAGTGAAACCTCATATATTTTCCAAGTTTTGAGATGCCTGTTATGAGGTCGGGAAGAGCCCCCACTGTTCTGCTCAAAACTGGCACAGCTTCTCCCTAGACTTCAAATACTATTTTTATTAGGTCTCAAGTTCCAGTCAGAACTGGTCCAAAACTGGGGGAAAGCTGACTATTAATGCAAGGACGCATGAATCAGTTGCATAATGAAATCCAGATCATGAGCAGGAGCTAGGCAGAAGCGATACACCAGCTAGGACTTGCTTAGAAAGAGAAGGAAGCTGTGAGCTTTGTGATGCCTGCTGGACTGCCACAGAGTTTGGAAGTCAGTTTATGGGATGTTCAGACAGGTTGGCACTGCAGCCTACGTGGCTTCCTCCAAGCACAGAGCTCAGAACGCTAAGAAATATTGATAAGGAAGGCTCTAAATGAGTAAAGTGGGATTTGAGAGAGTGGCAACTCCAGAATTTCTAAACCCTAAGGAGCATGCGAGTGAATCGGTCTTTCTTGGGATTGAGGCAGGTCAGGGAAGGCTTGAACTCTGCTTCTATGTGCAGTGGTTTCTTAAATCCAGATTCAGACTCCTGTGCTTACTTTAAATTTAAAATACTAACCACATAAGGAACTACATGCTATACCTTTAATATGGTGTATGATTTCAGCCTAAGGCAGTGTGTAGAATTTCATTGGGGGGGGGGGACGGCCCTCGAGTTTTAGACTACAGTTGACATGGTCCTTACCACTTGCATGCTGGTGTAACTAAAGGTACTGAAATATTTTCTAAGAGACTGAAATATTTGGATCTGTTCTTAAAGAACTTTAATCACAATCTCGAAGTGCTCTGATGATCTGTTCAAACTGCCTCATTTAGGTACACATGCCCCCATTAGCTCTCTCCTCCCCTATCCTCTGCCAAATCCTCTATTTACATGTTTCCTTCATCCATTTCATTGAGATGTTCTAGAGAGGAAAAGCAAAATCCCAACCAATGGGTGAGTTCTTCCTTCTACTGCCAGAGCCAATGTGTGGGATCCAAGTAGAATTAACCTACCGTATTTTTCGCACCATAAGACACACTTTTCCCCCACAAAACAGGGGGGTGGAAACTCTGTGCGTCTTATGGAGCGGAAAAAACCAGATTATATTTTCCTGTTTTCTTCTCCTAAAAAAATTGGTGTGTCTTATGGAAAGGTGCGTCTTATGGAGTGAAAAATACAGTAATTCTTCAGCCAGGCAGGAAAAGAACTTTGATTTAAGGGGAAAAGAAAAGATAAATGCTGCTATTTATTACAATAGTAAGTGACATTATTATTATGAGAAAGACATGATGATACAAGAGCCAGAAGTGATTCTTGTTAATCACCCCTATTTGAACTGTTTATCCCAAAGTCAAGGCTTAAGAGTCAACACTGCTGAAGGAAAGGGATGCAGGGAAGAAAAAGGGGAAAATATTTAAACTCTGAGCAGTCTGAAAGCTGCCAAGGAGAGCCCACTTACGGCTTATTAAAATCAAGAGTAAACTGCTCTTTTAGCCGAGAGGCTGTAAATGGAAAGCGATTCAGGGAAATTGCTTGGCACAGAATTTTAAACAGGCACGGCAAAGGCCCTGAAATCTAAAGGCCATGCTGGTTTTATTACAAGCAAAGGTTAAGAAAGATGGTGATCCACAAACTGTTGCTAAAAGGACTAACAGACCCTGTTTAAAGTCAGTTTGTGGCCGTTATTCTCTGGGCCAGAAGGCAAAAGTTTCAGGGGAGAGGTCCCTGACTCCTTTCATCCAGTACTGTACATCTTTTGCTTACTGAAAGGTTCTAAGTTGAGAGATGTCACCTCTGCAACTCCTGCACCATCAACTCTAACAGAGAGGGTGAAAGCACCTAAAAAGACAATTCCATCTATTCCTTAGTTTACAGATAGTGCATGAGACTGAAGATCATGTAGAAATAGAAGGAAACGTGGTGGTGTCACCTATTCTAGCGTTGCACAACGACTCTTACAGGCTTTGGGTAAGAGACAGAAATGCTTTTCTGCAGAACTGTTAAGCAAAATGGCAGCCTTCTCACAACAGCATACACCACATTCAAGCTATTCTTACTTGACCTTGCCAATGTAGGTTCCAGCAACCAACAGGATCTCACATCGCCCAAAGTTCATTTCAACAAAGTGCTGTGTTCCATGTTCATGACACACTCGCATGCTATTGTTATTTCACACAGAAAGGGGGGAAATGGATTTATCTAACTCACACAAGAACAACTTTGGGATCTTGTTTTTAAAATGTTCTCCCTCTCATCACGTTGCACAATTCTTAACTCTAACATGTATTAGGATTAACAGCTGTGATTAAATAGTTTTCTGATCCTACTGAGAAAGGCACAAAGTGTCAGGAGCCAAAATAACAGTGCTTCGTTTAAGATGCATGACTTCCACCCACACCCTGATGTCTTTCAATTCAGCTAGTAAATTCAAGGCATGCTTTGTACTGCTGAAATGCAAAGTACATGGCAAGTACTCATACATCCTAAAAAGAAAAGGTAGTGCTATCCTTCCAATAAAGCAGTTGTCATAAAATAATGATACAAATGCAGTTTTGTTCTAGATTGGGGGTAAGGCATCTGCTCCCACAAAAAAGCTTACAGAAGAAGAAAGCAATTCCCTGGCAAAGCTACAAGGCAATATAATGGAAAAACTGGCCAAACTGAATTTGCCAAAATGGGAAAATCTCTCAATGCAGAATCAGGGCTATTGTGTGATTTGTTGGACTATATATACAGTATATTTTTCCCTCCACATCCTGCTATAAGAAAAATGTGTAAAGTTAACTCTGAGCGCATCTTTAAGCTTTAGTGTCTTGGTTATGAAGCAAATTCCTTCATTCAGACAGCTGTCGGACAAAGCAGCTGCTGGGACAGAGTTGGTTGTGTTAAGAATTTGAAAAGGTGGAAGCCACAAGTATCCACTGTGCTACAAATGCAAGTAGAAGCTTCGATCAAAGCAATCACTTTCTTAATAGGACCTGTTGAACAACCTACTGCTTACAGTTCCCACCTATCTCAAGCACTAAGAATACTGAACATGGTATGACATTATGGAATGGCCTTAAAACCTTGACCTCTGAGCGTTCAGCCTGGAGGCAGGCAGGGCAGCATGGCCTCTCCCAATTTGATGAGGCACTTGTCCAGCAGGCCGAGGCAAAGAGGCAGTCCCAAAACCAACAAAATCAGGGAGCTAGACGGGACAGATTGTATTTGGCTTCAGTGTGGAAAGGATGGTCACTCTCGAATTGGCCTTCTCAGCCACACTAAATGCTGTTCCAAGTCCTCCATACAAAGCACATGACTGAAGGATGCCTACAATCATGACATTATGGCTTGAACTCCCATTGCTTAGCATAGTTAAGTCACACTTACAGTAAAGCTGACTTTTCAAATCCTCATAAAGTCAATGGGCCTACTCTAGTGCACCAAGCAGCAGGATTTTAGTCACAAATAAATAAATAAATAAATAAATAAATAAATAAATAAATAAATAAATAAATAAATAAATATTAGCTCAGCCAATGGGTAATGGAAGTTCACACATGACAATTTTTAGTCTCTCACTCATTCCCAACCCTTGGGCAACCTTGGTATTCATGCCATCAATGCCAGAGGCCATTCAGATGTCTCTAAGAAGACCACAACAGCCCACTCTCACTGTTGTTCCCTAGCAATTCAATCAGAAGTATACTTACTGTGATACAGAAGTTCCACTTAATCATCATACTTAATAGCACTGAGAGACCTCTTTCCCATCATAAATGCTTCTAATCCTTCATGAATGCTGTCAGAACGCCCTTGATGACATCTCATGCTACTGACTTCAAGAAATCATTTATGTGCAATGAGTCCTTTTAAGGAGAAAGGCGGAGTAAAAATAAAAGGAAGGAAGGAAGGAAGGAAGGAAGGAAGGAAAAGAAAGAAAGAAAGAAAGAAAGAAAGAAAGAAAGAAAGAAAGAAAGAAGTATGCTTCCTTTGGTCTGTTCTAAATCTCCTGCCCCCTCCATTCAATGGGTGATGCTGAACGCTGAGATAATAGAAGGAAAAGAAAGTTATCTCCTCGTTAGATAAGTACTGTGTCCTTGTAAACAAAGCACATTTACAATCAGAAAGACAATTTTCATTACCAAATATTGATATCAAGCAGAGCCACTTGATGAGAAACATTAACTGAACTGCAGATGAAGGTTATGTGCTTTGTTTTGTTTATTTACCAAAGAACTCGTGTAGAGCAGTGAATCAAAATCAATATGCTAATTCTGTTAGCATGACAGAACATGCCTGACAGAGAAATAAATTAATTATGGCCTCTTTCAATCTGTCTTGAGTCTCCCTTTTCATCAGATAAACTACTATGTTAAGGCAAGATGCCCCTGTAGTAGAATCCATCAAAGCCACAAATATTCAACACTCTTATCTGCCTAATTATGCAGTTGTCCTCTGGATGTGAAAAAGGACATTCCGCATCATCCCACCCATTCAGTGGGGGCTTTAATTTATATTTGTGTTAACAAACATACAAGCTCAGTAATTTCATATCTTTTATTGCCCACATTTTGATGTGTTAAGAGAGTGTATTTCACTGATGAAAGTCTAAAGCAGGCTATGATGTCCTTTTCATCCTTGAGTAATGAACAGCATTCCATTCCTTTGTTTTCTTACAATAACCTAAATACCAAATTAATCAAAGGAAAGGAATAGAAAGTGCAGTAACAGCACGAATCACAAAACTGGTACAGAATTTAGAACAGGTACATTTTGCAACAGAGCTGCAAATAAAAGCTTCATTATTGGATTAGCCATGCAGCCAAAAATCAAAGAGTCACCACGTCTGATAATGGGGGGTGGGGGGGTGGGGTTCATTTGGGCACATCAACAGAATGTCCTCTCACCAGCAGGATGTATTTATTCCTCTACTGAGACATTAAACTGCCCCACTAAGAAATACACAGCACAAGTCCCACAACAACAGATATGAATTATAAACTCCAGAACAACCATTAGGACCTGTCACTAATATTATTCATCTGAAGTTATGCATTGTACGTAGTCCTTCAATAAATAAATCTGGACAAGAGAAGCATATGAGCGTATGGGGTGAAGAACAAAAAAATACATCACATTCGTAGTAACAGGTATAATATAGAGTAATTGGTCACTTCATACACATTTTCAGGGAGCTAGAGGAGAGGTTACATGGCAGCGACATTATGACTGTCCTGGCTTTCAGGAGAAATGCTAGCAGTGGGGAAGGAGACCCTTAAGGAGAGGGGTGTCACTGTTTATCCCTCTTTCCTCACTCTAGGTGAACCTGTTCCCTCAACCATCCTTTTCTGCTGACAAAGGAAAACATGAAAATATTCCCAAATGTTCCAGTGGCACTGGTGGATTCCTCACCCAGCTGCAATGTTCAATTGAGTAGCGGGCCCCACATATTCATAAAGGCTATGTGACTTTCATACCGGCAGATAAAACATTGCAACTGGGTGAGGAATCCACTGGTGCCAGCAAACTTTGCTACATACACCTTGAAGAGGGCTACCAAAAAGATTTTTTGGGGTACATACATATATTCTAAAATGCCTTTTTAAAATGAAGATGGTCTAATTTTGAAAGGCAAGGAGTGGGATGGGAGGAACAACATCACCAACATCAGCCATGTGACGGAAAAATGGAGCCTCCACTTTCAGAAGCAACATACTTCCAAATACCAGACATCAGAGGCAAATCAGAAAGTTGCTCCTTTTATGCCAAGCTCATGAATCTTCAGAAGCATCTGCCCGGCAATGAAAAGCAAACAAGTTACGGTAGTCTTCTGAAGCTAGTCTTCAGAAGGCTATCACAGGTCCATCTGAACAACTACTGCCTATTCCAGCCTTGCCCATTTTAGGAACTCCAGATGTGCTGGACTACAAATCCCCTCATTCCCATCATTCCCAGCCACTAGGGGAATTTGCCCTGCTCTGAGGGAGAACTCCTCTAAGCTCATGTTGTGTTTTTCCAAGAGTTCTGTGCATGCACACGTGTGGTCATACACCAACCATGCCTTCACACTCCCTTGCTGTGTGTGAGTCATTCTTTCACTCATCCTTCTGAAAGTACAACATCTGCCCCACAGAAAACATGAAAAATGCTGTGTTCCACAGTTACTACCCTCAGTACTATAGCATGGCATGGCATCTATGGCACAGAAAAACGGTGCCCATTGATTGTGCCCGGGATGTGCATATCTCACTATGCAGACACATGTTTCAAATTCCCAAACCTTCGCCCATGGACCAAATCTGCTTTTATCTGGGGAGCAAGTTGTGGAATATAACTATGCTATTGAAGGATCTGCCTCTATGAACTCCACAAACTGTATGATGTGATGATGACAAGAGGTTTGGATGACCTTTTTACAGAGACATGCCCATGGAAGAAGAGGAGAAAGTCTGTTAATGGCTATTGAATATTTCCAGGATGGCTAAACAGATCATCTACTCGTATAATGAGAATACCATTTTCATGGAAATCTAGATCACAAGTCTTCAACCTTTAAGGCTCTGGCTCAGAGTTACAACAAACACTGTGCACCAGAGGTCCCAGGTTCAATTTCTGGCATCTCCACACTGAGCTGAGAAAGAGATTTGCCTGAAATCATGAAGAACTGCTGCCAGTCAGTTTCACGGTAAGACAATCCTGAGTTAACAAGGGCCAAGGTCTAACCTGATATAAGGCGGCTGGCTCTGTTCCTAATATAACTATCTAAAGCCTCTGCTTTAGGAGTTCAGGTTAAAACCAGACAAAAATCAGGAAGAAGTCTGCGTCACAAGATCCCACACACCCCAGCACCATAATCATGTTAGTGATAATAAATATCAAGAAAGGATGGCTTTTGACAGGAGAGTCATTCTGCAAAAAGAGATTAAGGAATTTGATGTCCTGCTTTACTGCCTGTCTAACACAAGGAAATCAATATTGTATCACATTCTGACCAAAATAAGACTTGATTCTTTCCAATCTTCTGACAAGGGCACGAAATACGCTGCAGAAATAAAACCCACAAGGATTCAGTCCCAAGATGAAAAAAAAAACCTCATTTCATCTTTCAAGTGAAGCTCACATTTCATTAGGAAGATGACAAAAATTAACACTTAGCTTTTAGATACGGATAGGCAACAAAGGTCTCTAGGTCAAATTCTACCCCAAAGGTTTCCCATCTAGTAATCAAAACAGAACACATTAATTAGATTTCCAAATGCCCCCACCCCTCGCTCCTACTCCAGGCACCAAGAGAGAGTTTGGAAGAAGCTGTTGCCCTCATCACTGATCCTGCGCCCAGTCATAAGCCAGGTCTTGATAAAATGGCAGCAAGCAACCACTGTGCCACAGGACAACGCTCAGATGTTACCCACTCTAGCGCATCTCTCATCATACCTGAAAGTATGCAAGAAGAGGATGCAGAAGAACACAGCTTCATACAATCAGTTTAGATGGTACCGTTGATTTGATAGGACAACAAACATTTTTAAGATGTTTCCTTAAATATTAATATTTTCGAAAACGACAAAGACCAGAAGCCAAGAGCCCTCCACCTTTCTCTCATACACAGGAACGACTGACTCTCACAAATAACATGTGTTATGAGATTAGATAGGCATCATCTGAAAGAGTGCTATTTCTCCCTTCCGAATGGGTTTTTCAAAGTCATGTGCGCTGCTATGCACTTACATTTGAAGCATTCATTCCATCGACAAGGGGAACAATCCTATTATTCCCTGGAAGGTGTTCCAGGCACCAGGAACAGTGGTGCCCTCAGGCAGAGAGGGTGGAGTGCTATTGGAAGAGTGCTGCCACCAGAGAGGCCTTCTCAAGGAACCCATGTTCCCCATCCCTTGTTGGGACTGACTGTGGCAGATGGGGAAAAAATGGCCATCTTGTTCCCCGCATCACTCCTCATCCAGAGTGGAAAGGCAAAAGGCCATGTCATGGCCTCGCACACTGGAGTTAGACATGGTGATTCCTGTGGTGCTCGATCTCCCCCTATCCAGCCTTCACAGGTTTGTTCTCTAAGGTTTCTTTATGGATGACAACCCTTTTGGTTTACATCCTGAAAAGAGAACGTTGGTGTCTTGGGTTTCTTTCCTGTAATGTACCTTTTGTTGATGTTTAGACAGATCAGACACTGCTTGACTCAAAGGCATGTGCAAAATAAATTTGATAGAAATCTGATAGATTTACAGTTTTAAAGTACGGGGCAGGGAGTGAAATCCAGTGAGGTAGATTTTGCCGTTTCCAAAAATAAGCAATGTTTTATTCCGTATATCTTGACTCCTCAAGAAAGAGGCATTACTGCACTTGGAAGTGTACAGAAACCA
This sequence comes from Pogona vitticeps, assembly GCF_051106095.1. Lineage (NCBI taxonomy): Eukaryota > Metazoa > Chordata > Lepidosauria > Squamata > Agamidae > Pogona > Pogona vitticeps. Next base: position 27,944,260 of record NC_135790.1, on the reverse strand, counting down.
AGTAGCCCAAATGCTTCCTATCACCCAGCAGGTGGAGACAAACAAAATACCATACAAGGCCTCCCATGTAACATTATTTCCAGGACTCAGGATGATGAGTCACAAACACAGATATAACTGACTGAGCTTCTGCTCATCTAAGGCTACCAAAAAACAAAACAAAACAAACAAACAAACCTCCTCAAGAAACCAAGACACAACAGTTTGCTCAGAGTTTTCCACTGAAAGAGCAAAAACCAGATTAACTTTATGTAAAAAAGATTAAAGAGTGGTAGTGGAAGCAAGAAATACTTCAGAGAAATATGACAATTATCCAATTCCTGGTACCTTCAGGGTGGATCACGATTTAGGTTTTAAAAATCAGATTTTTTGATGATTGATTTTTAAAATTTAAATCATGATTGAAATCGTGATTTAAATCAATGTGATTTTTTAAACAAAAAACTCTTTTAGTGCAGATCAGGGATTTTAAGAGTCCAGGACATCTGGAACGTGCTCATAACGTGACTGGGAGAGGCCTCTACTGAGTCCTTTCCAAGCAGTGCTGACCCAGTTCCATTTGAAAAGATATGCCAGCAAGAGGACCTCAGACCTTCTTGCAGACTACACGCTCCCCCCTGAACTGAGCTCCTTGCCTGGTGGAACGGTAAGTTGGCCCAAAATTCAAAATAGGGCCAGCACATTTGTAGTTCAAATGCTCAAGTCCACCTTTGCTTTGAAGTCAGAGGTTTTTCCATTGAGACTTTGATGAGCAGGAAGTTTGCATCAGTGAAAGGCAGATGGAGGGACAATTAATTATCAGAAGGAGACTGGGACTGGTGTGGAAAGAGGAACTTGTCACAGACACCACTGTGTGTTGAACCACTTAAGCCTCAACACAGCAAAGTGAAGAATCATGCATTGATGGAGGTTTTTAAATGTTGTTTTGTTTTTATTTTCTCTCTTTAATCAAAGCAAGGCAGCATGCGTGGTTGTTAATGCTCCACCCTAAGATGTATTTGCACATTAACAAGAGCACAAGAGCACAAAAGCTACATGTTTATTGCTTGCAAAATGTGAGGTAGGGCTGAACGTGAATGTGAGGTAGGGCTGAACGTATTTGCAACAACAGCTAGGAGAAAACTGCAGCACATCTTCAGGGGAGTGCCCAACTCTGAGAAGGAAAAAGAATTCTGCATGTCCACACTGGGGAGGCTTAGCCAACTTCACATTCACCACCATTTTGACAAGCATCACAGATATTAGGATGTGAGACTGAAAATATCCCAAGCCGCTCACTGGCCATATTACCGAACACACTGCAAAGATTGCACTTATTGCCTCAGGAATTAGTTGATATTTCATCATTTCCTAATCTTATAACCACAATGCAACACGAATTTACCAAGCACACTTACACCAGCCTTAAGGTCATCCAAAGTTGCATGAAGGCAAGGGAGCAGGCTGGCAGATGGATGATGAAATATTACATATCTCCTTCATGCCCAGGATTGAAGTCAAGTGTGCTGCTAGAGGTTGGAAGCCCCCTCCACTGAGCACAGCATAGAAATGCAGCTGTCTGTCTGTCCTCCGACAGATCTAGGAGGCTAAACAAGCCGTCTGCAGGCTACAAACTTACTGTGGGCTTCTTTACACTGTTGACTGGACACATGGAAATCACTGTGGATGGCTCAGTTTGTGGGTGTGTATGTGCGGCTGTGTGTAAAAGGAGAGGAAGAGCAGTACACACAAATGTATGCAAAACATGTATGAATCCTTAGTGTTCTCTTTTTCTCCTCCCAGTCCACCTTCTTCATTTACTACTCATTTCTATATATATAGCCTTTCTTATCAGAAACAAAAATGTAATGCATGCTTTAACCACCAACTCATCAGCTATTAAAAATGAATGTGTACTTCAATGGATTTTGGAAAAGCTTCCTTTCCTTTTAGGGTAGCAGGCAGTCTGGACCAGATGTTTTATGTTCACAAGTATGTCTATATCCTTCAAGTAATTCATAGGAAGAAGAAAAATAAGAAACTCTTACCTGATCAAATGGGAGAAATATATAAAGAAATGGCATTGTGGAAATTCCCAAGATACATCGTTTTGACCAGCAAAGATTGGCGGGGGGGGGGGGGGCAATAGCACAGTGTATGGGAAGAGACAGAGCAGAAATTTGATCACCCTTCTGTTTACTTTATAATTTGTTGTTGTTTCTCCTGTCAAAGGAATGGATCACCACAACTAATACATTCAGTGGTGTTTAATTACAGATTTAAATGAATACCAAAAGACAGATTACAAATAAATTGTGAAGGGCTTTCTCTCTCTCTCTTTTTGTTTCCTTTTTCCTTTTTCACACAAGGGAACAGTGTACCTGATGCTTCTTAATCCTTTGTTTTCATCTTCAATGAGCGGAAAAAACCCTCAATGAGATCAAAGCCACCATGTTAAGTTTCTGCATGTCACAGTACAGAGAAAAGATGTGGAATATTGAAGGAGAGACAGTAAGGATTCTCCAGAACCGTTAAAAAGTCGGTATTATTAATATTACATTAAATTCAACCCAGTTTTGGAGTTTCAAGTGTTTTTAAGCTTTAAGGATATTCTGGAACATACACAGGATTTTTCTAGAACCACGACACAACATAGTACCTGTATCTCTCTGTATCATAAAGGTCACTGAAGGTACACCTTAATGCATTTATCTATATGAACTCAGAGATTAGCATACCATTCTATATCACCCTATTTCCAGAGAAAACTACTACTGCTACGAAGGCGATGGGTGCCGCTTCTACTACTACCACCACTTATTGTTGTTTTGTTGTTGTTATTTAAATGTCCATGAAAATTTGTGTTTGTATGCAAATGTTAATATTCACTTTCATGTGTATTTTTTCTCAAACTAGGTATCATCTATATAGTTTCTCTCAAAATTAAAATATTTAAATATATTTTGATAAGTCCACAGAAGTTTTTTCAGGCTTCAAGATCTTAGGGGAAAGCCCTTCTCTTGATCCTGCTACCCTCCGAGACCATCTGGTGGGTAACCAAGACACACTTCCTTGGTGGTTTCAAGCACCTTCCGAGGGAGTCCGCTGAAACGGGTATCATCAATACACATCCCAAATCCTAGGTATCCTGGACCTAACAACTTTACGAAAATATTGAAGGTGCAGGAAAGAAAGCACTGGAGGACCCTCTGGAACCCCACTGGAAAAATCTCATATGCAAAAGCAACAAACATATATACTACCCCACCACTTGGCACCTTCATAAGATAGAAGCAGAATTAGTATTATTGAGAGCCAGAGTGTGCTGAGTCAAACTCAAGAGACATGGGTCTCTGCTCTGCCATGGAAACCCACTAGGTGCCAATGGTAAATCACTCCTTGAACATCTCACTTATCTTGAAAACCCTGTTAGGGTTGCCATTAGCCAAACATGACATGATGACATGCAATAATAATGATTACAATGCAGTACCAAATTCACAGACCACCAAGGTGATTGAGAAGGAGGTTCCAGTTGATCGTACTGAAGGCGACTGAAAACACTATGAAAATTAATAGGGTCACACTTCAGCTGTCCTTTCCTCAGCACCATGTCATCCACTAGAGTGACCAAGACAGTTTCACTCCCTCAGGTTGGCTGAACACTGGAGTTATATGCATTTAGTCACTGGCTTCATGTAAGATTGCCTCAAGTCAATCTTACACAAAGAAGCTCAGTCATAATTGCAAAGAACAGCAAATGAAAGACTATCTTGTGGTCTTTTTTTGTTTCCTGTGGAGATGGAGTTTTAAAAAACCCCAACAAAACTGAGACTGGGAAAATCTCTTATCTCCAAGATTGTTTGCAGAGTCAGATTATTCGGATTTTGACAATGAAACAAGAAAACTCTCTAGCAACATGTTTCTTGTTTGATCACCTAAACATACACATTGGCTTTAACTAGTGGCAAGGGTCAAGGTGCGGCCGCAGTTCTTCTCTGAACACCTTGGCAGTTTCCTCAGTGAATGATCACTCATCTCCTGCAAACTCAAGACTGTGCCTTCCTTTTATGGAGTAAAACTATCTCATATTTGGTCTTCCTGTATTTGGCTGTTCAAGAGCTTTTTATTAGTGAGGATAATGACCCTCCAACTCCTCTGAACAGCAAAAATTCAAAGGAAATTGCGTAACCTGATTCTTTATCAGGATGGTCCACTTGTACTTCTATTGCATTTTGGCAACACTGCCTTATACTGCATGAAGTAACAGTGATCAATCAACATCCTGGAGAGCCTGGCTGGATTCAGAAGGATCCCCAGTGGATGAGGGCACTCACTTGTTTACTTTGGTTCTACTGAATGTTGTTGCCCCCCCCCCAACCATCCATGTAATAAAACTTCTAAGCTACCAGTGGCTGACTTCCTTGGGACTCAAACGATATAAGCTCATCGGAGTCTATCTGGTCCAAAATTGCCAGTTAATATAGCCATCAGTGACATTTTGCACTTGATGAAAACTCTCTTCTAATTGTGAAAATAACATTTTAAAAAGAGGTTATCTTCTGCAGCATTCCATTTTTAGCCTTTTAAATTATCTCAATAGAGGCACACGTTGCAAAAATTTCCCTAGAGAGTTCTTCAGATCTTAGCCGTCCCCTTCTAGCATACAAACCAAAGGAAAACTGAACGTTCTTTTGACAGAAAGCACAACATGATCACAGGTAAAATACAAATCCTGAGTCACAACAGTGGGGAGACAGTTCATAGACTTTTCTACCATTAACAGAGAGAAAGACAGAAGGACATATTGGCAATACAGACTGTCTCAACGACGCTTTTCTGCTGTCACCAAAGCCAACAGGTGCACATCACCTTTTTTTAAAAGACATCCAAAGCTTCTTCAGACATATTTCTACACTATTCATTCCAGCTTGCTGAATATGGAGAGTATTTTCCCCCTTACTCTAGTACAAGCTGTAAAAGCACATGGGCACTTTGCTTCTAGAAGATTACTTGTGTCACACCTTTCTTGTCACTCCTGCTGTTTAATCCTCTCTGAGCTTTGAATAGCTAAGGGTAGGTATGGTTAACAAGGTTGCTGAAGAGAACTGATGAAGTAGATGTTTGTAAAAATGAAATTACTCACGGCGCAGAAAAATATACTGTAAATAGTAAAATGTCTATGTATGAAAGAGGCCTTTTCTAATTTCTGATATCTGACAAGACTGGAATATTTACATTTACAGGGAGTCCCAGCTTCCTAGCTGGAAGAGAGAGTGACCATTCAAAAGGTTCATGATCCTTTTCTATGGATACCAGTAAGAAGGAGCATGAGGAAAAGACTGATGGATTTGCAAACCTACCCATCATCTGCATTAGTAGCTAGCTGTTCACCATCACATCACAAAGAAGATAATATTATTGAGCTGCAGTGAGAGACCAGGTTCTCTCAACAGATTTGGAATTATCAACGAATTCTGTCTAACTGTAAGATATGACTGAGGACCTGCTCCCATCCACCTTTAAGAGCTTTGGCTCCATCCTTACCGTTCTTTTCCTTTACAGCCACATGAAAAAGAAGAGGAAGTCGTCACAAATCAGATCATCCATCTTCCTAATCCAGTTTAACCCAACCTGGTGCTCTGCAGATGTGTTAGATAACAAATCCCATAATTCCCTAGCCACCATAGCATAACTGGCTGGGAGATCAGAGGAGCCACAGCCCAAGACATCCAAGCTAGAGAAGACTGTGGTCCACTCAATAACAGCTCTCCAAGGTGTTGGGACGCAGAGGTTTTTCCAAGCCTTCTGCTACCTGAGGCCCTTTAAAGTTTACCTGAAGTTGCCAGGGACTGAATTGGGGATATTTTCCATCTAAAGCAGGCCAGCCATGGGCTCTTACTTGCCACTTCACAAATGAACAAATGCTGACATTTTTGGAAGATTATACGCCTTCCTTTACGTCAAGGTAAAATCTGCAGGCAAAACACTTAACGTTGTCTCTCTTCCATCTTAGCATTCATTCTCCGTAGCATCAACATCAAAAATCCATGAAATCAAAATACTGCTATTATTCATATAATTTTCAATTGAACAGAAATGAAAATGTTCTTTTGACAAGATATGGAACAAGACATACATATTTATAAACATAGAGTAGGAAATGTAATTTTGACTATAGACTGAATAATAACAGAAGAATATTTCGTGTAGCTTGTTAGGGTTTTTTAACTCCTGTTATTTTTATTAACAGAATGTATTTTGGCCTTGGTTTTCTTGACATACACACGCACACGCACATGGAGAGACAGAGAGGGAGGGAAGGAGGGAGGGAGAGAGAGAGAGGGAGAGACTCTGGAAAGACTCTGGTTCTAATCAACTCTTACCTGTAAAGGTGCTGGTTCAAGTACAGTGGACCTACAGCTTTGAGAATGACATACTAAATTGTAATGAATTGAAGACAACATACTTTTGTTTGTATTTAGAAGGTTAATTCCTGAAAAATATTTAACTTCTACTCAACGTTAATAGGTGAGCAACTGAGAAGGCAAATGTCCAGTTGTCTGACTTACACTGTCCTGTCCATGACAGATGACCGAACATATATTAATTATGCTGATATAAACAGGCAGCACAGGAAGAATTGGGGAGGAACTGCACCTTTTTGAGGAGTTACTTCCAAGATTCTCCACTGTGAATTTATCAGGTCCCCCTTTTGAAGCTATCTACTGTACGTAGTTACCTGTCTCTACATCTTGTTGCGCCAAATTTCACAGCTTTACTACATCCAGAGATTTGAAATGCTATCTTTTGGAATTACAGCTTCCTGAAGACCCCAGCCGGCATGGCTGGGAGGTTCTACAAGCTGCAGTCCAAGAAAGAAACATTTCCAAAGTCTGATGATCCAAAGGGAAAGAAATATTTTGCTTGGCAAGGTGGGTATCTTAAATTAGTGAAAAGCAAGAACAATGTTTCCTCCATTGGCTAGAGTGTCAGTGGTCACTTCCTCCTAGTTAACAAGTTGCCATTTGGACTCCTGGTCACACACCAACTCACACAACTGGCATGTGAGGTAGGATACAAATGGCAACCCGGCAGAAAGCCTCTGCTGCAACTTATACCATTGTGATTGCACTTAGGCTGGTGTGACTAGCCAACAGGATCCTCACCACAATCAGCAAACAGAGCAATTGCACACAGGGCAGGGAAGAGGAACAAGAAAGACATTCCTCAGTGCATGGTTCTTCCTGCCTTATGACTGTAAACTACAAACTATGTCCACACCCTTCATGGTCAGTCAAGCGTATCTCTGCTGGACAATTTCTCCAGTAGTGCCGCAACTGAATATCAAACAATTTGATGTTCAGCAGGACAGCCCTGACTAGGCAATCGCCACAAGTTTCCAACAACTTACGCACTGAATACAAAATGCACAAATCAAGGCACGGAACGCTGCATGATCTCAACAATGGAAGACAAAGGGCCCGTTTTTGCCTGTAGGACAAGGGTCCCATTCACCTACCAGTGACACCCACAAGCAAAATTGTTTTTCATGGCAGGAGTGAGACTCCCAGCAAGCACTGCAAGCCATGCACTGAAGCTTTGAGAAGAGGTCACAGTAGGCAAAAGAAGGGAAGGGATTACTTGTGGCTCCCAGGATTTTATGTCACAGGCAGTGGTCTTTAACAGTACGTGGCAAGCCATACTAGGCCCAGAAACTTCCTTCTCTGAACCCGTTCTTGACTGGCTGTGCACGGAGGCCTTCTCCAGGCGCCTCCATCTCCCACATGCTGGATGGCGACGAGGGCTGCCGCCATACAAAATTTCGCTCTTGCAGGCGAGAACAAAACAAAATCCAAAAGTTTCATCCACAATGGTGAAATCACCAGAATTTTGTGCATTTTTCAAATGTTGGCACTTTTTATAGAAAAAATGTATAAGTTTTACACCTGCCCACCCACCCATCCCAAAATGCAATGTTTCTAATGGAAAATGCAAGGTTTTCATGACAAAGCCTAGTGTGGTCTTTTTACTCTCAGGTAGAAACAAAAGAATTGACATTACTTGCCCATTTTTCCCCCCAATGGACTTCTCAACAGGTACAGACTCATTTTTCCTTACTAAAAAAAGGACTGTATTTGTTCCATCCTTCATGGTGACCGCTACAGGTCTTCTCCATCCTGGAGCCCTATTTCTGGTATGGCCTTCCAAGAAAAGTTTCTCTGGTGGTGCTCATTATTACCCCCTTCTGGTTCCGGGTCAGAGATCTTTTCAATTTCAACAGGTCATTTTAAATGCCATATTAACAGTTTTTCTGCTGTGATGCCCTTCTCATGCTTATACCGCTTCTTGTAACAGCTGAATAATAAATACTGAAGGGTATTATATTGAAATTGAGTTGAATTGAGCATTAAACATGAGGATGTTTGCCGTATACCCAGCTGCTGATGAATGGCTCATCTACCCATCGGTATTGCTACTTGACAAGTCACTCTTTTATCAGCCTAGCCACCCCATCCAGCTCCCACTATGTCTGCTAAAAATAGAGATGACAACACTTTCCTGCTTTGTAGGGCTGCTCTAAGGATCACTAAGAGGCTCTGAGTGTTTCACATTAGCTAACATCGTATTATTATGGTTGCTGTAGGTTTTTCAGGTTGTTTGGCCATGTTATGGAGGTTTGTCGGCCAAACAGCCCAAAAAACCTACAACAACCATTGGATCCCAGCCATGAAAGCCTCTGAGAAGACAATGTATTATTATTATGTGTAGTATTACTACCCTGGACATGATCACAAATGGAAACAGGGATATGATAATTTGCTTTCTTTCTCCTGTTAATTCCTGAGTCTGTACGAAAGTGAGGGAAATTTCCCTCCTCCCCCCCCCCACTTTAAAGTGATGTAAGCCCACAATCATGCCATCTGCTCATGAGTGTGAAATGGTCAGTCCTTCCTGCTGCCACAATCCAAACATTATTTTAATGTTACTCATAATCTATCTGTATCCTAGGGTAAGACCTCGCTTTCCACATTCACGAGGGAAAAAACAAAACTAAAGCAGAATAAAACTGGGACTGCAACGTTGCAAAGCCATTTGTGATATCAGAACATTTCTTTCTTCCATATTTTTGCTTCAGTAATTAATGTTTGGGTGGGAAGAATGGGCCCCTTGTTCGTTCGGTGCATCATGAAGCACAAACTGTAAGCCAAGTCCTGCATGAAGCTCACTCAGGAAACTGACATTGACATGGGAAACAATGGCCAAAACAAGGTCTGCCTTTGTACTCGGTGGCCCCCTCCACCGCCATCTGCATTTAACAGTACTGTCCTTAATTGCAAGTTTATGAACTCCTTCTAAAAGGAAATCAAGGATTCCTTCTGTTCAGGGTCGATATGCAAAGGATAAAAAGTTCAGACAAAAAATGTAGCGCGAGGGGAAACAAACCACTCAACATACCACAAGGGTTGATGTTTGTTACGAAATTCCATATGATCTTCCTGGAGCTGTCCAAACCCCGACTGTAAACTGCCTGTCCTCTCTGCACTTATGCAGAGCAAATCCAGCACGCGAGACCTCCCAGAATGTAAAGGGTTAACTTTTAAAATAAAGTATTTGTTACCCGTCTTAAAATGGACACACAAAAATTAGACAGGAATTTAGATGGCACATCATACATGTTTCTTGAAGCATATTATATCTGCATTAAAATTATGTGCAGCCATACCATTTCTGTGTTTATTTCTCTTCGGCCCCTCAGGACAATCAAGTGCTGAAGCACACCCATTTCTTTCAGAGCAACTCATTGTTCCTCATTTTCCACACAGTTAAAGGCTTTGACGTAGTCTATGAAGTACAGACTAGTCTTCTTCTGAAACTCTTTGGTGAGCTCCAGCAGCCAGCAGATATTTGCAGGCTGATCTCAAGTGCCTTTGTTTTTAGCATCCAGCTTGAACATCTGGCATTTCTCACTTCATATAAGGTAAATGCCTTTGTTGCAACATCATGAACATCACTTCACTTGCACGGGAAGTTAACGCAATGGTCCTATAAATGCTGCACTCCTTGGCATCGCCTTTCTTGGGGATAGGCAGGTATCTTGAACATTGCTAGCCTGTGGGTCACAGTTTTGCTTTCCACATCTGCTGACATATACTCGTTTGGATTGGACAGATTAACTAAAGAGGTGGGAATCAGTCAGCTATTAAAGATGCCAAAGACCAGATTCCTCAAGAATCCTTAATTTATCTTAGCTATGGGAAAAGAAAAGAAGGAGCAAGAAGAAATATCTCACTCATGAGATGGGGAAAAAGAAGCACTGAGTGGAAGCATGTTCCAGAAATCTTCCAAATCCAACTGGAAGCCAAGACAGATTTACAGATCCTCCAAGTATCAATCTGCCTATATTTTCATGCTCTGTGTTGGTTACATCCATATACTTCACTTTCACATCGTAGCAGAGAGTTGGCAGAAGTAACTGTGGAGTCAGAGATGTAATGTGGAAGTACTTGCAAGGACGGAGTGATGAAATCTCTGAGTCGGCACGGATTCCAAAGTGGTGGGCAACCTTTCAGGAATCTGCATAGAAAGAAAGCAGAGCACCTGCTTCTCCAGCTCTTTCATGCCCAAGCTCCAAACAGTATGTTCTGCAGTCATCTTGCAAGCAAGGACCATGTTTTAAATGCAAGCACAGAGGACACTGGGGCATCCCCCCCCCACATACACACATGCCCAGAAACAGCTCTGACTGCAGACACCAACCCACCTCCATGATCCAGAGTACGCAAAACCTGTGCTAGTAACATCCCAGTTCTCTTTTTTAATTCAGCTTAATACTTCCGAGTTATTATCAAAAGAAAATGTTGAAAAGCTAACAGGACCTTAAACAGTCTTCCTCATCTGTAGAGAGCATTGTCAGCTGGAGACAGTCACAGAAAATAATTCTAAAGAAAAATATATAAAGGCAAAAAAACTGTTGCCAAGTAAGGAACTGAGTCCAAGTTTTTTTGGAAATGCTTTGTGGTCAGACAACTGAACAAAGCCCAAACCAACCAGCAGACCCGACATTTCATTATTTCCTGGGACTTTCTCCCTCCCCCTCTATTCTCTGGCTGTGCATTACAGTTCAACTGGCACTCCCCACACACACACACAAAAACCTCTATTCAATAAAATAAAGAGACAGACTTCCATTTTTATCTCATCCACACACATAAATGTGTATCTGTGAATCACCATTCCATAACACTTCCACATTCCTTCTTGGAAAAAGCATTGACATGGAAAAAGGATAAACCAGGCTGTCAAGGAATGGTCCCTGCTGATTGCAGCTTCCAGGTTCATCTTGTGAAGGGTTTGGGAAGGAAGAGTATGAACTAAAAATAACTTTAGCTCAAACCAAACCAGTTTCTAACAAGTGAGATTGTCCCAAGAAATAAATACAGAAACATCTAATACAAACCCTGAATTATAAGGAGGGTACAGAAATTCTGTCTGAGGCAATAAAAATACATTGGAAACAGCACGTAATTAGAAACATGTTAGCACTCCAGAAAGGTGGCTGAGGCTACTTTTCCATGTTTGTGAAATCATACTTCAAAGGACTACCATGCTTACATCCTGAAACCCTCTCACCAAAAAAGAATCTGATTTGCATAATCCCAGAAATGAGAAGAGGTCAAGCCATAACACTTAGAGGACAGTTACATTAGTTAAAGTTTATCTCCTCCAGTCATAGTCTAACTTTTCTGGCCTGAGTAAATCCAAATGAAAACCTGTCAGGTCACTTTTCTGAGTAACAACATAACTTGAATCCTACATACTTAGCATCGTCGTTAAGTCGTGTCCGACTCTTCGTGACCCCATGGACCAGAGCACAGCAGGTCCCCCTGTCTTCCACTGCCTCAAAGTCATGTTGGTCACTTCAATGACACTGTCCAGCCACCTCGTCCTCTGTCATCCCCTTCTCCTCTTGCCTTCACACTTTCCCAACATCTGGGTCTTTTCCAGGGAGTTGTCTCTTCTCCTGAGATGACAATTTTGCCATTTTGCACAGCGGGCAACCATTTTGAAGACCCAACTGTTACATACAGCACTGATGTTACCTGTCTGTCATGGGTTTGGAGGGAAAGTTCCATCCTATGGGGAGTGGAAGGCGGGACATCAGGAGGAGGGGCTGTACTGTATAAATATATGTGGAGCCTGTGTGGTGAGAGAGAGATGCTGAGAGGCACTGGGATGTGACGAAGCAGCAGCTGGGAAGAAGGAGCTGTTGTGGGAGTCAGTGTGTCAGACAGGGTACTACTGTGTGTCAGAGTACCAACCTGATAGGTTCAGGTGTCTGTTGGTTAGCCAGAACTGATAGGTTCAGGGTCTGTGCTTCAAGTTAAGGGTTCTGGGTGAACCAAACTGTATGCTTGTATGAGTGAGAATAAGCCACGTTACTTTATCTTATTTACCTGATTGTTTATTTTTCCCTGTGTGTATTTAAAATAAACCTTATTCTTTTATTGTTTAAAAATCCATCCCTGGTCTGTGTGACTTCTTATAGGGAATGGTTGGTGGCAGCTTAGTGTAACTGTGTGACAGATCCCAGTAGGTCTGGGTTTGTCACATTGATTGGTGTCCAGCGTGTGGGATACGACTGGTCCAGTTGTCCAGCGGTCCAGCAAAGCCTTGGCAAGTGTGCCCAGAGCAAGGGGGGTCTAGTCAGGGACAGTCTGAGGCGCGTAGGTAATCTTCTAGGTGTACCTCACGGGGAGGTGCGCTAGTAGAAGAACGTGCCAACTGGGGAGACTTAGATTAAGGTGCTCTGAGGCAGCCTAGTTTTGGCGGGAAAAAGCTGAGGCAAAACTGCGTAGTAACAGTGAGCTAGCTTGCCAGCTGAGAGGCCCAGCAGAGGGGGGTAGGCTCTGACTCGATACTGTTGCAAGTTAGTGCTGAAGAACAGCAGCAATCTCTAGGGAGAGCTGGTTCTGAGGCAAGAAGGAAAAAAGTGGTCGTTTTATTTTGAGGCTTGACTTTTAAAGCAGCCTGGTCTGAGGGGGGATTATGCCCTTGACTCGAAGCCAGATGGCAGAAATGAGTGGAGTGAAAGACCCCCAGATTGACCAAGGTTCTGAGGATGAATTTGGCTCAGTGCAGGGTGACAGCACAGGAGAGCAGAACCCAGAGCTCAGAAAATTGCTCATAGCCCAACAGCATGAACTGAGGATGAGGCAATTTGAAATGGAGGAAAGGGAAAGAGAAGAAAGGGAAAGAGAGAAACAGCGGCAATTTGAAATAGAGAGAATGGAGAGGGAGGAAAGATTGGAGAGAGAGAGAATGGCGTTTGAATTAAGAAAACTGGAACTGATGAACCAGAACAATAATAACAATAGGGATTCTAAGGGAGGCCAATTGTCTAAGGCTGACCTGAAGAAATTCCCTGTGTACCACAAGGGAGATTGTCCTGAGGTGTTCTTTTCCCTAGTGGAAAGAGCGTTTGTGGACTTCTCAGTGAGGGAAACTGAGAAGATGACCATCATGCGATCTTTAATCAGTGGTAGCCTGGCTGAGGTTTATGCCGAGATGCCTGAGGAACTGATGAAAGATTTTGCAGAGTTTAAAAAACTGGTGTTTGCCAGACATGGGATAAATGCGGAGCAGCTGAGACAAAGATTCAGATCCCTCACCAAGAAACCAGAACAGACTTTTACCCAAGTGGGGGCCCAATTGGTGAGGCTGCTTGAGAAATGGCTATCTCAGGAGGGGACAGAGACCTATGAGCAGCTTAAAGACTTGATAGCACTGGAACAGTTCTATTCAGTCCTGCATGGGGAATTGAAATTCCAGGTGAGGGAAAGGAAACCGAAATCTGTGGCAGCAGCCGCAGAAATCGCAGATTTTATTTCCCAAATAAGAAAGCCCTTGGGTGAGGGGAAATCTGTAGGTAAACCCAAAGAAACCTACAGCAAGTACTCTCAGGGACCAGGGAAAAGCCAGCAAGGGGGAGGGGCCCATGGTGAAGGGAAGCCCTCAGACATGAAACCAAGACCTCAGATTTTGGAGGGAAAACCAAAACAAGATGAGAGAGAATCAAAATACACCAGAAAATGTTATTTCTGTCAGGGAAAGGGTCATCTAATCTCAGAGTGTGAGAAATTAAAGCAGCTAAAAGGAATGGTGCCTCAGGAGTCTAGTAGGACCAAGCCAAAAGCTGTGTTCTGTGTCCAGAAAGAGCAAGGCTCAGTGTCACTGAGGGAGCCTGTTGCCATGACAACTCAGTCTGGAACAGCTACCTCTGCTGATCAGGCTGAGGAAAATGGTCCTCTTGTGGAGGTAAAGCGCTGCTTGCTGATAAAAACAGATTCTCAGTTGTTTGCGACAGCCGGGGTGGACGTAGGAATACTTGACCGTCAGTATAGGGGGCTGCGGGACACTTGTTCCCAGGTAACCCTGTGCCATCCAGATATTATTCCTAGGGAGTTTATAATCCCAAATGAGAGCATGAAGGTGGCAGGGATTGAGGGGCAGGTAATCTCTCTGCCAGTTGCAGAGGTACCTGTCAACTTTCAAGGCTGGAGGGGAGCTTGGCGGCTAGCGATTTCATCGACTCTGCCAGCAGCCGTGCTCGTGGGAAATGACCTGGCTGAACATGTGAAACGGGTGCTAGTGATTACACGCTCACAAGCCACCACAGGGACAGTTCAGGGGGGTAATGATGAGCCAGAGACGGAAGCAGGTGGGGGAAGATCAGAAGCTGTGGTGGAAACCTTAACCACAGACAGCAGATTTGGACAGGAGCAAAAGGCAGACGCCACTCTCCAGAAGTGTTTTGAACAGGTGACTGACGCCCAGCTAACACCTGAAACCCCAGTGAGATTTCTGGAGGAAAAGGGGATTTTATATAGAGAAACCCTGAGGAATATCTCAAAAGGGGGAGATGGGATCAGAAGTCAGCTGGTGGTACCTGAAAAGTATCGCCCCATGATCTTACAAAGGGGTCACTCTGACATGTTTGCTGCACACTTAGGGGTGAACAAAACCCAGCAGAGAATCACACAGAATTTCTACTGGCCTGACATAGGGAAGCAGATCAGGGAGTTCTGTAAACAATGTGATGTGTGTCAAAGGCAGGGGAATAACCGCGACAGGACCAAAGCAAAGTTGTGCCCTTTGCCTGTGATTGACACTCCGTTCAAATGCATAGGGGTGGATATTGTGGGACCTTTGCCCAAGGCCACAAAGAGGGGGAACAGGTTCATTCTAACAATTGTGGACCATGCCACAAGGTATCCTGAAGCCATACCCTTGACTAACATTGAAACTAACACAGTGGCCGATGCTTTGGTGGGGTATATGTCCAGGATGGGATTTGCCTCAGAGATAATCACAGATTTGGGCGCATCGTTCACATCAAAGCTCATGAAACGCTTATGGCAAATCTGTGGAATTAAGCACAAGGAAACCACTGCTTATCATCCTGAAAGTAATGGGTTAACTGAGAAGTTCAATGGGACTCTAATGCGCATGATTAGGGCTTACTTGGCAGAGAATCCAAACAATTGGGACCAGAAGCTGCAATCCCTTTTGTTTGCTTATCGATCAGTGCCACAAGCCAGTACCGGGTTCAGTCCGTTTGAACTTTTATTTGGGAGAAGGGTGAAAGGGCCCCTTGATTTGATCAAACAAAATTGGGAGCAGATCACCCAGGATGACCCACAAGACGTTGTGACATACATAGACACCTTGATGAATGACCTAAAGCGAAATCTAGAGCTAGCAGCAGAGAACCTGCAAGCTCAGAAGGTCAGACAGAAAACATGGTATGACCACAAAGCTAGAGAGAGGCACTTTGACCCAGGGGAGGAAGTGCTTTGGCTTAGGCCCTGCAGAGAGAATAAACTGCAGCTCAAATGGGCAGGACCATATAGGGTCATTTCCAAGATGTCAGACCTGAACTACCTAATAGAGCAGGAGGAGAACCAAGCAAGGAGGGTGGTTCATGTGAATGCCCTAAAACCCTACTACAGAGGGGAACAGAGGGTTTTATTCGCGATAAAAGCAGCTGAGAGTGAGGAAGCTGAATTACCCTTCTGGGAGGGTAGAGGGGAAGTAAAATACAACCCAGAGGAGGTAAAGATCAGTCCTGCACTCACCCAAGACCAGCAGCAAGAACTAAAAATGCTGCTTAGTAAATATCAGCAGGTGTTTTCCAACAAGCCGGGGATAGTGAAGGGAGTGATGCATCGGATCCACACAGGGGATGCACCCCCGCAGGCAGTATCCCCATACCGAGTAACGGGACCCTATAGGGACAAGGTGCGGAAGGAGCTGGACGAGATGCTGAGGGAGAACATAATCGTCCCCTCTTCTAGTCCTTGGTCCTCTCCGATAGTCCTTGTGGACAAGCCTGATGGGAGCATTAGGTTTTGTGTCGATTACAGGAAATTAAACCGTGTAACCACTCCTGATGCCTACCCAATGCCCAGGCTAGACAACCTGATTGAAACCATAGGGGGTTGTCGGTTCATCTCATCATTGGACCTGGTAAAGGGATATTGGCAATTAAGAATTGATCCCAGGGATCAAGAAAAGACTGCCTTTTGCAGCCCTTTTGGTCTCTATGAGTTTCGAGTCCTGAGCTTTGGTCTCAGAAATGCACCAGCCACATTCCAAAGGCTGATGGACCAGACCTTGGCAGGGCTCAGTGACTTTACAGTGGCCTACATTGACGACATAGGGATCTTCAGTAATACCTGGGAAGATCACCTGATACACCTGGAGTTAGTGCTGCAGAGGTTAAGTGCAGCAGGGCTAACAGTAAAGGCCAGCAAGTGTCAGCTGGGTAGCCCAGAAATAAAATACTTGGGTCACATGGTAGGGGGAGGAATGATAAAACCCCTGGAGGCCAAAATAGAAGCAGTTCGTGATTGGCCTAGACCCAACACCAAGAAAAAAGTCAAATCATTTCTTGGGTTGGTGGGCTACTACAGAAAGTTCATCCCGAGGTTTAGCGAGATTGCGGCTCCGCTGACCGATCTGACGAGGAAGACGGCTGATGACCGCATCCCGTGGACCAGCGACTGTGAGGCGGCGTTCCAGAGGTTGAAGGAGGCGTTAATCAACTATCCAGTCCTGCGTGCTCCAGACTTCGACCGGGAGTTCATCATCTACACCGATGCGTCTAACAGCGGGGTAGGAGCAGTTCTGTGCCAGGAGGATGAGAATGGTGACCAGCATCCAGTGTCCTACCTGAGTAGGAAACTTCAAAAAGGTGAGAGACATTTGGCAACCGTGGAGAAGGAGTGTTTGGCCATAGTCTACGCGATCCAGAAGGCCAAGCCTTACATCTGGGGAAGACATTTTATTCTGTGTACTGACCATTCACCATTGCAATGGTTAAAGACAATGAAAACCCACAATAGCAAACTTATGAGGTGGGCTTTAAACCTACAGGACTATGACTTTGAAGTGAAGGTGGTCAGAGGGTCAGTGAACTGTGTTGCTGACGCCTTGTCAAGAAGACCTGAAGATTGAAGACGGCGAAAGAACATGGACTATGTATATATAATGATGACAAAAAGTAAAATGTACCTGTTTTTGAATTGGTTTGTATGAATGAAGGTAAATTGATGTAATGTAGATGGTAAATGTTTAAATGCCTATTTGCTATGGTTTAACTTAGAATGTAAGTTTAAGTAAGTATAATATGGTATGTATAACTGTTTTTTTGTGTATTTTATACAGGTTGTTTTTTGGTGAAAAGCACGTTAGCTTTCCCCCTACAAAACAACTTATAAAGAGGGGAGGTGTTACATACAGCACTGATGTTACCTGTCTGTCATGGGTTTGGAGGGAAAGTTCCATCCTATGGGGAGTGGAAGGCGGGACATCAGGAGGAGGGGCTGTACTGTATAAATATATGTGGAGCCTGTGTGGTGAGAGAGAGATGCTGAGAGGCACTGGGATGTGACGAAGCAGCAGCTGGGAAGAAGGAGCTGTTGTGGGAGTCAGTGTGTCAGACAGGGTACTACTGTGTGTCAGAGTACCAACCTGATAGGTTCAGGTGTCTGTTGGTTAGCCAGAACTGATAGGTTCAGGGTCTGTGCTTCAAGTTAAGGGTTCTGGGTGAACCAAACTGTATGCTTGTATGAGTGAGAATAAGCCACGTTACTTTATCTTATTTACCTGATTGTTTATTTTTCCCTGTGTGTATTTAAAATAAACCTTATTCTTTTATTGTTTAAAAATCCATCCCTGGTCTGTGTGACTTCTTATAGGGAATGGTTGGTGGCAGCTTAGTGTAACTGTGTGACAGATCCCAGTAGGTCTGGGTTTGTCACACCAACAATCAGTTGTAAAGATCGTCATTAAGCGAAAAATCGGTTCCCGAAGCAGGGAACCAATCGTCGTAAAACGGTTTTTCCCTATTAAAACATTGTTTTGCGATCGCAAAAGCGATCACAAAAACTTCATCATAAAGTGATTTCCTCGTCTAACAAGGTAATCGTCAAGCGGGACACCACTGTATATAGAGCTTTTCCATCTTTGGCTACAGAGAACATAATCAATCTGATTTTGGTATTGCCCACCTGGTGATGTCCATATGTAGAGTCGCCTCTTGTGCTGTTGGAAAAGAGTGTTTGTGATGACCATCTTGTTCTCTTGACAAAAAAAACTCTATTAGCCTTTGCCCTGCTTCGTTTTGAACTCCAAGCCCAGACTTACCTGTTGTTCCTTTTATCTCTTGACTCCCTACTTTAGCATTCCAATCCCCTATAATGAGAATAACATCCTTCTTTGGTGTCATAGGGGAGATAAACATTGTCATAGATAAACATTGCCACACAATCATAGGGGACATAAACATTGTATTGTCTAGGTGCATTCAACTATTAAGGCCAGAATAACTCAGAAATTATGCAAAAATTACTGATAGACAAACTAGAGCCCTCAGTAGATATTCAAAAAGAAAGTGTGTTACATATTCATCCTATAAAATGCTTTACAGGAAATATGATTACCACACTAGCAAGCAAACAAACAAACTGTACCTCAGCCCGCTTCTCATAGACTGTACCACAATAACTAATCTTCTTGAAATTCTTCATTAGTACAAATTCTTTGTAACACAATGACTCCTGTTTAATTAAAAAGAAACCAACATCCCCTGCTGACAGCCTGTAAAACCAAATGAGGGATTCGCTTTTAATTATGCTGGAAAATCTAAAGAATAAAGATGACAATATTTCCATCTTCCAGAATTTGGCCAGAGATATGACTCAAGGCTCAGACAAGCGCTTAGTAATATAGAAAGTTTCTTGATTTTTAAAGTCGCTGACAGAAAGAATTTATCATCTGAAAGAGGTGAGATTTGTGGGATAGATAGGAAATCCATTTATTTGAGTTACAGTGTTATCTGGAGCTTCTCGCAGAGATGTGACTTAAATCACAATTTAAAATCAATGTGGAAGCTAAATCAGGAGGTGATCTAAGATCAAAATAAGAGTTTTAGCATCTTAGGATGATATCCTTCCAGCTGCCCTTTCCTGCTTTCAAGTAAGTGATACTGTATACACAACCTCATTTTAATTTGCCTTTATACACGCCTGTTGTATTTCAATCCACCGTTTTAATCGTTAACCTAACGTGCTTTAGCATTTCTCTTACTGGTTTTGGAGTCATTTTTGGTTTTGCAGCAGGATCCCCCATGTAGGTGTTACATGAAGGGAATCTCTATGTAGTGAAGTGGCAAAGGAATTACGCTGAAGGTTGCACTGCAGACATCCTATTGCTCTCTTGCCCACAGCAAGCACAGGCAATGGATAAGCACAGATGGCAGTCCTGATGGCATGACTCCACTGCCCAATCTACATATTGGGACCGCTCCATGCAAATAACATTATGTTCCTCTAAATGTCTTATGAGTTGCCTGGAATATCCCCTTATAGAAAGGTGAGATATGTGATGATCATCATTCTTGTGATTATCACATCACTATCATTATCATCCTCCATTTGAAGATGGTAGGCCCCTACTGCAGCCCTGTTGCTAAGTAACCTGATGAGAGACGTATCACCTTCCCCCCACTCCCCATTGCCCATCCTTTGCTGTGAGGGCTTCTGCACATCTTAGACAGGACTTTACTGAATCACAACTCATGGCCCAGATGCCCATTCAATCGTATTGTCATGAAGCAAAAGATGATGCCACCTTTCACTCCTCCGTTGGTATCTGGAAGAGCAGGAAGGGGAGAAGCAGGAAAACTTGGACAGGAAGACATTCAGAATTTCCCAATGGATATAAATTCAGAATGGTTTGAGAAATAACGGAACGCTTTGAGAACCTGAGAAAAACCATGAGGTTCACAGCCTGGTCTATCTTTTGCAAGCTGACCTAGGTCCAGTCAGAGCAATGCGATACAACGAGGTATCTTAGCTCCAAAGGATGTTTCTTTGTCCTTTGAAACTATGTCAGAAAAAGGTACATCCACTTACTTGCATACACACACAGAGTGAAAGATAAATGAAAAGCCTGGAGTTAATAGGCAAGTTTTAACAGGGGAGTTTGAAGCCTAGAAGCTCACTGTTGTCCTGGATTCACCCTTCTCTGTGTTCTTCTATTCTTTTCACAACTCACAATTCATGCACTAAGCTCTATCTGCCCCGAATGTAGAATAGAGATTCTCTCAACCAGGCAGGACAATCACCACAACGTTGGCAGCAGACCAGAACTGCAAGTTCCTGGAGAAAACACACAAGGCTTTGAATCCCTCCGTGTAAGCCACTCATTCCAAAGGCATTTTCTAAAGCAAGCCCAACTTTGTTCCCTGTAGGTTCCCTTGGAAGAGGAAAGTGCGCTCTGTTGCCTCCTCACCCACAAGCTGATTCTCAGAGACTTGGCTTTGATTCTTCCCACACGTTGCTTTCTCTCTCTTCCTCTCTTAGCCATGCAGCCAGTGGTAGAAGCCCCATGTTTTCCCTTTCCTGAATATGGGGCTCACTTTAAGAATGTGAATCCTCAAATAATTTTTGGCACATGTTAAATAAAATTGGACAAACAGTGCTTTACGGCAAATAACAAACTGTGCAGAATGGTGATGGCTGCTGCTTTGTTACATGATTAAAATTAGATTAAAAATATCAGAGATGATGTTCTCTTATTTTTAACAATCAGCCAGATGTTCTGTGCTTGCTCTGTGTTTGTGTATGCATTTAGGTGTATTTGTGCATGTACACACATGCATGGTTTACTTTCCAAAGGAAAATGTTACTAGACAAGAATTCTGACTCCTGTCCTCTAAAGATGCCCATGGCCACAGAGACTGGCGAAACGTTAGGAAGAAAAACCTTAAGAACACGGCCAAGCAGCCCAAAAAACCCACAACAACCATTGAAAATGATACTAGTTTGGGCAAAGACAATTTACATGTATTTAGAGACCCTTGATGCATCATTACCTGGATATGAGGACTCGCATGGGCTGTCAAAAGTCTGCATTGTGCTGTCTAGTTAGTCCGAAATGCCCTGGAACCAGGAAAAACACAGGCCAGAAATCTATTTCTTTTTCATGTGCCTGGAAGAGCCTCTTATCAATTCCACAGGTTCCATGAACCCCTAGAGGTTTTTAAAAAATGAGGCAGCATATGGTCTCAGAAGCATCCAGAAGCATGGTGTTTTTGAAGGAAGAGTTTCCAAGCCCAGAACCAACCAACCAACCAACCAACCGACCAACAAATAAATAAATAAATAAATAAATCCAACAACAACCAGAACAACAACAAAAACAACACTTGAAAGTAATTATTTGGTCAGTTCCTGCTTTAATCCCCCCCCAAAATTGAACCATTTCTAGACCTGGCACAACCATCTCCTCCTTTAAAGGGGAGCTAGGATCAATCAATCAATCAATCAATCAATCAATCAATCAATCAAAAAATTTTAAAAAGCAGTGCCAGCCACATCCAAGTTCCCCACATTGTAACCACTTAGAAAGGTAGAGAAGTGAAGTAAACTGACTAATGTATTTCTGGAAGAAATGTAGGCAGTTTTAGGCAACCAAGGCTGAGCTAAAGGAAATCACCTATGGTAGGATTTCTACTAAACAGGAAAGTTTACATCAAGCAAAGAATTAACCACAACTAATTGTGGTTATATGATGAGTTGTCAAGGGGCATCTTGATTGCATTACTGGGTTGTGATCAGACATGTGATTGAGGTGCATCTTGGCATCTCGGAAATAAGATAGGAATCCTACATGAATACCAATGGGATTCTGGCCAAATTGTGTATATTTTATAGCAGCTAAACTGTCAAAGGCATAAGTTGGAGGATAAATTGTCAACAGAGGCAAAATAATGCTTGAAGCGGCTAGAATGACATCTTACTCAAATTATTTCATGTTATATCTCAATTTAACTACCTGTAGTCAGCTGAGTGACAGAATATCCTGAAAATCAACATTAAATCTCAACAGAAAAGAAAATGAGAAACCACTACATGTCCTTTAACTATGTAACTTGACCAAGTGATGTAAAAATAAAAGCTGGTGAACAAATGCCATAAAAGATGAGAACAGCTTTTGGCCATCTTAAACAGATCTGCCCAACATGAAAAGGAGATGGGAGTTAAAACCCTTTTCAAGGACAAATCAAAAAGAGTCAGATCACACCTGAACATGAAATTTCTCTACTACAGTTTAGCGCAGTTGTGTATTCATGAAGCAACCAGCAGTCAGTTTTGTTTAACAAAATTTCAGTCTGTTATGATGCTACATCAATCATTCCAGAATGCCTTAAAAGAAGAATAATTTAAGAAAGATACATCTCATTTTACAACTGTTCCATCAATAAAAGGCACAAAAACTTTGGGAATTGGTGTTATGTGCCCCCCTTTTTTTTCTTGTTGTGCAGTAAATCAGGTGCAATCTCCAAGTGCCTTTAAAATTGTTTCCAGATCTTTTCCCCTTAAAAGCAACGGGTAGATGGAGTTGTTTATCATCTACAGTATGAAACCTTTGAGAGCTTTATAGGCAAAAGCAGATGCGCTTTTTATGACAACTTTAAAAACAACAGAACAGTGTAATGAATCCCATTCCAACCTAAACAAGAAAGCTATAGTCACGAAAAATGTAAAAGAAAGAATTAAAGTAAAAGGAAGCTTCCCAATTTTGGACTCCTGTTGACACCTCCATAAAGTGTCTCTTGTACTCCAGAGCCAGATAGGTCCAAAACCCCATGACAGCCTCTCAGGGATGGGAATACTCACAAAAAATCTCTCTATTCAGATTTCTCTTGAGGTTTCCAAATTACATCTGCCTGTCTCCAAAATGCTACCAACCAAGTTAATGAATTGCCATCCTTGCATTTCCAGACACTGCATATTGTTTAGGTCATCATATGCATAAGGTTTGCCAAAATATTTTGTGGTTTTTTTTTTAAAGCACATCCAGGTGGATACAACAAGCTGCAACCAGTGATTTCTGGAGCATTTTCTTTCCTGGGGATTCTGATGTATTGCAGGGTATTAAAATGCCACATGTTCACAGGATTGTTTGTGGGTATGAAGCAAGGAGATTCCCCAATATCTGTACTATTTGAGCCAGAAAAGGTACATATGTACATGAACTGGAATTATTATTATTTTTTGTTGTTCTCGTCATTTGGGGGAGGAAAAAGGATAACCAAAACAATTCTGGGTCTTTGCTACTATTATCATTTCCAGATCAAAACATTTAAAGCATTATTTTAAGCCCCAAGAGGAGGAAACCAACATAAACCATAGGGAAAAAACAGCTGTTTTTATTTATTTTCAAGAATGATAAGAAGGGTCCCACGAGACACTTTTCCACCACATCAGCAGGACAGTATCTGCTTCTGGGAAAGTTCCCTCAATAAACCACTATTCTTTGTGGTAGACATTCTACAGATAACTAGAGTATGTCACTTTGATGGTGTTACCAAGCAAACTTCCTACACTGAGACGCTGCCCTTCAGTTTTCTCATCAACTACTCTTATGCAGAGGTAATACACATATGGATGGTGAGTACTGTACTGTATATGCTTTCTGATGTCAAGTGGTGCCAACGTACTTTAAGCATGGTTAGTAGACTTTCTTCCAGTACTAAGCTGGTTAAAAAAAATGGTCTTTCACCTTTTGTCCTGGATGGCAATATGTTCAATCAGTTTTGCTGCCCTACTGTAACTAGCCTCCAGAAACAAGCTGTGCCTCTCTACTTGTTTCTTCAATTATGTGGTTAAAAAAATCCCTTCTACAAGAAGCAATTCAAAGGTTACCAGCATTGTTTCTTTGCCTGTATCTTTTTTTTTTGTCCTGTGTATTTTTTAATGATGTCTCTGGGTTCCCCAGAGCAAACTGCCTTTGGATGTCCATAGCAAGGCCTTCCAATCCTTGCCTCTCATGACATCGGTATTCCCACTCCATCCTTCCCGGATGGGTTCAGGTAAGGCTTGAACCATTCTCCCTCCTCCAGGTCTTCTGCCTCTTGAACAGCCACAGGGCCCATCTCTTCCATTTGTACCTGGAGGCATTTCCAGAGGCTGATTCTCAACTGTGCTTATACTTAAAAGAATATCTGAGGTACCTGAAGAATGCTCTCAGAGGACACTGTCTCCAGATTCTGAGCAGGTTCCTATAGGTAGCAGTTTTTAATTTCAAAGGTATGGTGATCACTATCAAGTCTCTCTGAAAAAGCTGTTCCAGAGTTTCCCCTGAAGCATATTTTAATTTCATTATACTCTCACACTGCAAAACATATGACACAGAAACAGTTGTGGCTGGGTATACCGCTCTCCACCTCTGCTTTTAACAGTGGGAATCGACTTCTGCCACCAAGCCACACACTATGAAGCAACAGCAGTGTTGGTATCACAGTTCCATCAGTGATCACCCCATTGAGCTAACA
Source organism: Pogona vitticeps (assembly GCF_051106095.1). Lineage (NCBI taxonomy): Eukaryota > Metazoa > Chordata > Lepidosauria > Squamata > Agamidae > Pogona > Pogona vitticeps. The sequence goes on along the minus strand of NC_135790.1, from coordinate 27,919,374 downwards.
ATTTGGAAATCTGTATAAACACACACTTTTTATTGATGGGTTTGTCACACATTTATTCTCTAGTAAATTCTGAATCTCTGAAAGTCCACTGAGTGCATGGCTGCCGAGAAACTGGTTGCATATCCATCATGAAAGAATACTTCACTATCTTAGTAAATAGCAGGCTGCTCACATTGTTTAGGAAGCTCATGGGGTTCCAGAATATAATTGTTTCTCACTTTCTCTCTGTTCTGGCAATGGGAGGAGTTCGTCTCCAGCCAAAGACTTACACAACCTTCTCCCCATCATATTTGACCACAGAGGAGCATGGGACAAAATGACACGGGACACAATGTATCAGACCAAAAAAAGTACTCTAATGTAAAATACAACCAAGTCCTCAAAACAAGTTTTGTCTCAGTTATTTTTTTCCTAGTAAAAGAAAACAACCATACATGGCAGGTGGCTGAAACGTGGCTTATAACTCCCCAGGTGACAATCTTGTAAAATGCCTACTTTATAGGTGTCCTTCTGTCTGACTGCTACAGCAAAGCATGACTCCTGGGGAACCCCTCTGCCTGGATGCAGATTCAGTTTACCTGCAGGTTATCAATGCACTCCAATAAACATGCACACAGAAAAATTCACAGCACAAAAGGGAACATGTGATCACAGTAAGGTGCGTTTTCTGCACCATCATTGTCATTCACATCAAAATCAATCCAACGATAATTTTATTAATGAGCACATGCATTTGTATGTATCATTATCACTACAATTATGGATAAACCACCTAACAGCAAGACACTGGAGAAAATTAGAACAGGTCCTGCCCACCTATTTACTATCTAAAATTAAGAACAAGATAAATTGGGAAAGAAAGATTCAGCAAACTGGTCATGCACCAATCCCAAAATTAATTTCAAAAATTATTTCAGTAAAACAGGAAAGCAGGAGGAACAGAATGTAGGGCAAAGGAAACTACAGTAGCACAGAGCAATGGGAAATGGGCTCAAACTCAGCACTACACCTCACTAGAGGACACTGTCTCCAGTGGAGAAATTAGTTCTGCTACTTCATCACATCAAGATAAACTCCATGGCTTGCTAAGACACAATACCTAACAGACATCCTAATGGCAATATCCTCACTACACACAGCCAGCTGCATTATGCATTTAAGTTCGCCCCATGAATGAGGGCCATTTATGTGAAGAGTCTTTCCACTTGTAAACGGAACTGATGTGTATTGGAATGTCCAAAGAAAAGAAAAATTGATACAGGGAAACTGCTTCTAAAAATACATTCTTCATTTCTAGTACTACTTTCAAATTCAGTCGTAAATACTAGTTCTCAACAGCTATTTTTTTAACTTCCTGAGCTGTACAGAGCTCCTAGTGCCACCAAATAAAAATTCTGCTCAGTTACTCCATCTTTTCTCCCTTTATAATACATACGGTTGACTAGATATGTTGTAGAAAGAAGAGAAAAAGAGAGAAAACACAGAAGATTAAAAGTCAAGGGCATGATTGCCTTTATTCCTTAAATGAGCAAAAGGACCATATGATAAAGCCCTATCTAAAATTATCTATCTTCAACTACTAAAGAAAACAAAACAAAAGCAACAAAAGGGGGGGGGACACCCACTCCCTGCCATCTTTCCAACTCCAGGAGGGGAAAAATGGTTAAAAGACTCTTACTGGGTCAGCAGAGATTTTGCTATGCAGCACTAAACACTCTGTGACTGAACCTTGAGGAAGCAAATGGACCAGCCAAAAATATTATAGGGGAGCACCTATTATCTCCTTGAAGGAATCCTGGACATCAATACTGTACATAGAAAATCATATATCTCAGGAGAGAAAACAATTCTAATGTAACCTCCAGCTTTCGCTCTGTGTCATTAGGGAGTTTTGTCCCCTCCCCTCACAGGGAAAACAGTTCACTACCATAAAATCTTCCACATCATTCAAATGGCACAGACAATGAACAGGAACTGTCTGGCTTTTGTGTGGGTTAAGCCTGGTTTGAAAAGTGGAATAAGAGCTGATTTTCTGTTTATTTAATGCACTTATAAATTACCTGTCCCGCCCCTCTACCCCCAGGTTGCTGAATGGGAGTTTCAAGAGGAAGATGGTGAGAGTATAAACATGAAAGCATGAAAAACATCTGTCAGAGACAAAGAAGGCTGAAACACCTTACTAGTGACTGAATTTCCTTCCCCATGTTCAATTTCAACAGAAAGCTACTTGGGGAAAGGACCTATCCTTTTGTACTTTGCAAACTGCCATGCAGGTTGATGGCACTGCATCAATAAACCAATTCATTCTCCTAAACAGTCCCTTACTGCCTTTTTCTTCTGGTCTTGTTCTTGTCCCAATAACAGTAATGTAACATACAGAAAATAAAGCAAAGCTTTTCCCAGTGTTGTTACTTCCATGACCAGAAATGTGTCACCTGCTGAGTTTTTGCATGCCAGTCTACTACAGTATTGCAAGAACAAAACAAGAAGAAAAATCCATTATTGGTAACAACAGCTGAAGTAATACTTTATTCTGAGCCGATCTGCTATCCCAGTACATCCCCAAAGGTTGCACCTCCCATCTTGGAATTCCTTTGCCTGTGCAGCAGCTTTTTAGCCCTGGACTGTTAGAAAGTAAACATCAAATGCATACAACAATTTTAAATTCTAGCATTTATAGCAGCAGAACAGACAGTTCCCAGATATGGCACAAATGGGCATTATCATGCTGTTGTTGCTTCCTGTATTTGCTGTGCACTTGTATCAAAATTTAAACTGCAACTCATACATATTAACCTAGCAACAAATTCTGTTTGCTTTTTAAGGTGGTAAGAGACAAAGGCTTCTGTTTAGGTCATCGTTAATTCAATTTATCTCCCAAACGTGGGCATGGGGTGGGGCATCTCTGCTCAATATACCTGTGGGTTAACACTTAAAGCTCAATGCGCTGTAAAAGACAAAATATGCTTTCTTGGTCTCAAGCAATAAATTGAAGATATACATGGCTGTGCCTTTCATCCTGGGTCCCAGTAGGGCACCATTAAAATTTGAATAATTTAGCATGCCTGCTCTTTTAGCACTCTCCCTGGTTTTCTTCTCTGCATAAAAGAGACAGGAGAAGAAAATAGCCAAGACAAAAGGAAAAGGGCAGCTGGCAATGAAGGCCTTGCCAAGGGGGAGGGAAGGTGGGGGAAGGGTTAAACTTTTCAAGATGATACAACCCAGCAATTATGTTGCTTTAGGACTAATCACTTTCCTACTATATATGCACACACGTACACACGTACACACACACACACACACACACACACACACACACACACACACACACACACACACACACACACACACACACTTACATCAGCTCATTAAGTGAGATGGACCCAGGAGACAAACCATAGACTTGAAAATAACAGACAGGATGGTTTTTTTTATCAGTCAGGATCCCAGGAGAAAATCCTAAGCCTTTACCTCATCAGAATGAAGATAATGAACTTCAGTTAGGACAATAAACATTTTTTCCTGTGGGGGAAAACTTAACCCTTCCACTAGTGGCTGCATAACAGAAAAAGCACTCAATAATATACAGCCGGTGGGCTTTGTGTATTGTACTGTATATTAATTTGATCACTACATCACTGATTAAATAAATTGATGTCAGAATTACTACAAATGCTGATTTGGACACATGCAGTAGGCTATCAACTGCAAAGCTGCTAAACCCTTGCCTTTAAATCTTCCATCTTATTTTACTGATTTAATAAGTTTTGATTACAGAAAAGCTTTTACTCGGGCACGTTTTGATATGTTACCACTAGCCAGTTTATTAGGACGCTATACACAAATTCCATATCACAAGAGAGTTTGCTCTTGTGACCAAAAATCAGTGGAGAATTTTGCTCTATTGCCCACTATTAGAGCCCTATCTCAACCCTATTTTACAAAAACATTCTAGTAATTCTGAACAAGAAAAGCTTAAGATCCTACTTTCCGACAGACAAATGTGTCACTCTCTGAATGGCACAGTTTACATTGTTAAAAAATGAAATCTGTATTCCCCGCCTCCATCAATTAAGTCAACATTTAAGTAATTGTATCTTTGGGGTTATTCCCCTCGCGATAAGTGCTTGCTGCTGGCATTGGTTAATGTCTTCCATCTGCCTTTGCCTTCTCCTTAGATGTTAAAACTTTGTGCCATAATAGAAATCAACTTGATTTGATTCTAAATGGCTTTTAATATTGCATTGTATTATACTGTATTGGACTATATTATATTGTTTATATTCTTTTATATTGTTTTATCTGACGTACGTATGTTGCAACGGTCTGTGTGCCACGCAACAAACTTATTTTGCTTTTGCTAAACGGGTGAGGGGGCAATAGCTAGCACCTGAATGGGAAAATGCCCAGGTTATATGTTCATAAATCAGAAAGGCTGTTTGCAGGAATTAGGACATATGTTTATTTACAGATGACCAATACCTATGTTTTCAGGTCCCCCAGCAAACTTAGTTTGGCCAAATAGTATAAAAAGCAGAGGATGGTGGAAGGAACAGGAAGTTACATAAGCAGTACAGTACTGCAGTCATGAATTACACATTTTGAGATGGAAATTTCTAAACATAATTGAATAGCCACTGAGAGGTGCCTCCAGTGTCAAATTACATTTAGCACACTGAGACAAAGAAGTAAGAGCTAAAAGGCCACGCCATTTCTGAAAATATAAAAGGCCAGATCAGTTCCATATGCCTTGATCTACGTATGAACATCTAGAAATGATAGTCAAATGCACAGTGTGTGCACAAATGTCTGAAACAACCATCAAGAGGATCTGGCCTGATCCAGCACAGGGCTCTTCTTATGTTCTTATGAAGTGTATGTTAACAAAGGAATCATAAGTCCAGGATCAGGGTTCAGGACTTCAGAGAAGGATCACAGCATCAAGCCAAAATACTTCCCCAAATGTTGACATGGGGAAGTAAAACAGAGACAAGGGGTGGATTAGTAGGTGCAGGTGTGTGAATCATGGGCCAAAGGGATAAAGAGTGAAGCAGAATTCTATATTTGCAGAGGCGATGGGAATGTATAACTGCAGCTTTTTCTGTCCTAGTGGCATAGCATACAATGAATATAAACCAACTTTGAATAAATAAAGCTGACATCTCTAAGTGCTGGTAGTTCCTAATGATCAGCATCTTCCTTATGTAGTTCATTGCTACCACTGACAATAGCTCTGAAACACATTTTCTCTGCCAATTAGAGCAAAACACTTCACAATGAAGGTGTGCCATTCACTTAAAAAGCAGAACAAAACACAGTAGTCTCAATGAATTCTGTATTGCCTTTTGCAATAAGACCAAGTGTTGCTTGAAGATAATGTGCCAAAAGACTCTCTTGGGCCCAGGTTCACATTAGTCAATTCCACTTATTTTTTCAGTGTACCATTAATCATCATCCATACAGAAAGTATACTTGGCCCATTTGTTTTGCCTTGCTCAAACAGGAGGCCCATCTCATCTCAAATCTCAGCCACCATTTTATACAACAGTGTAATTAGTGTCTGTAGAGGTGAAGCCTTACTAAAAAGTTCTATGGCTCCTTAATAAAGGTCCATGAAATGTCTTAATCTCTTGAGAATAGGGGCACTGGGAATGCAGAATGCTTACTGCACCATGGCGGGGGGGGGGGGGACATAAATTAGGAAAATCAGCAATTGAGCCCCTGGGATTGTGCCCATATTGACAAGCAAAGTCACTCTCTGGGACACCCTATTTGTGTAGCGTAGACTTCTAGCACGGTATATTGGGATACATATTGTACAGAATTGTGGAAGGGCTTTCACAAGCCAAATGAGGAGGATCACCCTTCCAGCAGAAATACCTGAATCTGCTCCTGTTTAAAGAAATAGCTACTTGCCTACTGAATACCAACATCAATAGGATAGCTAGCATAGTATTGTGCCCTATTTTCCATCTGGAGATGCTCTCAGCTGCATAGCTTAGCTATGTCCGGGAGAAAAAAGGCTGGCACTACATACCTCATGATGGCTGTCACACGTAATGCTACTCTCTGTCTCTCTTTCTTACTTAATTAACCAGGGAAGTGAAGAATAAGCTTAACAAACAACACAACCAAGGGGTGGATGCCCCTGCAAACCATTCGCAAAGCTGAGGCATCCTGTTCAATCATTTACCTTCTGTTCTCTGCCTTTCTGTTTCAAATTAGAGATCCCAGTTCCGCCATGTCTGCATTGTTCCAGAGAATTCACCACACAGAGCCATTTTAAAGCAAAGTCAATCCAACACCCTTACTACACCAACAAAGCTTTAATCCTGCAGGGAAAACTCGGCATTATTATTCATTCAATCTCCCATGCTTGCTCTGCCAGGCTTCAAGCTGCCATCTTCTTTCCTCTACATTGCATCATCTTTAATTCAAATAATAAATTCCTTAGAGGCACTGCTACCCTTTCTTAATCATACAGTTTGCAGAATACACAGAAACACAGTGTTCATGAAGAACAAACAGTTAATTGTCCTCCAAAGAAAAAGTCACCTTGCAAAATATTTTCACATATTTCAAATTTGCAGATACTGTATACTGAGAGAAAGAGAATGCGAGAGAGAGAGAGAGAGAGAAGATATTTTACAGTGACATGTTTACTATACAGCCCTTGGAATTGGCTTTTTCTATAGATGTCTCCTATTATGTTCTCTCTTTCTGTGCAATTCTGAATCAGCCATCAAACAAATTGCAGGCAACCTGAACATTACATTCTCTGAACTTTATTTCCCCTTTGTTTACTGGCAGGAAAAGAGAGTTCCCCTATCATGCATGCAACAACAAGAAAATTTATTTTGTTGGGCTGAGCTGGAGTATGCTTTGTTTAAATGAAACATGTTTTCTTCCCAATTGTATCCTTATTTCTGTTGGAGAGTCCCTACTCCACTATAGGAGCGCCAGAGGTCCCGATGGTGAATCTATGACTGAAGGGTGTGTGCATTCCAAAGACTGTGCCATCTCCTATTTCTTCTCAAATTACAAGATAACTGTTTTGCATTATTCTTATTTTTAGTACAGTACTTTATCTTTCTGCAGCCCTCCCATGAGAAATAAGGCACAATGCAGAAGAGAATTTTCTTTGGGTTACAAGGATAACTGGCCTCCCATTATGGGCTTAGATGCCAAAGAAACAGCTGCCTACGATGGGCCAGCTCTCATGGGAATTCAAAAGCTCTTTGCTTGAATTTGATTAGTTGGAAATGACATCATGATTTATAGCACAGTTTTCTAATTCTAAAGCAGTAATCTATAATGAATTAGACAAGGCTCATACAAAACATGCTTTGCTTTGAACTGGAAATAACTGCATTATCTTGCTGAGTCTTTTTTTCCTTTACTCCTCTTCAAATTTTCACTGAAAATATGTGTATGCACACAGAAATAGAGCAAAAGACACAAGGAAAACAGGGAAGAAAGAAAGAGAACAATGGGCTCTCTCCTTCCCACAGGAAAATGAGAAAAGTAAATCATAATTGTGGAAATTAAAAATTAATAGCCACCAGATAAGGAGAAATAAAAAAAGGGCTGAGATTACTGGGGCTCACACAAGCTTTTCATCTACATACATACAGAGGGGGGGTGTTTATTGTAAACAGGAGAGAAAAGGGATTACTTCTTTCAGTCCATTATAAGATTTTTTTTTCATACAATTTATGTTGAAAGGCCTATAAACTCCAGATTGCAGTCTAGGCACTATTATCTTCCTCTGCTGAAATTCAGGGAGAAGGTATCCTGGTTGGGTTCTAAGCCATGAATTGAAATGTATCCCCTGGCTGCCCTTGTCCCCTTTAATTTTGCTTTCTAACTTGTAGAGCAAACAATAAAAAACCTCTGCAGGAAATCTTTGCAATAGTTATTGGTGAGTATTCTTCTGAAGATAGCCCTGGTACCATTAAACACCAACCACCAAGGGCCACAGACATAATATGCCTCTCATTTCACCAACATACTGGGAAACCCTTGGAAATCACAAGCTATGACTGCCATTTTTGGGATCCTAGATTACCAGGATTGCTAACCAAGGCAAACTCAAAAGAAATCCATTCAACAGACTACCCTATTTTTCGCACCATAAGACACACTTTTTCCCCACAAAACAGGGGGTGGTGGAAAGTCTGTGCGTCTTATGGAGCGAAGAAAATATATTTTCCTGTTTTTTCTCCTAAAAATTGGTGCGTCTTATGGAGTGAAAAATACGGTAATAACAAACAACAATCTGCTGATGGAAGCCTACCATTTATATAAATCCAAATATGAAGTAACTTTTTATAATGGTGGATAAGCTACAAGCCTGAATCTTGCTTATCGTTTGAGTTTCCAAATGAGTGCACTTTTAGGGAAAGAATATGCCAAATTTCATGGGGTGCCCATGGTAACCGAAAGCAACTGAAACAGAGCCAAGAAAATAGCTGGGAAATGTTCTCTCATTTGCAAAATCTATGGGTATTAAGAGCACTTTTAGTCTGCCTAAGAAAATTTCAACCAATCTTTCTCCCCAAACTGTTGCCTTCCGTATTCATTGGACTATAACCCTCTTCACTCATTACCTGATTATGAACATCCTCAGAGGGAGCAACTACCTCCTTCCCTCCTGCTTTCTCCACATAGAAATCAGTATGACTGAAGAAGACATCTGGGGTGTAGTCTCTGACTGTTAGGAAAATCCCATTTTTCCAGACTGGCTCATCTGTGTCCCTTACTCATGAACAGGGACTTGGTTCTCTTCCAATGCACTGCTTCCTACATGAAGAAAGCAACAGCAGAGAAGGGAAGGGCTCCTTGCTGCTCTCTAAGCATCCTAAGTATATGAATGACAACCAGGTGGGCAACAGCTGAAAGGACAATATAATTCTTGTAATTCCTAGCAAGTACAACCAATGGCTGTTCTGGCTGGGATAAAGAAAGACGTATTCCAACCAGCTTGAGACTGGGAATGCCTGATTGAATGGTTGAAATAAATCATGGAATGAAAACCAAGGGCATCTGTTATCCACAGCTTTCTTGGGGCTGGTAGAAAGAACCTTAGTGTTACTGTTATTAAACTGAATATAAACATTAATCTACAGCTCACTGTGAGGTACCATTAGTGGTGTAGGGGGTGGTGTGGGGGGGGGGGGCTTAAAGCCATTTAACATCAAGGTCTATTATGCAGTACTTAACAGATAAAATACATTAATGAAATATGTAAACAGGAGATTACCCCAAGACAGCACAGCTATACTAAAGTTGAATAAAACACCATGGGAGATAGATGCACAAGGACCACAAAAATCTTCCAAAATCACTCTGTTATTTCATAACCTGCCTTCTTTAAAAAGACATTTACACCCAACAACCACCCCTCCCAAGAAGTTACACTCAGGTTAGAATTCTACACACAAATCTCTATTATAAATGCTTACATGATTAAACAATTACTGAGGCTCCTAGTGAGTCAGATGCCATTAACTCAAATGTTTATTGCAACTGGCAAGAACAGGGACTTTTTAATTCCTTTTATACTACAGAATCTCCTTTCTTTTGGTCTTTTATTGGCCAGAATTTTGTCTGTCATCACGTAACATAGTTATGGCTGTGTAAGAACTGCACAATTCAGTTGCACAACGGGTCACAAAGTTCCTTTCATTATTCATTGCACAAAGTGCCCAGGGAAGTGCTTTGTGAATAGCGCTTCTGCCTTGGTGCAATTACAGCTGCTGCTTGCGTAATGTCAAGTTACACAAGAGTAGCTGCTCAATACATTGATTTGGCTCTAATTGTCACAAATCCCACATGACCAGTTATTTTAGATATCACAATTAAAATAGTATTTTTAAAAAGAGTAAGGAAATAGGAAAAGAAGTCCAGGTTATAAGGGACACTTTATAAGGATATACAGTATTTTCAAAGAGAGAGAGAAGGTTTCCCCCAACCATCTAGTTCACCCACCTCCTGGAAATATCATGTAAATAAATAATCATTGTACTCTTCTGTTCTAGAAAACAAGCCTTCATTTGTGCAAAGCACGGTTTCCCTCCCAAACCACAGCCATGAGTTTTGATAGATGATCACAGTACAACAAATCAAATTTTTCTTCTTGATACCTTATTTGCATTTGGGTTTGTAACATGCTCTGAGATTCAAGTGTCAGTCATTTGGTCTCCAAACAGCCCCTGAGAACAAAGTCATTCCCAAGCAGGGCTGCCAAACTAAAATGCAAGCATAACAGGTATGCAAACTTTCATGAAAATTAGGGCTCCTTCCTCATCGATAATGGGATATTGGTATCAGACCATCCTTACTCCTGTTCTTGCAACATACAGTTGAGCCAGGTTTTACAGATGCAAAATGCTTTATTTCCCTACACGTTTTGTTTGCCAAACCTTACTCCATCCCACCATCAGTCTGCTTGTAAAAGGCCAATGTAATTTTAGTTGACGATGAAGAGAAAGAAAAGAAAATGCATACTATAGGCAATTTTTGCACTCTTTTCCAGCAACTATGATTGTTCAAAGCAATTATACAATCAGTTGTCAGCCCTTTAAATCATTATATTTTTCAAGCACTTATGTAAAATTAAATGGCATTAAAGATCAAAATGAAAGAGACAACAGATTTGGCTGTGCTTCCTGGAGGGGTTTCATGTTGTTCACAGTGGCTACAGGAGAAACTGCCTATGTACAGCCAGCTAGAGACAAACTATTCTGAACCTGATGTAAATGTGTTTCAAAACCTTTAGAAACAAACAATAAAACATCCATGGATACACTACATGATGCCACATGGAACTGTCAAATGAATGAAGCAGAAGCTGGTTTTCAGCCACAGATCCAAGACTCACCATGTGCCACTCTGGAATCTGCCTTGAACCATTCCTTATTATCAGTCTGCAGATCCCCAGAATTCTCAGCTTTAAGTTAGACGGGACAAAAACTGTTTGTAGGCCTTGTGGAGCAAGAAAAGAAACCTAAGTGTGAGCAAATGTTTGTAACACCTAAGCTTAAAAATGTGGTGGCTCTGTTAGGAATGTCCAGTCACTGAGGCAATTCCTGTGTCTCACCTCTGAAGAGATAGGGAGACATTGCTATGGGTAACAACTGTTTTCCTAAATTCAAAAATCATATGCAAAAGTCTTTTTTTTTCAAAGTTCTGAAAGGCAACTTCATATTTGTCATGTGCGTTTAAAGAACTTTGTGGGGGCAAAAATGAACATCACTTTGCAACAGCTAATATGCGGGCTACCTGAATCCTATCCATTTAAAGCACTTTGATGTGATAGAAGATGCTGAGTTGAGCATTTCAAGAGGCAGAATTTTATTTCAGCAGCAAAAACCAAAGTGATGGCAAATGCCCTATTAACCAGCTGATCTGTCCAACTGATGATTTTGAAAAAAAATCTGCATTGGTTTGCACATTATAGAGAAAAGTAAGAGGAAGTGTCAAGGAAGGGAGAAAGTGATCACCAGCTTAATGAACTGACATGAATTCCACTTTCTTTCTCAAGAGGAAAGGAAGAGCTTTTCCATGGCATGACTGGTTAAAGTAAATACGTTAACTTCGTGAACTGATATGAAACAAAATGATGCATCTCAACTAGAATAAATGACCATTATCTACCTACCACATAACCCCATGGGAACATTGCATTGGTTCTTTTTTCTCTGGAGCCTCTCACTACCTGAGGTTAGGTGAACAGCAAATAGGGAAGGTTGTTTTTAGTTCGAAGCATCCTGCTCATGGAATCTGCCCACCTCCCTAGTCTGGCCTCAACTGTAATACCAGTCTGGCGCTGGACAAAGGCAATTCTATTTGCAGAGACCTACGACTCATAAAATTAATTGCATGAGCGTTCCCTGGTGTTCTAAAATGATACTGTTATCATTCTTTCCTTCTATGTCATACATTTAAACATTCTGTATAAATGTTTTGTTCTCCTGGATATTTTACAACCCTAAATGCTTCACTGAAGGATAGCCTAAAAACACCCTTACAGATAGCTAGATAGATCCCACACAAAGATAATTTTTCCCAACTAAGGCTAAAAGCACTTTGACTACAGGGGATATTGATTCAGGAAAGGTCAGAAGCCCCTTTAAGCACCGTACAAAGACAACATTAGGAATCTTGATCACATGTATCTTGCTTCTGTAATCTCACTATGGGTAACTTGTCACTGTGAAGAATAATGAGACATTTCCTTTAGGCCATGAGATAACTGGTCTTCAGCCTGACAGATTTTAGCCTTCCATCTACTTCTACCAAATGTCAGAGCTTTGATGCTTCATCCTAGGTGGTGAACTATCAGGGACATACAGTATACCTCTGAATTCTCTGGACAACAAAAGATTTCTACATTGCTTCGTTCATCCAGGAGGGCCATAGGCTCTTTTCATGGTGAGAAAGAACTAAGACTTGTTCAGACTTGGAAATTTGCAGAGAACTTCCCATCCAGGGCATTTGCACCCCTCTGATAATTTAGAATTGTTTTAAGAAATGTTTCCTTCATTGGTTCTGGAACACCAGAAGAAAATGCATTTAAGCAATTTCTCTACAGAATTAACACCCAAAGAATATCCAGTGTCAATATGAAAAACTGATTATAAAGCCCAGTGGGCTAAAATCTGAGTCTTCTAGCATTTCAATGTATTTTTTAAATTTTTCCCCATAGGAAGAACAATTGCAATAAAAACTGAATGAAAGCTTTGTTTCTATGTGTTTTGCAAGAAGTGAGATTATGTATGTACAGGAAAAAAAATGCCAACATATAGTCCTTTCCTGTATTTTACAAAGGCAGATAGTGTTTTCATACGGTATGTGTTGCTCCAGGCTCAAAGATCCAAAAGGAAACATAAGTATATGGGACCATTTTCCTGAATTCAAAGTGACCTTCAAAAAGACAAGCTTCTTTTAATATTTTGGGAATATGAAACCCAAAGTTTTAAATGTCAACCTATGGATCACTGCATTATTTAGAAGAACATAACATTAAGCTCTGAAGACTCTGCAGAAGGCAATACAGTAGTTAAGTCAAACAATCTTGATCTTAATATCAATATTTTCAATAAATCAGGACAAGAGCATTATCTTCTCTTTAAAAAATACATTTGTATATATCTCTTGGTCAATAGTTTACAGCAGGTCCCACAAAAAGGAGATATCCTTAATTTTATTTCTGCATGACTTTTTGAAATGAAGTGTGCTAATTCACACAAGAATCAGCAGAAGATCTTTTAAACACGTGGCAAAAAAAGACTTCATAAATATTAACCACAGCTTGTGAAACAGGGAGTTGAACAGATCAACGTTGGTCCCTGAAGATCAGTGATCCTTGATAGGGAAAGAAAATAGAAGAGAACAGGAAGGCTGACAGAAAAGTAATTGGATGTAAAATAAATAAGAACAAAAACATTTGTCTAAAAATCCCAGATGTAACATATCAGCCATTGGAACGAAAAGGGGAGGAATAACCAAGTTCCTTTCAATAAACCTTTGAAGATTCATTGACATTAGGGAAACCTAATCTCTAGTACAGATGAAGGCAGAACATCAGAGAAGTCCTGATAGATGAAGGCCCTTACAAGTAAATATTTGTGAAGGTAAGAGAAACTGACCAGTTTAGTCACATATACTCAGCGGTCTGCAGACTGACAAAATATCAAATGGTCCAAGTAATCTTTTGCTTCCATGTTTCCTCAATATGTGGCCCAATGCTACATCAGGCTGACAGATATCCAGCATAACAGGCAGCTCCTGTTAACCATTCTAGATATCATTCCCATTGCTTTATACTTGGGTCACTTCCATAGTCACAGCACTCATCCTCATCCTCATCATCATCTGGCAATAACACTCCCAAGACACTGCCTCACAAATTTGTCTGAAGAATGACACAATTTTAATGTAATGTACGTTAGTTTTCTAAACTATTTAAATGTCTATAACAAACTCTTCAACCTTTTTAACATACTCAACTATATATATAGCAATGACACACTCAATCAGACTGTGTTTCCATTTAATGCATTGCTAACAAACATACATAAACAAAGCCAGCGATTAAAATGTTTCCTGATTCAATGCAATGCCAGTCAAGGGATATTTTTAGTCCTAATCCATTTAAAGTGCTAAATTCCCAGAGCATAAACTGTGATGCTTCACTCATCACGCCAGTAGCATCTCATGGCCCTGCACCCAGCACCAAGCATTAAGAGCAAGAAGATAAGGCAGAACATTTTTCCCCCAGATAACAAAGCCTTCTTGTTCTACTCTGTATGCCTTTCTCCACTCCCAGCCTCTTTGTTGTTACTTATATCTGCCAAAACAAATCACAACAGCATATGACAAGTGTGGGCTTCACAGACATCAGCAAACACAGCAAGGTCTAAACCCACGACACCACTCTCTCGCACAGACATGTAATTTCAACCTCAAGTCTTGTTTCCATTTACTAATTTGCTGAGAGCTCTTGGAAGCAGCCATCATGCGTCCACAGAAGCTTCTAGAGATTGCATTAATCATGTTGTGCACCTCACCAAGTAATGGCTCTACAGATCTCATTGTGATGGATTCACCAGAAAGGCAGTCTTGTGGCCACTTAGGAATGCACTTTATCTACATTCTCAACTGACATGCTGGCTGTTCAGTCTACTCAATGAACTTCACCTACTATGTGATCTTAACTGTACTCCTACTTTCCACATAAATGAACATCACTAAACTTTCATAATGCTAATTTTAAAAAAAATTCCTCCCTCTCTTCCATTAAAGCACACTTATTTAATCTGAAACACAAGAAAAGCCAAGTAATATAGAAATATCTTCCACTAGCAATCTTATGTTTTTAGCAATACTATTACTAAAATAGTAATCGTGTGAATAGTAAATTTGTTAATTTGTTAAGAGCCCTATGATTCCTCTCATACTAAAAAGACAATTTTTTTGCTACTTATCAAGGCTTAACATTCCTTTCTGGAACTCACACCAAGCTGACTGTAGTCCACTACCCTCCAAATATTACCATCTGAGAAACAAGATGGCTTGTAACTAAAAGTAAATACAGCAACATAATTTTTGTCATTGTAACAGCATGGCACAGGCAGGACTTACTGAATAGGAAACTATGAGAGCAGATGGTTTTTGAGGTTGCTCCAAAAGGGCACCAGGATGCTACAGCTGTACATACCAACAGAGAACTGTCGTAGTTTGTCACAGAGAAGCAGGAGAGAGGGAGGCAGACTGAAGTGGCTCTGCATGTTTTCCTCCTTGTTCACTTGGCTAGGCCCTCCTCATCTCTTCAGAGGGTATGAAAGAGCATCACTGCTTCACAAATGAACTTGGAGAAGGAAGCAAAGATATCCTTAGGCACCTGCTCCTGGATCAAGTCAGAGGTATCCTTCAATGCTTCACCTCATGTTTGAGGTTCATTATTTTCTTTCCATTCCATGTAAACCTGTTCTCTTTGTTTGGTTCATAAGGAAAGAATGAATCTAGTATCAATCGGGGTGGGTATGATTTAAATAAAAAAATGGAAAGCAAGGCTTTTTGTCCTGCTTTTTTGCGATTTAAATTTTTAAAAAATCTACCCTGGTGTCAACAGAGTCAAAGCAGGATAAAAACCCTTACTTTCTTCTTCTTCTTTTTTTGCTGGGTTTGCTGGGATACATTAGTTTGTCTCATTACAGGCAGTAGTGCATCTCAGTAAATCTGGCAACAAATACCTTACCCGTGTGTAAATGCCAGTACCAGGATGATTCATTCAAATCTGAAACAAAACAAAACAAAACAAAACAGAATGGCCGGAGCAACCCTAGAATCAACAAGAACAACACCACAGTGTGAATGAACCCTGAATATCTTATCAGTGACATGGTGAAAGGAAAAGTCCAATAAATAAATAAAAGGGACGGTGCATTCAGCAGGAGTTTCAAAATCCATGTACAAATCTGCAAGAACCCACCCAGGCTGGAGCATCTGAGATCCATGCTTAGATGGCAGCAGAAAAATCACAATGTCACCTATCACATGGCCATGTCCTAATGAAACCTTTGGGAATTGAAGCATACAACATCATCCACACATGTCTCCATAGCAATGCAAAGATACACTGAACTTTCACAGCTTACCAATGGATTCTGTGATCCACATGGAAGTCAGAGCTGGCAACAAGAGAATGGAAAGGTCCCCAGGGACAAAGTAGGCCTCAGCAGCATAACAATCAGAACAAGCAAAGCCCTTTGTGGTGCTTGCTGAGTAGCATCTTACTACCACAAGTAGCTAAAAATAACCTTCTCCACCTACAAGAAGTCTCATTGTTTTAGCAGCAGTGATAACATCAGAAGCTCCTTAAAAATGTATTGATTATTGGCTAGATAGTTTGTATATACAGATAATTTCCATCCTCTCTTATGGCTAGCGAGGTGGTTAACAACATTCCAAACACAATGGACAAGACTTGCAAACAAAAAATACTTAAAACAAGAGAGAATTTATTGATTTATACTACATAAATCAAATAGTAAAACAGATGGGCTAGGCTTAATGATAATAATAATATTAATTATAATAATTATGTGCCATCAAGTCAATTCCAACTTATGGTGACCCTTTCTAGAGTTTTCTGAGCAGAGAATACACGTAAGTGGTTTACTATTCGTTCTTCTGGGAGCAGCTTGTCTATAACTACATAGCAGCTTGTCTATAACTACATAGGCTGCCTCTTCTCCCAAAAGGAACAGTGGAGACTCAAAGTACCACATACTAAATTGTGTCCCCCATAGAGATTTGTTCCCACCATTTATAAGGCCTTCTCTTACATTAAGAGGATTTTCGAAGGCCTTTATGATATCAAGGCAGATCAGGATAAGGACTTTTCAAATGGAGACGCAACACTCCAACCACACAATCCTGCTTTAATACAGTTTTCAAAAACACTGTACCCCAACCCAGTGAACTGGACTCCAGCTCCCTCTGTCCTAACCAATATGGCACAATCATGTTAACTGTAGATTATACTTGGAGTGGCACAACCATCTTGATAGTACCAAGAATGTTCTACGACAGCACATTTCTTATTTGTCTTGACTAATTAAAACCAATTGCTCTGTTCAGTATCTTCAACACAACAGGTTTGAGAAACTGATGATTTGTTTCATTTGCAAAGTAAACTATAGTACGTAAATGATTAAAATGTAGTTCTTAAGTTGTTTTTATTATACATCCATTTTGAACTTTCACAATACTGGACATGGCAGTCATTCAAACACGTTCTCAGTCTGACTCAGTTTTACTAATATTGCTATTTCTTGCACTCTTCCTTTGGAAGGCGACAATATCTTGTTACAATCCACATGCACATTCATCCGTATGAGCAACAGAGCCTGTGAAGAGTGTGCAGATTTATGTGCTCCTTCGCTCTCCTATGCAATTATTCTTTACACATAATCGTAAAACGCTTGACATGAATAACAGGTGGGTGTGATCATCTCTCTGAGAATGAGAAACAGGGTGGCATCCCAAATAACAACAAGTAAGGGTCTGAATTTCTAAAAGACAGCAAGCTTTCTGTGTGCTTCTGCACTAACATTAGCTTCTCATGAGATCTCTGGCTCAAAATTGAAGCAGAAGGCTGATTCTGACATCATGACAAAGCATGGAAAAGCAGTAATGGGTCTCAGCTCATTATGTACTTAGAAGTAATGTTATCTCCTTACTTTGGTGGACCTCTTGTCAATTTCAGTGAACCCCCCCCCCAAAAAAAGCAGACTTTGATAAGCAAGTAGAGTCCAAAGTTGAATCAGTTCTCTCAATTTATTATAAATATTGCCTCATTTAACTTTAAATTTTTTTCCAGTTCCCAGGTGAGCTTATTTGTGCAGGGATGTCAGAAGAGCTAAATATGCCAGAGCACACTGCTCACACCGACATTCTGACCAGGAAGTGTTTTCAAGAAAAAGGGAAGCTTATTTTTGAACACTGTCTAAGAGAATTCTGAATTCTAAGCCCCTTCCAGTTCTTGCCAGGTTTTCCACAATGTTCTCTCCAGAACATTCTTGCCCATTTCACCTCTCAGTTTATGCACTCCATATTTACCCAACCTATGGTGTTTCTAAATGCAATTGCTGCTGCTTCCATAGGACTGAGTAACAGTGATTCCCTGGGTGCCTAGGAACAAAGGGAGCCTGAGCGTTCTCTCAGCTGACCCAAATAACAGCCTATTTACCTTTTCTCCCCTACCCACTAAAGAATCGAGTTTCTTCCCATTTGCATGGGTTTGGGTGCATTTATGTGCATTGTTGTTTTGTTTGTTCGTTCATTTTGCTTGACCAAGTGTTTTGAATAGTTTTTAAGGCCTCCCTGAAAGCCATGACAACAGTAGTGGAGCTGTGACTGACGGCACCACCCTTCTTCTTCAGACTGCCTCTGGACACAACTCTAGTGTCCATCCCATGGTGTTTCAGAAAAGCAACAATTGCCAAAGCAACTCTGGTATTCTCGTGTGATGAAGCCACTGGCAAAACCAGTGCCGTTAAATAGTACAAAAAGAAAACAGGGTATGAAGACAAGGGAAATGAATTTTTAAAAAGCCCACCACCACCATAACAACTGGAAAACACAATCCTCCATCACGGAATCTACTGTACTCTCCTTTAGTTTTGCTGGCTCAGACACCAGGCCCTCTTTTGAATGGAATGTTACTTCACTGACGTAACCACAAGCATAGTATAACGCTACACAATTAAAACCACATAAATGAAAAGCCAGTAGAAACTTTCTCTTTTCTTTTCCTTTCCTTTTCTTTTAAGAACAACACGGCTAAAATGAGATCTCTGCATTCACTGTTAACAGCTAAGCTGAAATACAAACCCCACCGTACTGAAACCATATTGTACTCCATAATCAAAGACAACAGAAACATCAATAGTTCGGTTCCTTTGACTAATTTTTACAAAGATTGTTCAAGATTTCAAACAGGTTCACGTAATCAGAACATCAAGGTTCTCTCATTTTTTCCTAGTCTCTATTTTTTTAAAAAAAAGATAAGAATCATTATTTTTAAAAACCTTGAAAGCTTTAACACTATTTCATCTTAAACCCTGACAAATCTACACAAGTCAGAACTATTTAATAACCAAACACAATGTATACTGAACATTCAGCCTTGGCATGCTGCTTTGTTTTCAAAAAGGAGGCAAGTTTAAAAAATGCAGATATAGAAGGGGATATGGAAATGTGTAGTCAAACTAAGTACAGTATTTATAAAAGTTAAATGAGTTAAATGAGTACTGTCACAATTATAATTTATAATTTAAATATAATTTAAAGGGTTGGATACAGTGCAAACGTGTAAACGTAAATATGTATATACTGTGTATCACATATGATAACTGAGCTATTCCTTATTTTATTATAATTAAACAGCCCCTGAAGAAGGCCAAAAAACCACTGGGCCAAAACGTATTGGGCTTGTTTATTTTCAAAATAAAGTGTCCTTCATGTTTATATCCCAAGACAACAGTTTCTCCTTCTTCCTCATCTCCAGTGGATGTACCAGTTCCCTTTGATTTTTATTGGCGTCCGAAGTGTACCATATTAACCTCAGCTAAATCATAAGAAGTAGAGGTTCAAAGGTCACTGAAAATCTCACACTTTCCCCATCCAGAAAGAACACAGCAAAAAGGAGGAAACCATCCTAACCCTATCTGTTGCCATGGCACTGCAAAAAAGAGAGAAGAAAGTGGACACTGGGTGGATTTTGATGTTTGTATGCCATAAGCTCATCTTGAAACAATTACATTAGAAGACAGAAAGGAATAAAAGTATGTTGCAAAAGACTGCTTCTAAGCACCATCACTATATGAGTGGCATGTAAACGTATATAAACTGCCCATTTGCCACATGGGCAGTTTTGCATTTGTCCTTTACATCTTGCAGCAGGCTTTTACTTTAATGCTTCCATACCAGAGATACCAAGGTATGCAAGCTAAAGTATCTTTCCCATCCAGATTACATCATTGTCACACCCCTCTTAACCCTACACCCCTGCATTCACACTGTTTACATGTCCTACATAAAACAGAATGTCCAGCTGAGGGTCTTCCATCCACAAAACATTGCAGCAAGTCCCCAGCTTTCAGCTTTTTTCCGTTGAATGAAATGAAACCCTTTTCAGAAAAACAATTGCAGTCCTCCACCCACCCTGTTCCCCTCCTCCTTCGGCTCACTATGAGACCTCTCTGTGCATGCAAAAGCCTTTTAAGGGGTGATTAATATGCAAAGACAGACTGCTTTTTCAGAGCAAGTGAAGAACCATCAACAAGCATTTTTAATTGTCTTAACTCAGTGATTTCTTCAATTATTCCTACTTTTTCTTTTCATGCAAGAAATCATTCAATAATGCCAAACATTTGAGCCAATTTGCCAATATTGTGTAAACAAATCCAAATCAGCTTATTTTGTTTTGTCTTTTTTTACACCCAACAATGGAAACCTTATCATAGTTAATCCACCCAAATAAAAATATAATCCACAATATTTGAAACCAGCAAGAAAATGTATGTAAACATCAATATGGTAATGTAAATTGTTTATGAAAGCATGATTATTTCTTCAAAGTGATTTATGGTTACAAGGCACAGGAAAATAATAATGATTTTAATCCTATGCACCACACAAGCTATGGGATTTTCAGAAAATGATGGTTTGGAAAGGTAGTTGCGCTTTCAACAACAGATGGGAGAAATGAGAAAACATAAAGAATCGAGGACTTTGAAAAAACAAAGCATGCAAGCATTTCCACTTATCTTCTTCCTAGTTAGCTTTTCAAGATTGCATCAACGCCCAACCCTTCTAGGTCTATTCATTTTGCACTTCAAGAAATCAAGCTTTGCCCAAAGCAATTCTACTGCTTCTGTCTGAATGTGTTCATTATTAACACCACGTATAGTGCCAATTCATTCAAAACCATTCTGAAAATCTGCACCCATTTTTTAATGAAACGTCACTTCTAGAAATTAATTCAAATTTGGCAACTTACCTTAGTGTAAAAAAGGTGTGCCAATATTGTCCATCACACATGACCACAGAATGACACTTCTGTCCAGTGTCCTGGGCTCTCTGGAGAATTCTAGAATATGTCCAGGGCACTTTGGTGGATGCACTGTGGAGAATTCTAAAACATGCCACTTCTAGAATTTAACTGAAATGTGGCAACTCAAGTTAATTCAAATTAAGAACTCTTAGCCTAGAAATCAAGGATATATTTAGCACTCCCTTAATTTAAGAAGTAATGTAGATTTTCAGATTTCAATTTCTCACACCATGAACAGTGTTGAAGAGAAAGTCCTGGCAATCTGCATGTACAGTATTAGAGATTAGGGTCCTATTTAGTCATCACAAGGAACAGCCACTGATAGACATTCCCTATGAGCACCAACTAATAAGCTTTGAGCTAACATTCACATAATCAAATAGGCAAATCTCTTTAAAGGAGACATCTCCAAACACAGTGTCTGTTTGCCAGACCCCACTGCACAAAAAAACCAAACAAACAAAAACAACAACACCCGTACTCTTTGGTTTTAATAAAGCAAACCAGAGCCAGCCATCTGTCCATCATAATTCACTGCATCATGACCCAAATACTTTTCAAAGAAAAATGGACCATTTGAACTCTTAAAGGTCTGAAAGAAAAAATCTCAGTATTTATTTGTTTAAAATATTTCTATCCCACTCCCCCCCCCCCAAAAAAAGGACCCAAGGTGGCTTTTGAAATGAAAAAAGAAACCACCTGTATATTCTAAGTTTGCAGTGAATCAGCCCATTGTGTTTTGGGGGCATATGTCATGTAACCACTTATGTCTCTTGTTGTGCCAGCTGATACTGATTTTGGCCAGCTTGGGTAATCACCAATTGATGGCAATCTAAATGGGCACCTTCATTTTTAACCACTTTAAATGAATGTACCTATGCTTTTTACCAAAAGTGTCTCTGGGAGTGGTCAAGGGGAGTCAAAAGGAGTATTAAATTAAATTGCTTTCTTCACATTTGGTGTAAAGCCAAGGTACAGAAGGTTTTCACATAACAATATTGACGTCCTTTCCCTCAGGTTAGCAGCAGTGAAATCCCAATAAGACCATTCTTGGATCATTCTTTGAGTTAAACCCCACAATTGCCACATGTAATTCTTTTCTATTTTTTTTAAGTGCAGTGTAAAAATATAAATATTCTTATCCAATCCTGTTCAATAGAACACCTATACAAAAGACACTATCTATTTTCAAAGTGCTACTTAATAAGAGAATCACTGCTTGCCAGTTGCTGCTCTGCCTTCCAAGGATTTTATTTCAATTGTGTTTTGAAGGCTCATATGTCAGCAAACTGGCTCCCATCCCAAAAGCCTTTAAAAATCAAACAGCCCTGAGGAATGAGTACCAAAGATGCAATTGGTCCTTCAAACGGTCATGCAATGATCTATGAAAATAACTCATTGCAGAATTTGGGACTGGGAACTTCTTCTTTACACTGCTACTCAGATTGCTCAAGCTAGTGTCTCATTAAGCCAGGACATCCCACCCACCCGCTCCCTGTCTCCTCACATTGCAGTTTACAGACCTCTACAGCTGCCACATTTCTTCATGAGATCCAGAGTGGAACCAGCAAGAAATCTAAGCTCTGCCAGGTGCCACATTGCAATCCTTCTTTAAAAAAAAAAAAACAATTGTACTAGATTTTTCAAGATACAGTATTATCATCCAGTCCTTGACCAGAGGGGGAAACATCAAATGAAAATAAAGAGGTAATACTGTTTTCAGAATGTATGGACTTAGGGAAGAGGGTTATATCTATCTGTTCTTGGAGATTAATATGAAAACTGTAAATTTATATCAGTGGGTTTTGAAATGAGTTCATTATATACCAATATTATTCAATTCCTAATAGTCTAGAGATGGGTAAAACACAATGTAGATGAATCTTTTTCATGGGCTAAAAAAAAAAAATCCATCAGAACTGAACTTGAAATTTTGAAATCTAGGTGTGTTTTTTTTTTAATTGGAAATTTGTCCTGTGGCCAGGCTGGAATCCTTGGAATTTCTAATTTCATTCAGGATCAGGTTTTATTCCAAGCCAAAGGTTAACAAATCTGGTCAAAACTGAACCTGGCAAAGTAGGTAAAGAAATATTATCATCAAGCCACCCTGTAAAAGAGACCTGTACTACACTAGGTGGAAAGTCAAAGTGACATGAAAGAGAAAAAAAACAAAGTCATCAAAGCAAAGTTGAGTAGAATCAGAAAACTGTTTTCTCCAGGAAAAACTAGCACAACTTCTTCTCTTTACAATCTAAGACAATAAGAAGCCTGCATTGCTTGAATAGACAGCCTTTCCCACTCCCAACACACACACTACACTGGCACCAACTGACCTAGGTTTAAACATCATTAAGTTGTGGGTTAAGTTTAGAAAATAGCTCTAAATGGGCTAGCAGGCCCAACTGAGCATCTATGCTACTGTATCTCTTTTAAAACTGCTTAAGTCACTGGCCATCATATCCTGAGGAAGCAAATTCTAGACTCTAACCCTATCCTATACAAAACAATTACCACCATCCTGGAGGAGCAAGCTGTTTTTCATAGTCACGAAATAACTGGGAATTACCCAGAAAACAGAAAATCCATCAGATCTTACAGAATCAATCTGGCATCAAAGACAATGACAGTAAAAATCAAAGATCAGGTTGTAAATGCATACAAACACCATGTCTATTCTGAAATCTGACATTACTATTCCCTCCTTTATGATCCTGAGGTTGCTATACACACAATCCAAATCTTAAATTTCAAACATGAGCTACAATGACTTCCCTTGGCTTTTAAAAAAATCTATTATTTCTTTAGAAACAAATTCTGACTTCTGCAATATACACTGAAAATCAAATGCAACTCTGTTTAGCTAAATGTATTTAAAGCCGCAGTGCTAAGCAAAGGCTTTGTAACAGAGTTATAAACCCAGTATATTAAAAGCATTTGAAAAAGTGCATTTGGCACTTTGGATAACATCAAAAGGCAACGCTACTAATGAGCAGCTGCAAGAGAGAAGCAGTGATTCTAACAGTACAAACAGGAAGGGCATAATAGCACCACCGCTAACCCCAACTCATTTACATCACTTTACATCAACACTGGCTTTCAGGTTTGCCACTGTGCTTTTTTGAACAAAGGGATCACAAACAGGGCAAATCAGATCTTCCAATTTTATTTGTATGATTCTGTTGTTCGTATGATTCTGTTGTTCAAAGATACTGTATGCATGTCTGGAGAAGGCACCCATCCGAAGCTGTCAGGCACAGTCCAGTAGGAACACCTACATAATTCTAATTCTAATGAACAGGAGATGTTGTTTTCCAAACTGAAAGCTTTACATGCATATAAGAGGATCAAGACGGACTGAATGCATAACCAAGAGACACAGTTATCTAGAAAGCTGGACCCAGGCTAACCCAAAACAGTGCTTACATTGTGTGCTATCTTTCCTCTCCCCTCCCCTTCATAGCAATGTTGTCTTAATTTTCTCCCCCAATTTTTTACTATGGGATAGGTAAGGAGAAGATGGCATTTTAATATCTGAATGCCATGTATGACGCCTGGTCAAAAAGTCGAAAATAAAGTTGGCCAAGTTTTCATTATCTAAATTCCTGTGTCTACCCTACATTTGTATCAATACGCTACGAAACCTCATTCCATTCAAAGGAAATACAAGGGTGCATTTTGTTCCATTATTTGTATGCAGAACATATCATACAGAAAGCCAGCCTAGATTCAGATGAAAGAGAAGTGAAAATTGGTGGAAAAAACATCAATAATTTAAGATATGCAGATGACATCATCTTACTGGCAGGAAGCAGCAATGACTTGAAATGACTGTTAGGATAAGTTAAAGAAGTGTCAAAGCAGGACTACAGCTAAATGTTACAAAGACAAAAATTATGGCTACAGAAGAAATGCACAATTTTAGCACTGACAATGAAGAAATTGAAACAGTTGGAAACTACATATACATTGGTCCAAACGTCAATCCAAATGCAGGCAAGAAATCAGAAAAAGTCTCGGACTAAGAATGGTAGCAATGAAGGAACCTTATACCATGTTTTGCAAAGTGCTTACATTCCTGAGCATTAATACTAATTTTTCAGGCCAACAAATAAGCTATGGTCATAATAACAACAATTAATTTGTACATAAAAATAGAGATGGGGAAAGTGTTTCAAAACCACTAGCTTGAAGAAAGTTTTACTTTAATGCTTCCATGCCAGAGATACCAAGGATACACAGACAGAGTTCTAACTCCTGTCTTCTGAAGATGCTCACCACAGAGACTGGGGAAATGTTAGGAAGAAACACCTCCAGAACACTGCCAAACAGCCTAAAAAACCTACAATGACCATACCAAGGAGGGTTAATGCATAAAAATACAGATAGTCAAAGTTCTTCATAATCATCATCTCATTTATTCTAAGAGTCCTGCAGTGTAACTTATAACTACTGTACTCAATTATTCTTGATTTCATAATTGGGAAATCAGGAAAATACATGCCTTACTCTCAAAGGCCATTCAAGAAATGTCTGTAGCAGAATATAAATAGATGCGTATAGTCCATAATCCACCAAGGCAAAGAAAGATTATTCTGTACATGTATCATAACACTGAATCCAATGCATCTACACAAGTAATTTTTCTCTAACATGGGACCCTCCAAATGGGCTGACCTACAACTATCGTCATCTTGCAGCCAGCAAGACTACCAGTGATAGTAACTGAGGGATGATGGGGGCTGTAAACCAACATATTGGGAGGGTTCCAGGTTGAGGAGAGCTAATATAAACTGAAGAGATGAACAAAAGCAATGAAATATAGCATCTGCAGGCATGATTCTTGCCCAACACTAATCACCATAGCTTGGAAGAGGCAAGAAAGAGAATACAGTACTGCTTCTGTGTCCCTATTTCATCCACACCCTCCATAAAATATGAGAATTACCAGAAGAGGTACACGCTAGCTCTTAGTGATAATCTGGTAGGTAGCTTGTTTATTGTAGATACGATCAAGAATGCACTCCCCAGACAGATTATACTAGAGTTGGTTTTTAAAAAAGACTTTAGCTACTAGTATTGAATTCTTAGGTACCAGTCTCATATAGAAACATTTAAAAATCTGAACTCAATGATTTCAGAAACAGAAGCCTAGATTAACAGATACCTGAGTCTTCTCCAGTTTCACATATGTGTACAAACCTCAATGGTTTTGTAACATTTGCCCCAAGGGAACACAGTTTAGACCAGTGTTGTGCCATTCATGCTTCAATGCACTATAAAAATGCTCTTCTCTGGAACAAAACAATACTTCAAAAGATACAAGCACTCCAATAAAACAGAAGGGAGGGAAGAGAAAAAAACTTCAGATGTCTGCAGTGATCAATAAAACAAGGGCTGGCATTCTCTTTAAATAAAGAAATAAAATGTGTTTTTTGTTGTTTCCCCAGACTGACTGTAGCAGGTGCAGTCAGATTCTCCTCTTGCTCCCTCCACCTCCATCAATTGTTTCTAGTCTTTTGCTAATCAACTCATGCAAATCCATGAGCTGGAAATATATACGTAGACTTTATCTTCTTTTAAAAGTCAGAAGCCAATCTTTATTTTCTCCCCATGGCATAAAATGTGAAATCTGTAAAATATATATTAAGAGGTCAGCCAAAAGTTCGTGAAGGCACTTTGCAACCTGGAACACAGCCACAGAGCTTAAAAGGCTTAAACACTGGTATTCATTAAATTAACATTAAATTAAATGCCATTCTTTTTTTAAAAAAAGAAAAGAAAAAATCAAGCAGTCAAGACCAAGATCCTCAAGTATTCATGTCAATACGTCCAAGGATTGCGTACAAAAAAACTCTATTATCTAAGAAATGCTATAATTCTAACCATGAGCATTCAAGAGGACGAACCATCTGCTGTATCTATAAATTAAGACATGCACTATAAAGCGAATGTTGTTTTAATCTGAAAAGAAAATTAGGACATCATGTCCGTGGACAGAGAAAACAAAAGAGGTGATTTTGAAAGATGTTATGTGGGAGAGCAGACTAAGCCTTTGTCCCTACCCACCAGGGGATCACAACCAAAACAGGGGTCTTCTGTTGAAGGTTTCTTCATGAACCCCTCTTGTTCCTGTCTTCGTTTAAGCTACTGAAGAAATATCTTTTTTCTTTCTTTTCCTTATCCCTACTCCAAGATGAGTTAGGTCTGGCACATTGAAGCTGTCCACTTATTCTCTGAGCAGGTGGGATCAACACCACAACAGATCAGTTTTTGCCTATTATATGCTGGCAGAAACAACTCTTGCATGTGAGTGGTACAGGTTTCCAACAAACCTGGATGATGATGATGATTGCTAGTGAAGTTGCTACATATAGCTATATAAAGAATTCTTATCTACCCAGAAGTATAGTTCAGATAATGAAGGATCCATTCTATGAGTGCTGAAACCACTCAAAAAGGCTGATACGGCATTTAGTATCACAACAGAAGCATGTGGTAGGGAGATTTTGCTCAGATACCTGGGTCCCAGGT